>NC_140071.1:23982162-24531985 GCF_964194135.1 Talpa europaea
CAATCCCACTACTGGTTATCTATACACAGAAAATGGAATCATTATTTTAAAAAGTTTTCTGCACACATTCATGTTCTTTGCAGCATTAATTACAATAGCTAAGACATGGATACAACATAAAACTGTAGATGTGTGAATGGAAAAATGTGAGGGGTGTGAGTGTGTGCATGTGTGTATGTGCACGCACACACATGGATATACTATGGAATATTACTTAACCTTTAAAAGAAAGGAAATGCTGCCATTTGCAACATGGATGAATCTAGAAGATATTATGCTAAATAAAATAAATGATACAGAGAAAGACAAATACTGTGAAGTATCACATATCTGTGGAGTATATTTAAAAGTCAAATCAGAAAGTAGAATGGCAACTGCCAGGGGTGGGGAAGCAGGGGAAATAGAAGTTTTTCAGAGGGTATAAACTTTCAGTTATAAGATGTATAAGTTCTGAAGATCTAATATACGAAATTTTAACTATAGTTAACAATACTATATTATAAACTTAAAATTATCAAGAGTAGATCTTCAGCATTCTTACTCAAAATGAAAAAGATTACATGAGATGATAGATGTGTTTCTTATTAACTTGACTGTGACAATATTTTACAACACATATACCAAATCATACATTGTACACTTTATTTACATTATAATTTTATTCTCCAATGATACTTCAATAAAGCTGGAAAATTAAATTAAATTTCTTTCTTTGATCATCTGTATTTTTCTGAACATTAAAACAGTCCATGCTAAATCCAAATCTCCTTTCTTCATGGAGATGATGTTGAATGAGGTCAAGTGAGATAAGAGGATTAGAGATGTATTTGTGATATCTTTACAGATTTAGCAGTCTGGACTCAATCATTTTTAATTGCATAAGTCAGGATAAGAATTACTGGGTAAGGGTGTTGACATGACCTTAAGAACAGAGAAAACTGTTTGATAGTGATGTTATGATTTATTAAAAAAAAAAGTGTTTGCAATTCTCCTAATAGAAGTATAAACTTTTCCAAGATCATAAAATCTTAATCAGTAGAGATTTCAGTGCACTAAAAGTTGCAAATTTTCCTATTATTGATGATACAGGCACAGGTAATATCAGCTGCAAGAAGAGATATTTAAGCAAGGGGGAAAAAACAACCATTTCTTTAATTGTAACAAGAATAATTAACAAAATGAAGACAACTGGGAACACTGTTATTGTAAAAAGGGTGTGAATTGATAGTCTCTTCTCTAAGTGAAAAAAATAATGGATAGGATTACCTATTATAGACCTGTTTGATAAAAGCACTTTTTTTAAGGAAAGAAGTAATTCCCTGAATTTAAATTGCAGATAGTGAAGATTTACTGCCCCCACGTGTCTATACAAGGATTTATTAGATTAGAAAAACATAATTTTTATTTGCTAGAGGCAAATAGTCCCTCAAGAAAGATACTTACTTCTTTTTAAGACATATTTTACATTTTTAATTGGAATTTCAAGTTCTTTATTCAGTTGTACCACAAAGATATTACTGGGAATACTGAAGTAGCATGATACTCTTTGAAGAAATAATTATAATTTTATGTATATTTCTAAGGGAGTACCTTATATTAATTTCCTTATCATAAATATTAGAACTCTCATTATCATCGAAATTTTCTAAAGTTCTTCTTAAAGATGCTAACTTGTGCTGTGAACTCCATCTTAAATCAGATGCCAAAGAGAGGTAGAAAAAAATGTTTTTAGATACAACATTCCTAGCACTTTTTAATTTGTGTACCAAATAAAATATTCAAATATTCACAGAAATTATGTATAAATGGCTAAATATTCAAAACACATACCAATAAAGTATATTGCCTTTTTTTAAACATGTGTAATCATATTTTTCTAAATGCTTTCATGTGCATTATAACTTTTGATTTCATCTTGGAATCTGGAATTAGTAACCCAGTAAAATGAGTCAGAACGTGTTCCAAAGAGGGAAAAGCATTGTACAGCATTTTAAGTACATATTCAAATGCTAATATCCAAAACTATTATTTCATAATACAGACCCATAGAAAATGAAAAATTCCACCTACAGTTTAGTCCCCTAGAAAAGCCACTACTTCACCCACTTATAAGGACATGCAAGAATGAGAATAATTGTAGAATGTTATCATCCCACTTAAATTTTCTTAAAAGGCAGTTCACATTACCTATAAGAAATTTGTAGAAGTAATGAAATGTAACTTTTCAAAATGACAATTGTATCAAAAAGCTGTTAATCCAGGATGCATACACAGGTAAATGCAAGGCCATGTAGTCCTTAGTTATTTGACTTTGGAAGAAACCTGAACTTCTATGCCTGTTGTCTGAAGGACAACACTTGACCGTGGTCAGGATATGTCAACATGGTGAATCAAAAATCTGTCACATTGATCATAGTAAGCTATTGGGCCCAAGGAAATTAAACGAAAGGAAAAGGTGGAACTAAGAAGTATCAGTGGTCTATAAGTGGTAGTTGATGTCAAGGTATAAAATAATGAAGTGAGTTAAAGAATATAGAATGGAAAGAAAGTAAAGGATGGAATACTAAGCAATAGCACCCATTAGAGGACACAATAGAAAACATGTAGTAACAAAACTAAAATGAAGTTGTTCTCATAGCTGACAAAATTTTATGATTAAGAAAGTAACTAAGGAGGAAGAGAACATGGTGGCTAGTTAAGGGTTTTCTTCTGACCCTAAACTAGCAGACTATAATTTCTAGAAAAGGAAGGAGATATATAACCCAAGTTAAAGAAATGTGATGTGCATTCAACCAGGAACTCCCTATTGTAAAAATACTTTTCCTCATCTGAGATCCTCATGCATTTAGTCATGCATTTAGCAAGTACAGTTTTCATGAAACTAAACGTTGAAAAAATAAAATTATTCCAACTGAGACTCATTCTTGTGATTTGTAATCTGACCTCCTCATGTCTCAGTGTTTTGTTACATATAAAGTAGGCATAGTTAATCATAAAATTGATAGATGAATAGAGAAGAGAATTTATAAATCACTACAGAATTTACATAATCTTATTTGAATTAAATGGTTCATTTTTCAACTATATCAATTGTGTTCATGATAAAAAAATAAAAAAGCTCCTTTCATATAACAGCCCTCTAATGTTAAATTTTGCTTAATATAAAAACACGGTCTTGATTTATAGCCAGGATTCTTCTGTGTTTTAGAGCAAATGGTGAAGAATAACCTAAGACTATAGTCCCTTTTGCAGCATGAATACCCTCAAAAATTTGAACTATCCTTAACATTTTTCAAATGACTTGGCCAATACTTCATAATAATGACTCCTAGCTAGAGTTAAGCAAATGATCTGTCTTAAATACAAATCTATGGTACTGACTTATATTAATATTTTGTTTGAAAACATTCGATCCCACAGCATAATGGTTAAAAGCACATATTCTGAATTTACTCTGCTCCCTAATTTTGGCACTACTATTACAAGTTACATGTTTGAATATGTCATAGAATTTCTCTAAATTCTGGCTTCCCTCTAACTAAAGGTAATTTTAATGTCTACTCCATAGTAATATTGGGAAATGATGTGCAAATGATTTATCTAAGTACAAGGAAGAGAGGGAGGGAAGGAAGGGGGAGCTCCTGGCCACAGTAAATCCTCAATCACATTATTCATGATAATGATGATATCACAATGAAGATGATGATGTTACAGCAATAGTCATTCTCTGATTTATGCCAAGTTGCATTGTTTTCAGGGACTGACCCCTGGCATGTGTCCACATAACTACTTCCAGAGGTATAATCCAAATTAAATGCTTTGCAAATAGAGAAGGTACATGGTAATCAATTTTCCTATGCCAAATATGTAAAGAAGCCATTTGAAAATTACTGCTTCACTCATCCCAATACAGAAATCCCTATGTTTTTAATGTAGCTCTTTATACACAATACGAAAGGTTGTGTCTTTAATATTGTGTATGAAACCTGTGCAGGTTTTATACAAAAACTGTACAGAGATATTTATAATAACTTTTTCATAACCACCAAAACTTTGAAACATCTAAAATCTCCTTCAGCCCATTTCAGGAGAATGGATAAACTACAGTACCTCCAGATAATGATACATTATCCAATACTAAAAAGAAATTTGTTATCAAATGATGAAAAAAAAGGAAGGAAACTTAAATGCATAAATTTAAGTAAAAGCACCAATTTGAAAATACTATAAAAATTTCTCCTATGAAAAATTAGAATTTTAAAGAAAAGACCATTCATAATTATACCCAAAAATGAAATGCCTCAGTATAGAGCTAACAAAATAATATAAAATCTATAGGCAGAAAACCACAAAGCACTGATAAAAGAAATGAAAGACCTAAATAGTTATTTTGCATTCATAGACAGGAAGATTCACTGTAGTTTAGATATCAATTTCTTCCAACTTGATCTACACATTTAACACACAGTTAAGGTCCTAATTCTTCTCAATATCATCCACAGAGTCAATGCAATGCCTATCAAAATCTCAGCAAGCTTCTTTGTCAACATTAACAAATTAATTCTAAACGTATCCAGAAAAACAATAGTCTTAGGATTGCCAACCCAACACTGAAGGAGAACAAAGATGGAGTCACAGAAATCAATACAGAATATTTGTTTTTGTTTTTTTAAGCAACAATGTGGAGAGTCCAGAAATCAACCCCCACAAATATATTCAACTGATTTTTGACAAAGATGCAAAGACAACTCAAGGATAACGATAAAGGATTGTCTTTTTAATACATGATGCTGAAGGGGAGTGGGGGGGGAGGAGGGGAAAGAAAGGGAGGAAGTAAAACTGCACAAAAAAGAAATCTATATCGGGGCCACCCTGGTGGCCAAGGGGTTGAGTACAGCATTGTGAAGCTGTCCACAGCCTCTGCAGCACGAGTTCAATCCTCCACCAGACAGTGAGCTATCCACATGGTGCAGCAGACCTCTCCTGACTCACTCGCTGCTCCCCCCAGCAGTATATTTCGTCAATCCACCTGTTTTGTTCCCCACTCTGTCTCTGGTGAATTCTCTCAACCCCTGCACCTCGAGCCTATACCCCAGTTCTTGTATGCATGAATAAATAAATCTTAAAAAAAAAGAAACCTGTATCAGATTAGGAACTCTATACTAAATAAAGAACATTTTGAAATTTTACGTAGGGGCATTGCTACAACAGTGGATTCCAATGTCTCAAGTACAAAGGAAGTAAGATTAAATCATCAGTTTTACTTAAGAAACCAATCTTCTTAGTATTATTTTTTTCAAACAATCTTGTGATTATATAGTAAGAAGCAAAATTCTTTTCTGAGAAGTAATTAAAACCATACAACTGATTAAATAAAAGCAGATTGGAACATAAGCACATTTCTAGTACAGTGAGCTTTTGAATTTGCTACAAAATGTGTCCATTGGGAAAACAAACTTTGCAATGAACTAATCTCCAATGAGTCTTTAATATGAAATCATTTCTAACCAAATTCAGTTTTGAAAAAGTCATTAAACTTCTTCAATAAAATATCTATTTATTGAAACACTGCTTCCATTAAGTGTCCAAAAAAACATCTGAACATTTAATCTGAAATAGTATCTAATTGAAAATTAGGACAGATACCAAAGTTATAGTATTCAGTGTCACTAATTTTCTATGCAAAATTCAGTAAATTAACTACCAGTGTATGACTCATCTCCCCTTTATAGTAGATAGGAAAGAATATTCCTCTCCCAATCATAGTTGTATTGAGAGTTGAATACAATCAGAGTTGTATTGAGGCTCAAAAACAATGTTTAAAGCAATACAACATGCAAAAATTACCTCATAAAATTAAAAATGACTAAGTTATAGAAAGTAATAATAACCCAAAATAAGAGGTATTTAACCAGCTTCTAAAACAATGCATTGAATACCCACTATTTAATGGACAAATAACTTTTAGAAGAATTGATCATATAAACTAAACTGAGGTTTTTGTTTAAACCTTCAGGAAAGTGATTCGCAAGAGTATTATAGTCACTAAAATTTCCTGAGAAACTGAATGCCCAAGGAACTAACGATATCCATTCTATTTTTTCAGTTAAATGTTGAAAATATCAACTTTAAAATTATGCGACCATAATTTTATTTATTGAAGTTCTTTTAAAATACACTGGCACAGATGGGCCTCCCTGGTGGCGCAGGTGGATGAGGGCAGTGCTGTGAAGCTGTCCGCAGCCTCTGCAGTGCCGGTTCAATCCTGGCCGGGCTCGGAGCAACCCACATGGCGAGCAGACCTCTCCTGTCTTGGCCGCTGCCCCCCTCAGCAGTGTATTTCATCAGTCTCTGGTGAATCCTCTCACCCTCCCACGCATCTGGCCTATACCCCGGTTCTTGTATAAATAAATTTTAAAAATAAATAAATAAAATAAAATAAAATGGCACAGTTTTTATTTGAAACTTCATTAACTACTATTGTCAACCTCTGGGATCTAGAGAAATCAAGGCAAGGACCTAGTTAAATTAATGATATCTCTAATACTGAATAAAAGTATACAATGTTATAATGGAATAAGAGCAGTTCCATGTCACTGTGACAATATTGTTTTACTGTTGTCTAAAACTACCACCAAAAAGGATAGGTTTTCCAACAGATAAATAACCTAAGAGATCAATAGTATATGAAAGAGACAAAAATTAACTCAGTAGACCTAATAAACACTACAGAAGCAATAAGTAGGACAAACAACACCAAGAACCCAAATTCCCACTAGAAATGTTCAGTCATAAATGGGCTCGTAAGCCCCATACTAAAATTTCAAAACACATCAATTTCAGTTATTAACCATATATTTCAAACACCAGTTTTACTTAGACACTAGTCTGCATTATGTATGGAATCTTTTTCTGAAATCTATAGAAGCTACTATTTCCGTTACAGTTGATCTTATTTTCTAGTATTGTTTCTTCAAATTATTGGACAACAGAAATGTATTTTTATGGGTTTTTTTTCCTGAGTTTCCATTGTAAACAAGATGTTCTTTAGAAAATATCTGGAAGATGCTTGTTTATAACCATTGGTGTACTCATGCAATGGCCCCTTTGAGAACACCATCATTGAGTAAAATGGTCTGATGCCTTCCTCAGGGGTAGTGCCACACCTAGTCCAGTGCCATGTGCACAACAGATAATTTATTGAAAGCATTTAGGCATGAATTCAGCTCCTTATTTGAAGAATTGAGGCACAATATTTTGAGATATAATTTCAGGCCTAGAAAGACAAAGAACTTCTAAAAAACATCATGCACAAACTCAACATACATTGCAAAGTATTCTAGTGAAGCTTAAAACACTTAAATTATATTTTAGAGCTGCTGTAGTCTAATAAGCCACTACTTAGGGCCTACCCTGGTGGCACAGTGGTTGAGCGCTGTGTTGCGAGGCTGCCCGCAGCCTCTGCAGCACCAGTCCAATCCCCAGCCACCGGCAAGGGTCCCACCAAAAAATAAAAATAAAAAAAAATAGGCCACTACTTAATAGAATACATATATTACAATAAATTACTTTTATTTTTAATTTTTTTAAATTGAAAGAGACTGACTGTGAAATTGTTCTTAAGTTTTACAGAAATAGATTTTATTTTCATTTAAAGATAGGATGTAAATTTTAGAGATTAAAATATTATTTTAATTTAAATGGATTGCAAAATAAAATACAACATTCAGCATTAAGAATTGTGGATTATTCCCACCAAAGTGGCTATAATATCCAAGACTCACAATACCAAAACAAGTGGGTGAGAATGTAAACAACTGAGTGTTCATGCATTGAAGATATAATGTAAAATGGTGAGAGCACTTCAGAAAACTAGCTAAGTATCGAAAAAAGATCAATATAATATGCATATTAAAAATTCTCCTCCAGGATATGTATGTGATGTAAAGAGGTATTCACCAAATATGACAAATTGTAATAATGAAAAAATAGAATAACCAAAATATGCATCAAAAGCTAAATAAATAAATGCATTTCTCTTGACTATTCACACAGGAAATTCTAAACAATAAAGAAAAAGAATGAACTACTGCTATATTCAATGACATGGCAACACTTCACAGAAATAAAGTCAGGGCAGAGTAACCGAAAATATGTGACACCATTTTTCAGATGTTGGACAATGAGCAGCAAATGACTATGACTCATGAGGCAAAAAATGAAGTGAGCCCCCGAAGCAGCCCACAACTAATGGAACACTATGCACTCAGTGATGGTCTATACTGTAGTCAGGGGGAGGGTCTCACCAAGCTTTGGAGACAGAAATTGGAATTTGGGGCTGCAGGAGAGGCTGGTCAGAGTGCCAGAGAAAAAGGAAAAAGAAAAAGAAGGAGGGGGGGTTTAATTAAATGAGCATATTACTCACTATCTACAGGAGAATACTTTGGGGAATGAGTGTGCTATTGATAATTATGCCAGGATGACACAAATAAATTGGACCTGTCTTTGGTGAGCAGGTATAATCAACCCCTGGTCATTCTCCTTATTCCCACAAGGCATTTCTGTTGAAGGTTAATCCCAAATAGTTTTCTGGAACATACTTGTCACCTTTGTAGAAAGGCACCCATTGTGGGGTACCTGTTCTGAGCTCTGCCTTCACAGTGCATATGCAAATATGCACTGACTGTTTTCTATACTCCCTGAAGAGATAAAGATTCTGGTTTAGACAAGCCTCCAGCATCCCTGACAAACTTTAACAAAATCAGTTTCTATGAATCTTTTGGAAGGCTAGTGATGGCTGCACAATTCTATAAATTCCACGAATATACTAAAAACCAGAAATTGTGGACTTTAAGAGGATAAATTTCATGGTAAGTGAATTATAAGCTGCAGTTTAAAAAACAAAACAAAAAAAAAAAACTTGTGCCAAGCATAAAACACACTCCAAAGATCCTACGAAGTACTTTTAGTTTGGGATACTCATGTAATCTTCACCTCAGAATGATTAAGTCAGATCTCAGAATCAGCCCCATGCTTCTTATGCAAACTAGTATAGCAACATTTATTTCTGTACAGCTGGGAAAACGAGGTAAATATTTTCAAATCTTAGTATGTGTTCATCAGAAATATTTAGAGGATTTCTGAAAAGGTAGAATCCTTGGCTCCTCCACCAGAGTTTCTGATCCAGTAAGTCTGGGTAGGGTCTGAGGATCTGCAGTTCTGACAAGTCCCCAAGTAATGTTGAAGCTGCTGGTCCAGTCACTACACCAAAGAACCATTGACTAAGCCTTTGTATATACAAAAAAAACAAGCAAATGAAAAAGGTGATTTATAATCTTCCACCAGGTGTCTATTTGCCTTATATTTGCAAAGGTAAGACGATTCAAGTGACCCTTCTCATTATTGAAGGAAAAAAATATCAGCATTTCTAAGTTATTTTAAATTGAACCTGCATAGGAAGGAAAACAGATTTCAGGTGCAGAATGAGAAATTCATTCCATGGTGACATTGAAACATACAGGAGTTGTTAGAGGTTTGTGATCTAGGGTTGAGGTTGAGAGGAAAGCAGCTATAGTTAAGATTTTGAGCATGTTTCTTTTGAGCAGTGTTCTAGCAGAAGACAGCTAAAAGGTTTTAAAGACTGTGCTTGCACAAAAAGCCATAATTAGGGGCAAAAAAGGACTTTTTTTAAGATTTATTTATTCATGCATACAAGAACTGGGGTGCAAGCCAGAGGTGTGGGGGGTGAGGAAATTCACCAGAGAGAGTGGGAAGCAGAATAGGTAGATCTACTGAAATACACTGCTGAAGGGAGCAGTGGGCAAGACAAGAGATGTCTGCTGCGCCATCTGGGTTAACTCCTTGGCCAGCTGAGGTATTGCTGCAGTAGCTGCTGATAGCTTGATAGTGCTGTGTCTTTAACCTCTGCACCACCAGGGAGGCCCAGGAAGAGGAGTTTAAAGGAAGGCAGCAAAACAGGGAATTCAAAAGCAAAAGTAGAGCAGGCCAGTGCTATGAACACAAGGAAAGTCATGTAACTAAGGTCTTCCCAACAGTGTGAAAGACAAGAAGGAAAAATGGTCTGGAAAGGGAACCTTAGGTTTTGAGAAGAATATAGAACAATGTAATAATATGCTATAAGGCAAACTTTTAATAAAAAACAATTGCCCATGCCCCTCAGTAAGGAATACATTTTTTACGTATTCAACAAAATATCACATGAGTAAAACACAGAAGTGAAAGTTTTCTTAAAGAAATGTATTTTGCTATTTTCTACTTCATTTCATCCAGTAATGGGTCATAACATGAACTTGAAAAATCACTAGTCTAAGTTAACCTAGAAATTTCATGAAGGAGAATAATAATGGAAAGGTATGTGACAATGACAAATCCTAGGTTCGCATGAAGGACATCTCATCTCACTCCTAGTCCAGAGCCAATTAAAGGATTCTATGTTAGTCAGTTCTCCAGAGAAACAGTAACAATAGGATATATGTTAATATATGTCAGAGGAAATTTAGTATAGGAATTGCCTCAGAGGGTTATTGAAGTCAAGGAGTTCCAAAATCAGTCTTCTGCAAGCTAGGGAACTTGGAAAGCTGGTGATGAAATTCAGGCTTTCAGAAACCCAGAGTCTGAAGCCTGGGTGGACTGATAATGTAAATCCTTGTGTGAGTCTGACAGTCTGAGAATCAAGAACACCAATGTCTGAGGGCAGAAGAAAACAGATTCTTAAGCTCAAAAGGAGAGAATTCAATTTGCCCTTCCTGGGCCTTTTTGTTCTGTTCAGACCCTGGGTGGATTGAATGACTCCCACCAGCATTGGTGAGAAAGACCTGCTTAACTCAGTCTACAAATTCAAATGCAAATCTCTTCCTGAGACATCATCACTGACACAACCAGAAACAGCTACCAGGGCATCCCTGTGCCTGTCAAGGTGATGCACAAAATTAGCAGTCACACTAATGAAGGCATTGCCATGGACTTGAGCTCAAAAAACACCTCAGATTTATAAGGCTCTCATATTTTGTCTTCTGAATGTTTATTACTAATTGTGACATTGCACATGAACATTTAGGTTCCTGTTCCACCTACCATACTAATTACTACATTACATATACAAATATAATTTATAATACATTATTTTGGTTACAGGTGACATTGACTTCACTTAGTTGTATTTTCCAAATTTTATGCTCTTGACTTCCTACATGCAGACGCAGCCACTGGGAGCTTTGGTCCTTCAGTCTTTTTACTACATTGCACTGGTCTTCAGCTGCCTTCTAAGTGGAATGATAGAGTAGGTTATTCAGGAGTCCATAGATAAAGTTCAAAAATAATTTGTGCAATTTTTAATTGTGAGATATTGGGTAGGAACACTTATCTCTTGAGTCTCTGCATTTCTCATGTCTCAAATCTAAGTAATACTGCCAACTTTAATGAAATACGTGTAGTACTGTGTAAACATGAATTTATTTCTTCCCCTATCCAGGCAAGACAGCTTTGTATCTGGCATAAAGTGGCAACACAAAACATATCACTGCCTACACCTATCACCACATGCCTCAAAGCTGCTGTTATTCCAAGGAGTGAACTCTGCTTTAAATTCACTGTTCATTATGCCTCCACTTTCTCTCCTATGCCAAAACTAGCACAAGTGATATGAGTATCTAGTAAAAGGGAAGAAAACAGGTTTTCTCTGTGCTGCACATCCCTTCAGGAGAATTGATATTACAAAGACAATAGGGGAAGATTAGGGCTAGTTGAAGAGGATTTTTCAACATAAAGAGAACTCATGAGAATTTCTCTTTGAAAAGACAGAATAAACCTCCCTTTATAAGAGTCTTCACAATATTTCATGTTTTACACTGATCTGATTATTTAGCTAATCCTTCCTGTCAAACTATAAACCTTTTGAGGGCAGGTCCTGTGTCTTTATCTTAGAATCTGCCCATGGAACCTGTCCCAATTGTCTTCATACAGAGAGCCATTAATTACATGTTGAAATAATAAGATTTGGCTTTTATTCAGACTTGGGGTTTAGAATGTTGCATAATGGTTCTCTTTCTGAAAAACATGCTGTTCTTAGCAGAGAACAGGGAGCAGCCAATCCATTCTAGGGAGTGAATGAACAGTCCCGCATTCTGTGAGAGCATCCAAGGAAACACTACCTGTGCGGTCTTCTCAATAGACATTTGGCCACGCCAATAAAAATAAACCAAGTTGCAGTCCCTCTATCCCAACAGCTTCAAGTGTGTGCTTTGATTTGAAACAGATGGATTTGCTTTTAACACAATACTCCTGATAGCTAGAACATAAAATAAATATTCTTTCTGGTACATTAGAATACCCAAGGCCAATGATTCAAGAAAATGTGAAAAACTGTCATCACCAGTTTAATTTCTCTAGAGTTTCCAAAACAAAATTTCTGATGCTGTTTAGCTTGATTCACATAAATATTTTTAAACTTAACAAGCCAGACTCCTTTACTGACCCTCAGGAATAAAACAGATCAGATATAAAGAGAATTTAGGTTCCTAGAAATAAATAGATATATGTTTTGGTATATATTGGAAGCTGTTTGTAGCTCACAGAACACTCCTAGACAGGTGTCGTTGGATTTCTTCCCTGTAATCATTCTGGGAGACACAGGACTTTGCTTCTATTCTACAGATGAGGAAACTGAAAGATAGAGAAGCGAAATGGTTTTTCAAAGTCATCATCCCAAAGTAAATGCTTTCACATCCTGAGCTGTCTTATTCTTTATATCAAGAAGTTTCACTATAGACCTCTAGTACTATATTGCTTTGAATTCCCTCTATTCTGTCAGTGTCTGAGGAAAATATTGCTAATGAGGTACTTTCCTCTAGCAGAGTAACCATGTGATGGCAATTTCCACCTTGACTCAGAGCAATAGGAAAAATAACAAAGGAAGAATCACAAAAAGCATCTGCTGATGATAGCAAAGGCTATGGCGGGGTTGGAATGGAAAATTCTGGGAACAAGACTGAAGTTTCCTTTAAAAGCTACACAGCACTTTATGCATAGATATCTTAACAATTTTTCTTCAGTCATCAGTAGATGGCAATGATCTAGAATGTAGGACTGCAGTAAGCAATTTTAGGTAAGCTAGTAGTAGAAAATGACCTGAGAGTTTCCATGTGCTGATACAATTTATATACAACCAAGAAATTTTATGGTTCAGCAGTAGGTAAGAATGACTTAGCTGGATAATTTCTATAAGCAATGACCTTCCACTACCCTTATGGCTTTATAGAAGTAGCAGATGCCTTCATAACTATAGGATTGATTCATGTCATTGTTTCCTACAAGGGCTGTTTCCAAAGGCTTTTCTATTCCTGAAATAAGTTCCAATGCAACTATATTGCTCTGCTTTAATTAAGCTCTTTCAATTATAAACTAATTCCTACATGCTTCATGCCAAATGCCATAACTGTAAGCTCTAATCTAATCTGACATTTCAGAAAACAGAATTTTAAATTACAAATTGCATTCTATATTTCTCTCCCTAAAAAAAAAATCATTCAAGCTGTGCCAATACTGGGTTTCAAAATTCATGCATTTGATCAAACAGTTAGGTAATAAACTGATTTTAAAAAGCCTCTAAAGTCATTTTTTGAACAATTGGGTAATTTTTTTTTTCAATTGGGTGAATTTTAATTATGAACAGGGCCATTAGATGATATTAGAAAAGTATGTTAATTTTTTAGTTATAATATGGTTTTAAAAAGGAAAGTATTTTTAGAAAATACCAATTGAAGTATTTGTAAACAAGTGTCTTGGCATCTGCAACTCATTTGTTAATGAGGCCAATTAAAAAATAAATATGCATTATTTTTACATTTATATAGG
This sequence comes from Talpa europaea, assembly GCF_964194135.1. Taxonomy (NCBI): domain Eukaryota; kingdom Metazoa; phylum Chordata; class Mammalia; order Eulipotyphla; family Talpidae; genus Talpa; species Talpa europaea. The sequence goes on from NC_140071.1 coordinate 23,996,035, forward strand.
GATATAATAAATATAGATTTAGCAAATATAACAATTATTGAAAGTAGATTCTAAATGTGTGCGCTAAACATATTAATTTTGCACCTTTTCTGCTTGTTTGCATAATAAAAAGGTAGAAAATAAATTAATTCTTTATGCCAAAGGTAGAGGCATTGAGGCTACAAAAAGAATAAAACAAAGCCCCTAACTTCATAGCGCAATAGGCTAATTACAGGTAGGTAAATATATGTAATTATTGCAATTGGTAATAAATACCATATTAGTGGTAGGCAGCATAATGCTTGAAGGCACAGAAGAGGAAGAAAAGAATTCTGCCTACAGATATCAGAAAAATGTATCCACAGAGACTGATGCCTACATAGACCTCAGAAATACACAAGCCAGGAGGGTACTGTGGGCAGAGGGCAGTGGTGGGCACTGCTACCCAAGCTTGAAACAGGCTGAAAGGGTTGGGAAACAACACAAGGTGACTGTGCCTCTGAGCATGAGAGAGGAGGAGTAGAATCTGAGTGTAGAAAGCCATGCAAAGCCTGGAGAGCTGACAAGAGAAGACACATTCTATGAGACAGTTGCAACATTTTTCTGGATTCGGTGATGAATTCATTAAAAAAAAAAGAGGAAAGAAATGGAATGGCAGGGCCTCCCTGGTGGTGCAGTGGTTGAGCACTGGGTTGCAAAGCTGCCCGCAGCCTCTGCAGCACCGATTCGATCCCCGGCCTCCTGGCGAGGGTCCCACATGGTGCACAGACCTCTCCTGCCACCCGCTGCTCCCCTCAGCAGTGCATTTCATCAGTCTGCCTGTTCTGCTCTCCACTCTGGCTCTGGTGAATTCTCTCATCCTCCCGCGCTTCTGAATGTACCCAGTGCTTGTATGGATAGATAGATAGATAGATAGATAGATAGATAGATAGATAGATAGATAGATAGATAGATAGATAGATAGATAGATGGATAGATATTTAAAAAAAAAGAAATTCAGTTTAAAAAAAAAAAAAGAAATGGAATGGCATATGCACTGGTCCATGAATTTCCAAGAGAGTAATGACTTAAATGGTGTCTGGGTCAATTTCATATGGAAATGACCTTAAAGCTCCCCCAAATTTAGAGAAAAATGTAGTTTATTTTTGTCATTTATGAGCCAAGTCTCGCCAACTGGGTCTAGAGAAAAAATACTAGATTCACACCCAAAAAAAGACTAGGAACAGTGAAAACTGTTAATGATAGGAATCAATATAAGAACAGGTGTGTATCAAGAAAATATGGCATGCAAATATAAGGATAAAAACCAAAAATAATAATGATAATAATAAGTCTAAGAAAGACTACTCACATTGGGCCTCCCCGGTGGTGCAGCGGTTGAGCGCTGGGCTGCGAAGCTACCCACAAGCCTCTGCAGTGCCAGTTCGATCCCCAGCCACTGGGCAAAGGTCCCACATGGTGTGCAGATCTCTCCTGCCACCTGCTGCTCCCCTCAGCAGTGTATTTCATCAGTCTGCCTATTCTGTTCCCCACTCTGGTGAATTCTGTCACCCTCCCGCACTTCTGACTGTACCCAGTGCTTGTATGAATAAATAAATAAATCTTAAAAAAAAAGACTACTCACATTATTAGATTATTAGCTTTGAAGTAATTCTCACTTGTGTGTTAATCTAAATGTGAACACTGAAATTTTTTTCAAAGATAATTGAATATTCACAAGGAGTCTATGAATAAACAATCTTTCTAAATTGCTAGGAGTCACTTGATTTTGGACACCAGTGGCAAATGACAAGGCCCAGTGAAATGATGAAAGAAGGCAGAAAGAAAGCATATTTTTTATACACTTTGCATTTCTTTTTTTTTAAGATTTATTTATTTATGCATACAAGCACTGGAGTACAGGCCAGAGATTGTGGGGGGTGAGAGGATCCACCAGAGACAGAGTGGGGAACAGAACAGGCAGACTGACTGAAATACACTGCTGAGGGGAGCAGCGAGCGAGAGAGGAGAGGCCTGCCTCACCATGTGGGTTTCTCCCTGGCCGGCCGGGATCGAACTGGCACTGCAGAGGCTGTGGAATGCTTCATAGTGCAGTGCCCAACCCCTTGCGCCACCAGGGAGGCCCCACTTTGCATTTCTTAAATTTCATTTATTTATTAAGGGAGCTCCATCTCTAGTGCTGTCTGATTTTATATAAGTCTACATGTACCTTTTAACCTCCAATCGGTGAACTATGACATACATTCCCAGACTCATTTTATTGAACTTTTTCTGTATAAATCACACATACTGAATTTTATAAGTATACCTTTAAAATTTTCCATTTTTTGGTCAGATGCTGTATACATAACATTATCTTCCTAACAGTATGAAATGTTCTAGCTTCACTGTTCACACCCCAATTTCACTGTTTAATGCAAGTGTTTAATTTTTTCCTCTACTTTGTAGAAATGAGGAATTAATGGCTTAGGAATATATGGTTATGATCCAGTAAATAACAATCTGAATCCAAAGTTCTACTTAGGAGACAGCTTTGGGAAATTTTAGGAATCAAGTAAATATGACTTAAATGCAATTCCTTAAGAAATGGTTAGAAAAGTATTCAAAGCAAGGATAAGAGACATGAAAACTTCAAGGGAATAATATCAAAGACCTTAGTAAGCACTTTGATACTAAATCCTTAGAAGGAACTAGAACATCTGCTAGGCTTTTTCTAACTTGCGTTCCTGGGCTAGAAATTTGAGAGGGAAAATTATTTAAGTTGTGCCTGTGGCCTAGAGTAACTTTTTGGATTCTAGATTTCTCCAGCACCAGCAGAAAAAAAGAGAAGAAACAGAGAGGTATTTAGTTTTTTAAAACAAGGGTGTTGTCTTAACATTGGGAAATATAATTATCTAGATAATTATTTTAATCAGGAAGCACCCCAGATAATCCTCTTAAATTTTCCACTGAGTTCATGACATAAAGAATTTAATATGGTCCTCAGGGAGCCTGGAGGCATAGTCCAAAAGGTGATTTCTAAAGTTTGAAATATTTAAAGTGCCAATTTAAACTTTAAAAATCCTGTATCCCACTCCTTAACATATTATTGGCTCTTTGAATGTAAATATGATTTCTGCTACCTCCAAGTTAAATTAATAATCCTTTTCATAAATCTTGTAATGAAATAAATGCTCTCAAAGATAGTCATGCATATTTCTGGCTTTGTTTACCTAAACCCAGCTTTAAATATCCCTCCTGACAGGTACTCAGCTTGAGAAGCAGGATCTAGACACAACCTAAAGTTTTCAGGTGAAGATCACAGGCTTGAGGATAGTGTTTAGCACCAAGGTGAAGGGTCACCTGCTGCTCTGTTAGTAAACGTGGTTGATGTTTTAGATTTTCTTCTTTACTTGGGGAAACAGATGATGCAGATACTACTGGTTATGCCTTGAGATAACAGAAGAAAAAGAATTTATAATCTTCCCTTAGACTCAGCTGAACTGAAACTTGAATGCCACAATTGCCTCAACATAAATTGGCAGTGTTGGGTCTCCCCGGTGGCGCAGCAGGTTGAGCACAGCACTGTGAAGCTGTCCACACCCTCTGCAGTGCCTGTTCAATCCCAGCCAGCCGGCGAGAATCCCACATGGCATGACAGAGAATCTCTCCTGTCAAGCCCGCTGCTCCCCTCAGCAGTGTATTTAGGTCCTTCTGCTTATTCTGCTACCCGCTCTGTCTCTGGTGAATCCTCTCACCCCTCCTGTGCCTCTGGCCTGTACTCCAACTCTTGTATAAAAATATATAAATCTTAAAAATAAAAAAATAAAATGGTGGTGTTTTAGGTCACTTTTGTAGTCAATAGCATGGAATGGGAAAACTGTGATCAGAAATCTGAACCAGAAGTTCCTGACTGGGATGAGGAAGAATGGTCTCCCTTGAAGGAAAATGTACTATTACCTGAACAGGTGAGATAGAGGTACGGAGCATGTACAGATGATGCACTACATGCTTGTTCACCCTTCAGGTTTCACATTAGCCCTCATTCCTTCCTAGGGGGCTCTCTTGACCCCCTGGTTACACAGTTCATATATCCCCATAGATATATTTGTCTTCTTACCTTCATTGTATGAACCCTCAATGCAGAAAGTGTCTTCTTATTCCTACTACCTTAAACATAGTTAAGTCTTCACTAAATTATCAATTGGTTACAAGATTAAAAATCACTTTCCTATTAGATATCAATAGCAAATTAGTAACGGTTTAATATTTAGCTTCCTGTTGTCCTTCCTCTTTCTCTTATCATTAATATGTTTGCTTTACTTCTGGAAAACGCATTCATGGTTCCATAAACCTTTAAAATCTTTCTAAAATTGTTTACCAGATCTATCTTTCCTTTCCCAGATACATTTGTGTTTGGCTGGAGAAGTCAATCAATCATGAAATCTAATCAGCATGCTACCCTCAACAGCTATGAGTGTTGCTGAAGTGTCTTCATGCATATTCATATCATCATTTTAGTAGAGGCTATTGCACAAATAATATAATACCTGGTGGGTGGCTTAAAATTAGGACCAAATTCAGCTAGCTTAACTACAATACATTGGACAGGTATATGATTATAATGTCTTATTCTCTGAGGTTCTTCCTAAAAACAGACAGATTTTTTTTTTTAAAGAGAGAAAGAAAATCTAAAGCATGTGAGAAAGCAAACTAGGTCTTCAATGAATAATGACTTGTTGACTATTTCCCTAAGTAAAGTAACTTTGAACACAGATTGTATAATATTACTCAGCTTCACCCTCTATTTATCATGCAAGACAGATAGAAACCTCAGACATAATTGTTATTAGTCATGATTCAGGTCATTTGGAAAGAAACTTTTGGAGCTGGCATGCAGTTGGTCAGAGATTCAGAAAAAATGTGATTGGACAGTAGAAAGCAGAATGAGGTCATTGGGAAAGTATGCTGAGACAGGTGGGCTGCAGGCTGCACCTTAACTCCCATACCACCTTCAATTTGTCAGATAAAATTAATGACTCACTCCAAACAACAAATGATGTTTGTTTGGGACTATAGGGCAAATCCTTTGCAAGGTCACTACATGTGAATACCACATACTTTATTAACCTCAGACTGAGATAATCAAGAGGAAAAGAACAAATTTGAATTTGACTTTGCAGTCCTACCACTGCAGCAAAGGGAAAGTAAAAGAATCAGGATCTATTTATATAAAAATGAAATGTACAAATTGCTACCAGGGACAAATGATATAAGGAATTTGATTCTCAGATTTATGGATTAGAGATCAGACACATAGAAGAAATTCCTAGTGTGGACACAGCAATTCCTGTAGGAATGAAACATTTCCATTAAAATCAAGGAACTTAAGTGCTGTTGCACATGGTGACACATAGGTTCTGCCAGGCATCTCTTCACTGATCTTAGCACTGTACCAAAACACAATGAGAAATGGGAACCCCAAGATTGCCAGCCAAAAATTGTCCATTTTTTTCAAGAGAAAATGGACTAGGTGACCAATCACAGGTCAAAAGACCATTTGGCAGATTCAGTATTTAAGAGTCCTTCCAGCTTTCATACTTGAGTCTACCAAATCATCACAAACCTGAAAATATTTTTAAAATAGCATTTTTCTTGTAATTGTCATGAGGTCAGAAAATACTAACTTTTTCACTGTTGTCTGCCCAGAGACCACACAGGTCTAACAGATAAGGTACTCAATTATATATTGTTCACCAACAGTCTAGAAAATCTAAATATATATGCAAAGCTTTAAAATAAAGCTATCAAGGGCCTCCCCTGGTGGCGCAGCGGTTGAGCGCTGGGCTGCGAAGCTGCCCGCAGCCTCTGCAGTGCCAGTTCTATCCCCAGCCACCAGGGAGGGTCCCACATGGTACACAGACCTCTCCTGCCATGCCCTCTGCTCCCCTCAACAGTGTATTTCATCAGTCTGCCTGTTCTGTTCCCTGCTCTGGCTCTGGTGAATTCTCTCACCCTCCCGTGCTTCTGACTGTACCCAGTGCTTGTATAAATAAATAAATAAATCTTTTAAAAAATAAATAAATAAAATAAAATAAAGCTATCTAAACTTTCTCCTGAATGCAAATGGAAGGTATTTGAAGGAAGTTCCAGAATATTCTGACTTCCCACCTTGCCTCCAATTCCCTAGATGCTCCTAGCCCCTAAAGAAAGGATAAATATTCTGGCATGTTCCATTGTGATTTAGAATTTACAACGGAAGTGAAGAATTGTCTTTACCAAAGCGAGCCTGTGAGTTTGAAGGGAGTCAAATTATTCAAACACACAGATACCAACTTAAGAAATCTAGGACCACCAAAAACAAAACAAACCATAAATATGACACTACCAAAGGAAACTAGTAAAACTCCAATCACTACCCCAAAGAAATAAAGATCTATGAACTGCCAAAGAAAGCATTATAATCCTCTTAAGGAGGTTTAGTGAACTATGAGAAAATAGGCAAAATTAAGGAAAAATGCATGAACAAAACAAGAAGACTAAGAGCTGTATTTGCTCATTTATATTTCCACATGATAATGGAATTTTTTTAAAAGAACTACTTCACTTTTAAATTATACTAATTTTCTGTAATTAAAATAATCATTTCAAATCCTCATCACAGATTTTCTAATAGTCTAGTCAGTCTTGTAGAAATTGTATTTTTAATAAACTTAAATTTACCTGATATGAAAAAACTTAAAAATACAAGGAAAAAAGAGTACATCCATTTACTACTACTTTGAGGAAAGTAAATTGATGCAAATGACAGAAATGATAACAGTCAAAATTTTTTCATTTTACACTCAAATCTTTTAAAAAATTTTCTTTCAATATAGTCTTCCAACCACCTAAAGGAGGAATATTTTCTTCAAAAATACCTGAAAGCCAATGTAATTTGCTTAAGGACTGCATGATAACCAAGAATTGCCAAGTAAAGGGACCCGAAGGAAGGCAAAAGGATGTAAAAAGGTATTCTCATAAAATTCACATTTCCTTTTCATTTGAAAAGTCTGCAATTGGTTGGGTTTTTTATTTAATTTTTTTTTTCTTCCAGTGCAGCCCTTGCTTATTCCTGATCTAATTTTCATCTCTCAAGCTCTCTGCAAAATTTCCAACCAGAGAAAAAACATTTGGTACCTTGTGTTGTTTGTCCTTTTATAACCTTGCTGATCTTTGCGTCTGGCACCTCCTTACATTTTGTGGTTTCCCATGGAGTATGCAAAACCCAAAGAATGGTTTATTTTAGTTCAAGATGGTGTCAAAGAACAATATTAAGTGTTCCAGTACGTGCAATTGCCAGTGGATCTGCATTTAAAAGCCAAGATGGAAATTCAAAATGAATTCATACTTTTTCTTTAGATCTACCTTTACAAGTGATCCTGCTAACAGCACATTTTTTAAAGCTAAGTTCTAAGCAACATACAGATAAACTGAATCTAAGCTGCTAAAATACATGTTGTACCAGTTGAAAAAACAGGTAGTATCTGACTCATGGTAGTTACTTCCCCCTTAAGAAAAAAGAGGAAGCAGTTGCTCTGGGCAATTTTTATTGACTCATCAGTCTTTTTTAGAAGATGGCATGTTTTAGGGCCTCCCTGGTGGCACAGGGGTTAAGGGCAGCACTATCAAGTTACACCAGCCACTGCAGCACAAGTTCAATGCCCAGCAGGCCAGGGAGCAACCCACATGGTGCAGCAGACCTCTCCTGCCTCGCCCACTGCTCCCCTCAGCAGTGTATTTCAGTAGATCTGCCTGTTCTGCTCCCCACTCTCTCTGGTGACTCCTCTAACACCCCACACCTGTACCCTAGTTCTTATATGCATAAATAAATAAATATTATTTAAAAAAGGAGATGGTGTGTTTCTTTAAGGATGGTAACTGGTAAAGGTTAAGGTAGATATGGCTATGAAATCTCACTCACCATCTAGAAGGCAAAATTAGAATCTCAACATTCCAGTATTATGAGAAGGATCATGATTCTTTACATGTATGCGCCCAAAAAAAGGCAATTGTGCTGACAAATGTGTTCAATGAATAGATTTATCCAGCTAATGTCATTGCAGGAATGTAATCCAATAGATATATTAGTTTTGTTCAAAAAATATATTTTGTAAATGTATAAAATTATTTGTTTGTGATTTATAAGTCCAACATTTACTTGATAAATATAAAATTCTAAGATAAATATACAATTTCCAGCATCTTCATTCTCTCTTAGAAGATTAAGTTAAATACTGCTTCATCAAGAAAAACATCATCATCTATCAGATATAAACCACAAATCAATTATTTTTTATTCTTGCCTGCATCTGTTTTCACCAAACCTTTCAAGTCTTCTGTCTCTAAGGGATGGGGGGAGTGGTTTTACAACTTTATAAGAAAAATAAACTTTCTTACAATGCCAGTCATATATGAGATTTTATTTAAAGTTTTATATAGCCAATATGAACCTCTCTGCTAAATCTCTTTTCCTAACTCCCACCACTAAAATGTTACCCTTTCATAGCATAACCATTTGACATTATTGTTACCTTCCTTTTACTTCTTTTACGCCCAAATTCCTGGAATGAATAGTGACCATTCTGTGATGGACTATTCACAGAATGAATAGTGGCCATTCTGTGATGCGGTCATCAAAGAAAACGTTACAGATACACCTGTGTGAAAGGGGAATGTGCAAAGAGCAGGAGCCATTTTCCCACACCCCCACTTAGACTCTTCCACCTTCAGTTACAAGTCCCTGTATGCCAGGAATAGGGCTTCAGGAGCCAGAGAGCTACTTACTGAGAACTAGGGCCAGGGCTGAGGGGCTGGGTGGACCTCTCTGCTTCTACAGCCCTCACTTGAAACCCCATGCCATTTGTTAGCAGGATGGATGGTATCTGACCACAGTTAGCCAATTAACTCTTTCTCTGTCCTCCCTCCTCTTGCTGTTCTTGTCAATAATCGTTTTTGTTGAAATTTCTCTGCATGTCTGCCTTTGTGTCTTGTCACACAGGTGAGGACTCATACCCGGGTCAGTCGACTTCCCCTGGGGATGCCCTGCAACAAAACCACTTTCCTCTCTGTACAATTCATAAACAGTGTTGTCTATTATCAAGTAGGCATGCATGCATACATACACACACACACACACACACACACATCCCTCACATATATATTGCCTAGGAGTAGTAAGCCAATTTATTTATATCACTATAATAGTATTTAATTAAAAAAACTATAATTATTGTGTTGGGTATATCTTCTCTACTGTGAATTACCCAATTAACAGGCATGTTTTAAATTAATTAATCAATGGCAGATGTTAGTCACATGGATCAATATGTAGAAAGAAAAACAAGTGATTTAGAAGGTAGAGCCAACTAATTTTTAAACAACTGGATATGTTTGGTGAGGGAATGTCACAGGTGACATCAAAGTTGCTAGCTTAGTCTTAAATAAGATTTAGAGTCCATAAGAAAGTTTGGAGAAGTTGTCTAGGTGGAGATGACTAGTAAGCACTGGGACAAATAGTGCTCAAAAAGAAAGATCTTGGGCCTCCCCGGTGGCGCAGCAGTTGAGCGCTGGTTTGCGAAGCTGCCTGCAGCCTCCGCAGCACCGGTTCGATCCCCGGCTGCTCCAAGGCAACCGGAGGAGCGTCCCACATGGCACGTAGACGTCTCCTGCCGCCCGCTGCTCCCCTCAGCAGTGTATTTCCGTCCTTCTGCCTGCTCTGCTCCCCACTCTGGCTCTGGTGAATTCTCTCACCCTCCCACGCTTCTGACTGTATCCAGTGCTTGTATAAATAAAATAAATAAATCTTTAAAAAAAAAAAGAGATCTGTCCTAGATATAGATGTAGGATTCATCATCATGCAAGTAAAATAATAAAACAGGGGAAGAGGATGAATTTATTCCGAAATTTAAATGCAATATCTTTCCTTGCAGTATATCAAAATTCAGGGAGTAAGGAAGCTGACTGAACTGACAGTAATCTAACATTTCTTACTCTGTGCAATATACCACATACTTGTAACATATTCCTGGAGATAATTATTGAAAGGATTCTACTTAATCTTTTTCCAACTCATCATTTTTTCAGTTAAACAAATGAGTTTAAGACTTAAGTTAATTAGACTGAGGCGGCTCTAATGCATTAGCAACCTTTGTAAGTAAACCAAAATCTAAGCCAGAGTCAACTCCTATAAATACACCTGTAGAACATGTAATTTGAGAAGCAATCACAAACAGCCAACTAGGCTTTCCCAAATAAATCAATCACTTAAAGGTACAGTTCTGAAATAGTTTCCTTGCTTTGTTTCCACATACTCTCTAAAAAGCCCTACCCCTAAGTTAGGTAAGGAAGGTGCTCCTAACTTTGGTTTGGCACTGCCCAATTCAAACTGATGTTTGCTCAAATTCTTGAAAATGTTAATGTTCCTCAGTTTATCAGAGGAATAAAATAGATAATGCAAACGCAATATACTGTATCACAGTACAAACACCGACCAACTGTTTTCATCTAAGAAGTTTTAAGACTTTATTTTCCTCTAAAAAGAAAGTTTTAAATGTGAAAAATTTCTAAATAAAGACATAACCAAAAAAGTACCAATAAATAGAGAATATCAATTACAAAATGTTAAGACAATAAGGCTGTTAGAACACTAATGACGACCCACCCTATGGAAATCCATCTATCTATCGTCTGCCCAGAATCTGTTCCTCCTGGTAAGAATATCTGTTTTGATTTGAGGAAATACCTTTCCCTGTTGGGTATACTGTTGGTAAGTCCACAAAACAAGGGGCTCTATTCTTCTCTGACCAGTGAGTGGACAGATGACCCTGTTTAGCCAATAAATTTCGAATATCTCTATCTAAAACTCAATCTTGTTCAGAAAATGCAACTATTAAACATTGATGGAACTTATTCAGAGTCATGAAGGTAGTTAGTAGTAAACTAAGAATGTGTGCCCAGAATGCTACTGCATAGCTTCCGATGTGTTAGAAAAGTCTATACCAATCACAGAAAATATAAATCAAGATATACGGTATTTGCCCTCCACGGATACTATCAAAGAGGAAAATCTTTTTCACTTCTTTGTCGCAAATATCTAGACCAAAATACTGAAGAATAACAATAGTCCACAAATAATGGTTGTTTAAAAATAAGAATTTAAATATTAGCTGGAGTGGTATAGAACAATGAAAAGGAGAGGCTTTGAAACAGCCAGCTTGCTCACAACCCATCTGTCCCCCATACATTGGTAGGAACAGTATGATTATTATTACACATAATTTGAGTATTTGAGTATTTTTTTCTTTTAATTCACCTGTAGATGATCTCTTGCGAAGCATTCTAGACAGCTTGCAGCTGCCAGGAGGAACGTATCCAGAGGGTAATGCAACTGTACCGCAGCCTTGGACCTGGCTGACATCAAAGTATGGCCTCAGACTTCCCACCAGAATCCCAAATCGCTGCAGCCAGTTCCTTTCTCTGGAAGGCTAAGGCTTTGCAGCTTTTGTAAGCACAGACCCCCTTTCTAGCCTCAGGCTATTCCACCTTGATAGTCTTTGCACCAGACTATCACTTCCCCCAGCCCAGCCCCCAAAGTTTTACCGCATTAACACAGAGTTGGAGGTGGGAGGGAGGAAGGTATCCATAAAATCTGGGGTTTGCTTGGTAAGTAACAAGCCATACTCCCTAAGGAACTGTCTGGGAGAAGAGGACCCCTGTAGCCCAGGCACCCAAGGGTTTGTGATCCTAGGGCGCCCATGCAGACCCAGAAGTCTCCAGAGATCCCACGAGATGGGGCTTCCAAAGGGAAGAGAGGTTGTGTCCGAATACCTGGGGCCTGATTGATCTGTTCTCTAAGCCTCCATAGGTGCTGGGCATCTCCAGGCCCATCCACTCACTGCCCCTCCACCCACCAGCACTTACTAACACGCCCACCCCCACACACACCTGAAACCACATAGCTCACCCTGCAGGCTCCACCTGTGGATCCCTGTTTGCTCTCCAGGGGAAGCTCCACCCTCCACTCCCACACCCCGACCCCTACCCTCACCCCCACCCTTGGGCCGCAGCCCCCCTGCCAGGAGACGCCCCTGGTGTTCAAACAGAATATTCAAAGAGCTGCCCCCTGGCAGAGTGTGGAAGGTGGGCTGGGTCAGAAAGAAAAACTAAGCCAGAAGGGAAATCTGACCCTCTTTGTAAAGCCATCACTGAAGGTGAAAATTGGGGTGGGAAAGCCTCTTGCTTCTTAGCAAACAAATTCTTTGAGGGAAGGACAACCAGGTGGAAATTTAACAATCCTTACCAGGGGTAATATTAGTCCTCACAGGAGATAGTAAATAAAGACTGTTCCATGAAATAATCTTATAGCGTAAGGCTGACTTTTTATAAAATATCTAAAACTAGCTTTTTTTTTTTAGATTTATTTATTTACGCATACAAGAGCTGGGGTACAGGGCAGAAGTGTCAGGGGGATGAGAGGATTCACCAGAGACAGAGTGAGGAACAGAACAGGCAGATTGACTAAAGTACAGTGCTGAGGGGAGCAGCAGGCAAGACAGGAGAGGTCTACTGCACCATGTGGGTTGCTCCCTGGCCAGCTGGGGATTGAACTCATGCTGCAAAGGCTGTGGATATCTTCATAGTTTGCGTCTTAACCCCTTGCACCACCAGGGAGGTCCTAAAACTAGCTTTAGACAAAATAATTGTTTTAAATCTCTCCCATCCATTCCTCCTTTTTTATTCCCTTCTCTTTGCTTTTCCCCTCTGTGCTCAATAGTATGTTGTAAAGGCAGGACTGGACACAGTGCAGGTTTTCTGATCCCACGCAGACCGGGTAAAGGAGTAGTCAGAGTCCTCGGTGATTTTTTGCAGGTTTTTTATTGGGGTTCACCAGGCATATGGTAGGCAGGGGTGCTGGCTGGGAGGCTAGCAGGCCTCCCAGCCCCCAGCAAGTCTTTATCTGGGCTCTCTGGTGATCTCGGCTTCTCTTTCGGCTTCGGCTTCGGCTTCGGCTGCTGCTGCTGCTGCTGGCGTCCCCCCGTGACGCCGCCCTTAAAAGCACAGTCTTAGCTCAGCTGAATCCCATCTACCTATGCCCACACCCTATTCCAGGTGCCCGCCATCAGGCATGCATTCAGGACAAGGATCCATCATCTATCCTGATGGCGGAAGAGCAGAAAAGCCTGATATTTTCTTTACCCTACATATGTCATTGTCTCTTTCCTTACAAACAGGCAGATTCATTTCTTGAGGAGAAATAAAATAATTTCTAATAAACCTTCTTCCCATTTCTTTTAACTTTTTAGTTCGGATGTGTAGGGTAAGGAAAAATATCAGGCTTTTCTGCCCTCCCGCCATCAGGGTAGATGATGGATCCTTGAGGTCCTGAATGCATGCCTGATGGCGGGCACCTGGAGTAGGGTGTGGGCATAGGTAGATGGGATTCACCTGGGCTAAGGCTGGGCTTTTAAGGGCGGCGTCACGGGGACGCCAGCAGCAGCAGAAGCCGAAAGAGAAGAAGCCTGAAGCAGAAGCAGAGAATGCCAGAGAGCCCAGATTTGCTGGGGGCTGGGAGGACTGCCAGCCTCCCAGCCCCCCAGCACCCCTGCCTACCATGTGCCTGGTGAACCCCAATAAAAAACCTGCAAAAACCACTGAGGACTCTGACTCCTCCTTTACCGGGTTTGCATGGGATCAGAAAACCTGCACTGTGTCATTCCTGCCTTTACAGGATGATACTGGAGATTATAGATATGTGTGGAAATTCCTTAATCTTTTAAAAATGAGACACAGGGCAAGCTAGGGTTATTAGGCAGTTTCTGGGACAGTGCAGGAGGGGACCTCTGAAGAATTTAGGGAGGCTTCAGAGATAAGGACAACCAAGGGAATATAACCAATTCCACTGGGAAAAACAAACATCCCAGAACCACGGACAATATTGTTAACATGGTCCTGGTTTTCTTCAGGTGATAAAGTGTAGAGATGCTCACCCGAGGACTAGGCCATAAAGATGAAGAGATAAGCATAACAAATGGGGAAAGAAAAAGCTGTTAGATAAGGAATGTGAAATTCCCCTACTTAGTGTGAGACCCTCTGGGAGTTAGCCAGTCAGGAAGAGAGACTGAAATTTTAACATAATGAGGGAGAGAAAGTATATATTCCTAAAGTAATATCCCATACCGGCTCATCTTGGCCCCTCCCAGGTACCTTATACCTGGGAGTCTTTCTTCTTTGTCTCTTTTCTTCCTAAATAAACTTTTCTTTCAAAGACAAGATTTGTCTCTCTCTGCTTACATACTCCAAAAGTCTGTGAATTCCTTTCTACGGTTTCGCAAGACAAGAACTCGTGGTAAAGCGGCAGCAGTTGTTACACACGCCGGCATCAAAAATATATATAGAACAGTACCTAGAAGAAAATAATAATTAGTCACCACCCAGATTTATCCACTTTTAACCTCTTATTCTTTTTGATCAGTCATTTATTCACTCTCTTATTTCTGTTAGCATTATATTTACTCACTGTAAATGTTAGGGGAAAAGGCTGTCCTAAAGCTAATTCCATACAGGCTTTGTGGACTCCACCCCCACCCCAGGCCAAAGCCAAAGACACTGGGAACTCCAAATCCCATCACCACCAAAGGGAAGGTGGCTGGGACCTGAGGGTGGGGTTAAGCAGCCAGGTTGGTATAAGCCAGACAAGTAGGCTTTGGAAGGTTCCCCCATTTTGGCTCTCCGCCAGCTCGCAGCGTCCGGCCAGCTCTGAGAGTGCTTTTTGGGTTTCCAGGTCGGCAGATTGGGTAGGACGCATTAAAGACTTTATTTCCCTATTTTCTCCCTGAGTTGTACATTTCCTTAATTCCCTTTCCCTTGTAAATAAAACTTTTATTAACCTTTTGTGTGTGCCTGTAGTGGAGTATTAATAAGTCCCTTTTAAGTGCGCAGGTGAGGACCCACAGCCAGGCAACCCGTTTTATATCGGGGTTGCCCTATAACATAAAGAGTAATAATACAGAAAGTACAAAAGCACTCGCTCCCAACAGCACCTGCTCAGCTAAGAGGGTTAAAGCTCCAACTTCTATGATGGAGCCTGGCAGAGCCACTAGGCAGAAAGAGGGAAGAGGCTACGCTGGTGCGGCCACAATGCCTTCGTGAAGCTGGAAGACACAAGGTGTAGCCACCCTGAGAGCTCAGGGCCTCAAAAGGTGGGCCGAGGCTGCAGGAAGGAGCTAGGGGTGAGCCAAACCCAGCGCAAGGAATAGAGAGGCCCATGGCCTAAAGGGAGGCCAGTGTGAGAGGAGCCATACTAGACTCTCTTTTTCTATTCCGCTCAGAAATGTGTTTTATTCTTTTCTGAGAATTGATTTTTGCTCGTTTGCTAAGGTTTTTAGTTGAATTGTATTATTTCTCCTATTTAGATAATCTATATTTATTGTTTCTTCTCCCTTCCATTGTTTTTTTTTTTTTTAAGATTTATTTATTTATTTATTTATTTATTCATTCATTCATTCAAGCACTGGGGTACAGTCAGAAGCGCGGGAGGGTGAGAGAATTCACCAGAGCCAGAGCGGGGAACAAAACAGGCAGAAGAACCGAAGTACACTGCTGAGGGGAGCAGTGGATGGCAGGAGAGGTCTGTGCACCAAGTGGGGCCCTCGCTGGCAGCCGGGAAACGAACCTGTGCTGCAGAGGCTGTGGGCAGCTATGCAGCCCAGCACTCAACCCCTGCGCCACCGGGGAGGCCCCTTCCATTTTTGCTCACTTTTTCCTCCACAGGACGAGTGGAGTCTGTGAAGAAGCTACAATCTGGGGCCTCCCTGGTGGTGCAAGGGGTTAAGCACTAGGAAGCTATCAACAGCCTCTGCAGCATGAGTTCGATTCCCAGGCCAGCCACATGGTGCAGCAGACCTCTCCTGCCTCGCCCGCTGCTCCCATCAGCAGTGTATTTCAGTCAGTCTGCCTGTTCTGCTCCCCACTCTGTCTCTGGTGAATCCTCTCACCCCCCACACCTCTGGCCTGTACCCAGTTCTTGTATGCATAAATAAACAAATCTTTAAAAAAAAAAAGCTACAATCTTCCTTCTTAACTCAAAAATAATAACTTTAGAATCTTTATTGAGTAGATATACTTGGTAAATAATTTCAGGTAAAATCTTGTGATAACAAATAAAAGCTTTCAACATTTTGGTGGTTTTATAGAATGTCTAAATCTCAGGACCTCAAGTCAAAGTTCAATTCTACCTTTTATTTTCTGGAAACCTGGGCAAAGCTCAAGCTCATTAAGCTTCACTTTCCTACCTGTCCATGGGGCAAACAGCACCTCCTCCTATTGTCCAAAAGTCACATTTTTTTCAACCTTATTACTTGGGTGAGTGGGGGCATTTATTGACAAACATTCTCAGAATGAAAATAAATACCATGTCACCAATAGTATCTAGCATATAGAAAATACTCAACAAATATTGATGACTCTTATTATTTTGACCATGAAAAATATCCTTCTATTCTTAGAACCAAAAAGCATTAGAACTGGAATAAAACTTTCCACTTACTTTAAAAATGCAAGTGCACATGGTAATGTATTCTTTCTCAATGCAATAAACAATGGGTAAGAGACTATTGTCCAAAAGTCACATTTTTCAACCTTATTCCTTGGGTGGGTGGGGGGATTTATTGACAAAATTGAGATTTAGCTAGTATAAGAAGAGTAATATTATATTTAGAATTTTTTACCTAAACAACATTGTAATGCCAGGTGCTAGGAACATTCTACATTCCAGACTGAGGATTTGTTTCACTATTGGTGATATGGAAGGGAAGACTTTGAGATAAGGACAAGGCAGTGCAGACAGTGTAATCTAACTCTATGACTTGAAATTAGGAACAAATAAACAAGGTTTTCAGCAGTTGATCTCACTCTGATGCCTCTCTCAGTGACAAGGGATGTCCCTGAGTAATGTGACATTCTCTGTGCCTGACTTTCTCCACAGAAAGCTATGCACACACTGCAATTCACTTCTTTCGACAACTTAGGGCCCAAGAGAGCACTTGCTCTGTCAGACTTCAAGCACAAACTTGATTCAGCAACCTGACAAGCATGGTTACTTCTCTTGTCTGAGATAAATTTTTCTTTTAAGCATTTCCACATTTTGATTTTCTAAGTAGTTTTTTTTTTTTTGAAGCGTTATTTTGGAAATATCTCATCCAAATTGTTGCTGCTAAAAGCTTCTTTATGAAATATATAGGACTTAGGCAGTTACCTTTGGATATATAGACTTATACTAATGAAGCTAAGGTTATAAGTTCAATCCCCTTGTGGGCCAATTAGTTTCTTTTGCTCCTCATCCAGAGGTTGTATATAGTCTTCCATTCAACCATTAAGTGCTTAGTACTGACCAGGCCTGGTAGTTGTATCTTAAAAGAAATTGGTGCTTAGGTAGAGCTTATCTTTGCAATCAAAGAGCATATTCTATTGTTTATGCCCCTGATTCCAGCTGACTGAACTGAAAATATGAGAAAAATCAAAGTAATAGAGAAAAGAATAAAAATGCATTACCATTTCTGGAAACTAACTTATGGAAAAATTATTTTTGTATATAAATAAATTCATATTTGTCATAGCAGACATGTGATCATAACTCAGTAACCAAGTCACAATGATAGAGAATGGTAGAGAATGGTAGGTTTATGAAACATGATGGTTCGTTCCATTGCAGAAATTCAGGAACACAAAGAAACAAAAAAGGAAAATTGGAGTCCAGATTCACAGACATGGGTAAATGGACTTAGATAGTTAAGACTTGTTCATGTGACAGAAAATTCTTCATAACACTTCAGAAATGGGCTCTTTTTTTTTTAGCAACTTTTTTTTTAAGATTTATTTTTATTTATTTATTTATACAAGCGCTGGGTACAGTCAGAAGTGCAGGAGGGTGAGAGAATTCACCAGAGCCAGAGCAGGGAACAGAGCAGGCAGAAGGACGGAAGTACACTGCTGTGGGGAGCAGCGGGCGGCAGGAGAGATCTGCACGCCATGTGGGACCCTCCGCTGGTGGCCGGGGAGCAGCCGGGAATCGAACCACTGCTGCAGAGGCTGCGGGCAGCTTTGTAACCCAGCGCTCAACCACTGCGCCACCAGGGAGGTCCAGAAATGGGCTCTTGAGTAGAGTTAGGGAGGGGGAAGACAATAGCCCACAGGTGCACGAAAAGCTGGAACTGCCATGTGATCCAGCAATTCTATTTCTAGGAATTGCTTTCAAGAGGGTAAGGACTATTTATCTGAAGAAAATGAAAGTACTGGGCCTCCCTGGTGGCACAAGGGGTTAAGACACAACCTGGCAGCACGAGTTCGATCCACGGCCAGGGAGCAGCCCACATGGCACAGCAGACCTCTACTGACTCACCTGCTGTTCCCCTCAAAAGTGTATTTCCATCAATCTGCCTATTCTGTTCCCCACTCTGTCTCTGGTGAATCCTCTCACACCCCACACCTCTGGCCTGTACCTCAGTTCCTGTATGCATAAATAAATCTTTAAATAAAAAAAGAAAGAAAATGAAAGTACTAACTTGAAAAGATATTTACACCCCATATTCATTGCAACATTATTTACAATAGTTATGATAAGGAAATAGCCTAAGTGTCCATCACTAGATTAATGGATAAAGAAATCATGGCAGGGCCTCCCCTAGTGGTGCAGGTGGTTGAGCGCAGCACTGTGAAGGTGTCCTCAGCCTCTGCAGCGCAGGTTCAATCCCCAGCAGGCAGGCGAGAATCCCACATGGCACCTGCAGACTTCTCCTGGCTCGCCCACTGCTCCCCTCAGCTGTGTATTTCAGTCAGTCTGTCTGTTCTGCTCCCCACTCTGTCTCTGGTGAGTCCTCTCACCCTCCCACGCATCTGGTCTGTACCCGGGTTCTTGTATCCAGGAATAAATAAATCTTTAAAAAAGAAAAAAGAAATCATGGCATATAGTGGAATGTTATTCTATCATGTAACAGAAAGAAATCCTGCCATTTTTCAATAACATGCATAGGCTTGGAAGTTTTATGACAAGTTAAATAAGTCAGACAGAAAAAGTCAAATACCGTATTATCTCACTATACTTCTTAGAATCTATCAACAGAAAATACAAACAAACCAAGCTGACAAACACAGAGAACACATTAATGTTTGGGGAGGCGGGAAGGGGAAGAATTGGTGTGTGGGCTATAGAGGTCCAAAATTCCCAATTGTAAAGTCACAGGTATGGAATGTACAGCATGGTGACTATAGTTAATAATAAAATATTACATGTTTGAATATTTCAAAGAGAGTAGTACTTAAATGTCCTCATTACAAGGAAAAAAGATTACAACTATGTATGGGAACAGATATTAACTACACTTACTACAACAATCAATTCACAATATATACAAATATTGAGTCAACATATTGTGCACTTAAATATATATAACATTATATTATATAATATTATGTTAATTATAACATGGTAAAAAAAAAAGAAGCAAGGGGACAGGTTCAGACAATTATAATACATACTGATGAAGAGGAGATTCTTTTAATTCACAGAGCATTGTCAAACTATCCATCTTAGTCTCAAAAGTAAATTCTTACCTGTTCAATTAAGAGCTACCTTTGGATGTTACAGAAAAGAGATTTACATCAATTGTTTCATTGATCATCAAGTAAAATCAGTAAGTATTTTAAAAAGTATATCATAATTTAAAATATTTTAAGGAACACTGTCATTCCTTATTTTATAATGCTCAAAGCCATGTGTTGTACAAAAATATTTCATGTGTATACAGGAACTGAAGAAAAACTTGTGAAGGTAGGAATCAATGAGATGGTCTTGCTAAAGCATGAGCAAATGTTCTGCATGTTCTGGGAATACTGACTGTTTAGAAAGTTTTTCTCAAATAAGTAAATGCTATTTGTGCCCACACTATTCCACAAGCCAAGTGATTAAAAAATAAAGAAAAACCGACTCAGTAAAGAACTAACTACAGTCAAGTCAACTAGTGTTCATAAAAAGTTTAAAGAGCCTGGCCATAGGTTATCAGAAGAAAGGAAGAATGGATGCCATCCAGATCTTCATGCATTCTGTCCTCCCTGGATATCCACAGACAGACCTGGTCCGTTGTCACATCCACTTGTCTTTATTTATACATGATTCTATGATTGAGCTGTTTTCAGATGGGCTAATGGACACCAAAGGATCTAATTGCCCTTTGTAATTTCATGAGAAACTCAAAGCATTGGCTCAGTAAATTTGGTCAACCTTCATGAAACAAATACTTTTCTTCTCTCTTTTATTTTCTCCCTTCATTTCGTCACTAGTGTCTCCAACTTGCAACTGCCAGTACATATAATTTTGCTTTCTTTCATTTTGTATCACTTTATACTACTGACTTTTAAGACTATTTTCATGTAGACCTATAGTCATCAGAAGCATTTGGACAAAATATACTGCAACAAAAAAATGCATAAAG
Organism: Talpa europaea; assembly: GCF_964194135.1. Taxonomy (NCBI): domain Eukaryota; kingdom Metazoa; phylum Chordata; class Mammalia; order Eulipotyphla; family Talpidae; genus Talpa; species Talpa europaea. Next base: position 24,016,518 of record NC_140071.1, read on the forward strand.
TGTGACCGGTGGTATAAATTTAGGAAATTTTATATCCTTGAAGTAATTATTGCCATTCAGAATATTTTGAACTACTTTCAAATTAGTTCAAATCCAAAATTAAAATTCCTTCCTAAATGGAAAATTTACTCCTAAAAGGAAAATTTACTTCAACAAAAATAACAAAGCTTACCAAAAATAAACCCCAGCAATATTAAAAGAAAATGGTAGCTGTACTCAAATATACATCTGATATTTCATAGAATTTTTTACATAAAGATTCCACCGAGTGCAAGCATTCACAGGAAAATGATAATCATGTGTAGATAGCTAATGGCTGCTTGAAGAGCCAAATGGTTTTTAGTATTCAGAACTGACAATATTCAATTAAAAGCCTTTCTATATGATTTCATAATTAAGAGAACTTTAGAATTATATTTTTGAGAGGTGGCCAGCTCTTTTTAGAACTTTATTTATAAGGTAAAAATATCTTAAAAGCCTTTGAGTCATTGATGGAGCATTTGCGACGCTTTCTGTCAGAATTTTTATTTTAGGGACTATGCAAATTATGCTCTTACACAAACATTTCTGGAAGGTATGAAAAATAGACAGCACTTCTAACCATGGTTTCTCCTATTAAAAAATCTATTTCTAAGATCAGTGCTCTTTATAACTTTATAGTTAGGAAATTACAATCTAGAATGCAGTGCTACGCACAAGCACATAGTCTCAACTCAGAAGATAGGGACATTGACTCCAACATGAAATAGGTGGGCATGATCGTCTGACATGTTATAGCACACAACTCACTCACCTTTTATCCCAGGTGCATTGACCAACTCTGATCAGCTCACATCAAAAAAAAGCAAGTAAGCAAATTAATGAGAATACAACTCCTTGATGGCACTCACAAGTATTGATTTCCAGGCAAGTTTCAGTAATGTCATTCAACGGGTAGTTGAAAACCATTGTCCAAGTTTCAGAATGCTTAACACTTCAGAGAATGGCTTCTTTTTTTTAGATTTATTTATTTATGCATACAAGAACTGGGGCACATGCCAGAGATATGGGGTGGGGGGGGCAGTGAGAGGATTCACCAGAGACAGAGTGGGGAGCAGAACAGGCAGATCTACAGAAATATACTGTTGAGGGGAGCAGCGGGCGAGACAGGAGAGGTCTGCTGCACCATGTGGGTTGCTCCCTGGCCTACTGGAGATCAACCTGTGCTGCAGAGGCTGCAGATTTCTTCATAGTGCGATGCTTAACCCCTCGCGCCACCAGGGAGACCCAGAGGATGGCTTCTTAAATATAGTTTTAGTAGTTCTCTACCCAACTCAGTGATCATGGTATCTCCCCTGTTGTGTATTACCCTACCCAACTTAGTATCAAAGAGAGAGGCCATGCCATCCACAGAAGCTTTTAGAGTTTATCAAATCAGACAAGGGGCAACACATTAAAAGACACACACTAATGGGATCTAGAAACTGCATATCTGAGAAACTGTGAAGACAATGTTAATATTGCAAAAACCATACAAAAATTAAACACACAGAACTCAATCAAGAGACTCTGTAGACTGCAATGTATAAATCAATGATTTTAAAAAATAGAGAACTGGGGAAATAGCAGCAGCAGGAGAGAGAGACTGCTACAAAGAGGCAGTCTTTCTCTCTCAACAAAGAGAGAATAGAAATTTTAAATGGCAATCTCCTTGTGGCTGCTATTCACCTATATACAAATAGAATTATTTTCATTTATTATAAAATTGTGGGATGTAAGCTAACAGTGCAATATTAATATTAATTAATATAAAAAGTACCTCACTAGAGGTAGTTTTAATTAATATAAAAGTATTAATTAATTAATATAAAAGTATTAATTAATATAAAAAGTACCTCACTAGAATAACATACATTGGACTTAAAATTTCATTTTCTCCTTTTTTATTTAATTTAATATTTAATTTAATAATAATTAGTATATAATACTAATTATTCAATATAATATTAAATATCATAATGTAATATAGCATTTCATGATGTGTTAGAAAAATATTTGGCAAATATTAATCAGTGTTTTTCCCTAGTATTTTCTCCCATGCCCTACTTTTGCCATACACAAGCTACTTAGTTTTTGTTCAATACTCATTTCCTCAGGAAAGGGAAACACCAGATAAGCATAAAGAGAGGGTGTGGGAGAGGAGTAAGCACTCAACCGGCAGAGACGTCTGAGAAAGAGTCAGCAGCACAGAGACAGGGAGACCTGAGGACAGTCGGATGTATGTGCTGCTTCATGACTGGGACAGTCCAGAAATGGCAAGAACCCCAGGGAAGCGGCTTTCCATGGAGCAGAGACAGGCAGGGTCCTGATGCTCTATGTGCTGGAGTCCTAAAGACAGAAATAAGTTGAAGTTTTATTTCTTTTTTAAAAAAAAGATTTATTTATTTATGCATACAAGAGCTAGGGTGTAGGCCAGAATTGGGGGGGGGGGTGAGAGGATTCACCATAGACAGAGCGGGGAGCAAAACAGGCAGATCTACTGAAATACACAGCAGAGGGGAGCAGTGGGTGAGACAGGAGAGGTCTGCTGAGCCATGTGGGTTAGCTCCCTGGCTGGGGATCGAATTCTTGCTGCACTGGCTACAGATAGCTTCATAGTGCTGAATTGTTTTGCGCCACCAGGGAGGCCCCAAGTTTTCTTTCTTTACATTTGAATTTCAGGGACTGAGATTTGTATCTAGCTAATTTTCAAAATAATAATCACTTTAAAATGCCATCCATCCATTTGGCATTTCTAGCTTTAGCAGAGTTTAGAACATGACTGCCTTATTGCAAATTCCATCTTCTCTAACCATGAGCTAAGCAAGTCACTGATCTGCTCTGTGCCTCAGTCTCCTAATTTAATTTAAAAAAAAATCTACCAGTTTAAATCACACTAGAAATTTACACTAAAGTGAAATAATATGGAGAAATGTTTCCTTTTGAAATTGATGTTTTTTAGTAAAGCATTAAGTGTATCTGAAATATAAATGTTTTAGAAACTTGAGGGGGGAAATAAAAGGTGCCAAAAAATAAAACATTTAAAAACAATATCACCCTCCATAAACAATAACTGTCAACAATGTTATCACTTTTAATATATGTACATAAGTTAAAATGGTCATCTTTTTATAACATCACACCCATTTTTCATTTCCCTATGAATATATATGGATAGATGTATATACACACATGTAAATAACTGTGTACCTCTATTTGCCAGTGAACAGTATTACGAAGTTATTTTCATATTGATGGTTAAGTATTTGCCTAATTTTTTATTCAAACAGTATGAATATTTTAGCTCAACTATGAATAAATAATGCCAAATAGCTTTCCAGACCTTGCTATTCACAATCAGTGGATTAATATTTCTTTCCTAGAGGTAAGTTTTAAATGTTCTTCTCCAAAGTCCTAGAATAGTATATATATTTTCCCCTTAGAGCCTTACATTTACTTTATTGAAATCTCAAGTCACATGATCCAACAGTGGGCCTACAGCCCGCAGTAATAGTTTGAGTGTAATATTGCATAAGACGGTATGAGTCTGCCATCTGCTGGCCATCTGTGAAATTGCACAATTGTTACTGAAGCAAATTTATTTATTTATTTATTTATTTATTTATTTATTTTAATAGAGGCATGTTTTATTTATTTATTTGTTTGTTTTGTTTATACATGCACTGGGTACAGTCAGAAGCACGGGAGGGTGAGAGAATTCACCAGAGCCAGAGCGGGGAGCAGAGCAGGCAGAAGGACCGAAGTACACTGCTGAGGGGAACAGCGGGCGGCAGGAGAGGTCTGCGCGCCATGTGGGACCCTCCTCCGGGGGCCGGGGAGCAGCCGGGGATCGAACCAGCGCCGCAGAGGCCGCCGGCAGCTTCGCAACCCAGCGCTCAACCGCTGCGCCATCGGGGAGGCCCTGAAGCAAATTTAAATTTTCATTTCAGTTTACTAAATGAAAAAAAATCAGGCCTCAGTGTTTCCTTGTAAGGTAAAAATCACTAGCGAATTTTGGTAGACACTTAGAATTCTAATTTTCCTCATTAATGTTCGTATTGCATATATTTTACTCTTGAAATGATGGGTCAATATTTTAAAGAGAAATTTTAAGACTTAAACTTCAATATTACTTAAATTTAATTTTAAAAATAATCACAATATTTAAACTAAATAAAAAATATATATCCTTACAATTTTCTTGTGAACTAATGTAACAATATTATCAAATTTGTTATTAAATATTAAATAAAACAAATGTGTTCTACCATGCAAATACAAATTAAATTCCCTGTCAGAAATTCTTATGACCACTTTCTCTATGCTATGTCTAGCTTACCAGAGTTATAATCACAATGACTACATGTCAATATTTTGATTTTCATATGTATCACTCTCTATTTAGGAGTCTTCTTTTTTCTCCCACAAAATCATTTACATCTTTATTTTCAGTCGGAGCTTTGAGTACATCCTGGTTTACTTTATTATTCATTTTTGTTAAAGTGCTCACATTTTCCAATTTTATTTGACTCAAAATTTTACTGAAATGAACATAGAAATGCATAGAAACTTTTCTTTATCAAAATAAATGAGGCATTGTTCCACATCACAGATTGAAGGTGGTGTCTAGGAAGGATGTTTATTTGGACATTTAAAACTAACACGAAGTGGGCCTCCCTGGTGGCACAAGGGGTTAAGATGCAACCTATGAAAACCTATGCATCAGCCACTTCAGCGTGAGTTCGATCCCAGGCCAGAGAGGTACCCACATGATGCAGGAGACCTCTCCTGACTTGCCCGCTGCTCCCTCAACAGTGTATTTCAGTCAATTTGCCTGTTCTGTTCCCCACTCTGTCTCTGGTGAATCCTCTAACACCCCCCCACCTCTGGACTGTACCCCAGTTCTTGTATACATAAATAAATATTTAAAAAAAATAAAACTAACATGAAGTGTATTCAGATTTGAATGCGAAGCAAGGTATGAGGGAGATCTATACTGTGATCCCTGATATTGCCAACAGGCAATATCCAAATAATGCTGTTCATAGCATCCTCATTTGTGTGAACCAGTTAAGGAAGTATGAGATACAAGTTGTCTCACTTTTTATTACTAAAATGCCATTTTGGGGAAGGGGTAGATAAACATTTCTAATACAATGAGAGAGGGCAAAGAAAAGTATGGCTTCCAGAAGAAATATTCAAGGAAGACTTCATTAATAGATATTAAATTTTTCTTTTTTTTTTTTTAAGATTTATTTATTTATTTATACAAGCACTGGATACAGTCAGAAGCACGGGAGGGTGAGAGAATTCACCAGAGTCAGAGCGGGGAACAGTACAGGCAGACTGATGAAATACACTGCTGAGGGGAGCAGCGGATGCAGCGGGAGAGGTCTGTGAGCCATATGGGACCCTCACCAGTGGCCAGGGATCGAACAGGCGCTGCAGAGGCTGTGGACAGCTTTTCAGCCCAGAACTCAACTGCTGCGCCACCAGGGGAGGCCCCATAGATATTAAATTTTAAGTGAAGGTATGACTTGCGCTTTTTTCTTTCACCTACTCCATTTTACATATTAAATTATTAAATTATAGATTTTATAATTTTTTTGTTGCATGTGTTACATGATATGGATCATTATTATGAGAAACTTATGAGGTAGTACTACACATTAATGATTATTTGGAGTTTACTAAACACATTCCTATTAACTAAAAAAAAAAAAAAAAACAATTGGAGGGCCTCCCCTGGTGGTGCAGGCGGTTGAGCACAGAGCTGTGAAGCTGTCCACAGCCTCTGCAGCGCTTGTTCGATCCCAGCCGGCTGGCGAGGGTCCCACAAGGCGGAGCAGACCTCTCCTGTCACGCCCACTGCTCCCCTCAGCAGTATATTTCAGTCAGTCTGCCTGTTCTGCTCCCCACTCTGTCTCTGGTGAATCTTCTCACCTTCCCGCACATCTGGCCTGAACCCTGGTTTTTGCATAAATAAAAAAATAAATCTTTAAAAAAAATTGGAGCAAAACATAGCAGAGAGAATACTAAGAGTGTTTTTCAGTCAATCCACCTGTTCTGTTCCCCACTCTGTCTCTCTCATCAGCCCCCACACCTCCAGCCTATACCCCAGTTCTTATATACATAAATAAATAAATCTTTAAAAAAAAAAAAAGAGCTAACCTGGACACCATCAAATCATGGTGTTTTGAGAAGCTACTCTGATATATTTAGGCCATGTTCTTGTCTTGTTGGACACAAAGAACTTCACAGGAGTTCACTGCCGCAATGAAGCTGTGTGAACAAACAAGACCAAAGATCATTTTGTTTAAGCAGAGAACAAAGCAAGGTCACTGGGCAAACAACAAAATAACAGCTTCATCTCTAGGCTAATATGACTGCATTGGGAATATTCTTTATCACAGCAAAGTTTATTATAATTTCCACCTCAGGACATGTCACTGACTGTTTTCTTTTTTTTTTTTTTAATAGAGGCATGTTTTACTTATTTGTTTATTTATTTTTTGTTTGTTTTGTTTATACATGCACTGGGTACAGTCAGAAGCGCGGGAGGGTGAGAGAATTCACCAGAGCCAGAGTGGGGAGCAGAGCAGGCAGAAGGACCGAAGTACACTGCTGAGGGGAGCAGCGGGTGGCAGGAGAGGTCTGCGCGCCATGTGGGACCCTCCTCTGGTGGCCGGGGAGCAGCTGGGAATTGAACCAGCGCCTCAGAGGCCACGGGCAGCTTCGCAACCCAGCGCTCAACCGCTGCGCCACCGGGGAGGCCCCACTGACTGTTTTCTATGCCTAGAACTTTAGGTAGTAATTAACCCCTTCAAATTTTACTCTCATTGATGCTGACTGTGCTCATCCCATTTAAAACAACCAGATTTCCTAGTACTTTCATGTCACCCTTCTTACCGGTGCTATAATTTTCCATAATACTCATTACTTTCTAACTTTCCATACAGCAAATGCATTTTATGTTTCTTTTCTGTCTTCCCAACTGGAACATCAATGACAGGAGAGTGGGAAACTTTGTCTATTTTGTTTGCTGCTGTATATCTAGTACCTAGAACAATGCCTGAAACATTGCTGAGACTGGTGTATTGTCAGAAAGTATTTGTTGAAAGAACCACTTACCTACTGAACAGATGAAAGCTAAAGTAAAATCGATTTTGAAAATAATGTTTGAAATAATTCCTTTTAGGTGGGACTCATTTTATACAATGAGATCCTTGATTTTACTGAATGATGTACTTAGTTATAATATTAAAGAAGATCCACATATTCATGTGATATCCACTTGACAATGCTTGTGGAATTCAGATTTACTACTAATTTAATTTCTAGAGCATTTACCATTTACAATTCTGTATTCGTTATCACTAACTTTGAAATGTCGTTTTGTCTCTGTTCGTTTTAGAAAATATTAAATACTAGAAAATATTAAAACTGGTGCAATGTAACAAAAATAAAATTATGTTCCAGTAAAAAGACCTAAACTCAAGTCCCAGGTTTGACATTTTCAAGATTGTGACCATCAGAAGATTTCTTAAACTTTTCAACACTTAAATTTCTTATCCTCAAAGTAAGGGCAATTAATTATAAGTCCTTCAAGTCCTCTCCAAGTCTAATGTTCTAGGAATCTATTACAATAAATCACCTATTCAAGCTCAGAGTTGTAAAGGATGGTGTTTTGCAACCAGATAGGCAAGATTAGTACAGTGATAATAAATGCCCATAATAATGGTGTAGGGGCAGGAATGGACACGGAGCAGGTTTTCTGATCCAGCAGACCGGGTAAAGGAGGAGTCAGAGTCCTCAGTGCTTTTGCAGGTCTTTTATTTAGATTTACCAGGCATATGGCAGGCAGGGGTGCTGGGGGGTGCAGGCCTCCCAGCCCCCAGCAATCCTCACTCTATCTGGGCTCTCTGGTGTTCTCTGTGCTTCTCTTCTTCTTCTCGCGGCTTCCGTTCGTTCTTGGTTTCTGCTGGCATCCCCGTGATGCCGCCCTTATAAACTCAGGCTCTCAACCCAGGTGTACCCAATTCAGGTGCCCGCCATCAGGCATGTATTCGGGACCACAGGGTTTCCTCATCTACCCTAATGGCGGGAGGGCAGAAAAGCCTGATACTTTTTCCTTACCCTACAAACGGCTTCAAGATATTCCCAGGTGCCAAATTGCACCCTGAGTCATCCTAGATGTTCTAATGTTAACTTTGGTTCCATCCTTACCAAGGAATTCAACACAGACACACATAGGAAGTTGTAACGAACAGTCTGCAGAAGCATTTTCTTCCCTGTCCCAGAGGCTTGCTTGCTGACCTTGTCACTAGACTGTGGTTGGCCTTTTGAAGAATGGCTCTAGACTCAAGTCTTGTTTGCAACTACATAACATACTGTCAAAGCAACAATATTTCTATAGCTCCAGTTATCCATGTGTATTTAATTACTACTTATGAAGCAAAAATATATTATTGAGCAAATGAATATTTGCAAATGAATATTTGCTCAATGGTGCAATGAACACGCCAACGCAGGTATAATCAACAAGTTTGCTTACTAACAGCTCCTTCCCTTTCAAGATTCATGGCCAGGGCCTCAGCACTCTTATCTACAAGGTCGGGCAGCCAGCCAAGCTGATCTCTCTCCAAGGCCATCCCCGAACGTCTGCATCTTTCCCCCTTTGCCTTGCCCCCCTTGTCTGGGGACTTTGCAGCAAATGGTTGTGCCTGCTGAAAAACCATGTTATCCATGTAACAGATAAGGACACAGTTGTGTATAGAAGGAACTCTTGGTCTTTAAACAGGTGCTCAGACCTTACGGGGCTACCCAGTCTGGGACCTCATGCATGAGTAATAAAGCTTTAGCTGACCTCACCTGAAGTACCGCTTGTTCTTCCTCTGCCTGGGTAATAAAAAGTAGAATTTATTTCTACAACACTTAGAGCAACAAATCATAAGTTGGGAGACTTTTCTGTCTCCTAGGGGAAGGGATGAGGCCCAGAAGTTCAAAATGAACAGAACATCTTCCCTGAAACAAGGAAACCGACCTAACAACACTCATTCTTTACAAAAAGGAACTGAAAAAAAGATTTTTTATTGTCATTCTTTCGAAAGTTGGAAATGTGGAGTTTCCAGCATTTTCAGTGAATTCCCAACTCCGGCTCTGTGAATGCCATGTAATTAGTTTAGAAAAATGAAAACAACCATTGCCAGTCAAATGGATCCTATCACAAAGTCAGAGAATCACAGAAGTGGAAGGAACAGTAAGAAAGTATCTGGTTCCTTTAAGTTAAGAGAATTGCTAAGTTTCTCAATCAGGCAAGTCGATTTTTCAATGGCTACGCAAGCTTTTACAGGTTCCTTTAGATAGAAACTCTTATTGGGTCATTACATTCAACATCGTACACAGATAAGTGCACTGGTTCACCCCAAACCGAAAAAAGCCCTAATTTTGGAAGACATTCATAATTACCTCTCAGACTTAAGGCTACCGGAAGGGCTGCCAGTGAGGGGTTCATCGTGAAAGCAACTACAGTTCCTACCCCTACACCTGATTCTTTCCATTGCTGTGACCTCACATTGTTAGCCTGTGATTAATGTAAACGTGATATTCCTGAGAGAATTCTAAAATACCCAACAGGATTATTACCTAACAATGAGGACAAACAGGAAAACAGATGGAGGTCATTTAGATATGTTTCAAATCCCTGGCCATTTGATTCTAGCAGACAAAGGTAAATAATTGTAAATATAACAACATAAACAGGGTCCCAGCATGCTTTCTCTGGTATCTGTTATCTAATTTTAGAAAAGGAATTCCTAGCAGTTATTGCTGCTGGGTTTGATGATCCCATAATGAAGACTTTACTCAATAATCAACTCAAATCTTTCTTTAATTAGCTTTAATCAGCTTTCATTAAAAAATAAAAAATACATAATAACTGTCTCACCTATAAGGGACTGGTTCAATAGTTTTATAAAAGAACAACAAAAAAACATTACCATAGAAAATAAAAACGGAAAATATTTTAAATTCCTCAAAGTAAATATTCCAAATGTAAAATTCACATTTTTAAATTTTAAAATTTTAAAACTCACATGATCCCCTTTTTCTCTAACGCAAAACCATATATGCAAGTAAGTCCACCTCTGTGTTTTCTTTTTTAAATATACTGGAAGAATTCAGAAAATATGTTGACAGTCACCTTTAAGAAATGGAGTGAGGGAACATGGAAGTAAGAGATTTCTATTGTTTTAATCCTGTAACTTTCTGCGCTGCTTCAATTCTGTCTATGTATGTATATAGGTTTATTATTGTTGTCGTTGTTTTTGATCTTATTATATTATCTGCACAGTGGGATGGGAGGGTAAAATTTTTTCCTTTATGGATGATGTGCTTTAAAAAGATAAGGCATATGCGGGCCTCCCTGGTGGCACAAGGGTTTAAGCACCGCACTGTGAAGCAATCCTCAGCCTCTGCAGCATGAGTTCGATCCCCGGCCGGCCAGGAAGCAACCCACATGGCGAGGCAGACCTCTCCTGTCTCACCCATTGCTCTCCTCAGCAGTGTATTTCAGTCAGTCTGCCTGTTCTGTTCCCCATGCTGTCTCTGATGAATCCTCTCACCCCCCGCATCTTTGGCCTGCACCCCAGTTCTTATATGCATAAATAAATATAAATCTTTAAAAAAAAAGGCATAAACACATGCTTTTGTTTTCCATGCGCAAAGACAATGGAGAGGCTGACTGCTTAGGGTAAAGAGAGCAACAAGGCCATTTTTTCCAGGAGCAAAAGATGCCATCCATGTATCTGCTTTAAATTTTTTAAGTGTAGAACCTTTTATAAAAATTATGTCCACAGACATCAATATCCCATTCAAGAAATGTTAGAAAACTCTCTTCACCAAACTATATAATATTTATTGAACAGATTCCTTATTGTTAGTTTTAAAGAAGATGATAAAACGTAGTTGGCTTAGGCCTTATGACTCCTTTTATTAATGCATATGTTATAATGACTAAATTCATAATTTCATAGTTTAGAACATGGGTCTGACTCTTTTAAAGAGTCAGAGAGTAACTATTTTAGACTTCGTGAGCCATACGGTTTCTGTTGCAACTACTCAGCTTTACAGACACAGAGGGAATCAGCACATAGAAGATGCACAGACAATCCAAAATGCTTGTGGCCCTAGAACATTCTATCTATCAAAAAAAAAGACGTAAGTCTGGATTAGCCCATGGCTCATACATTGCAAATCCCTGGCTAACATTTTTCATGCACATTGTTTAAACTAAGAATCAAATAGTGATATAAATTTTGTGGTAGGCTGTATTTTTGGATCATGTGCTCTGTAATAAGCAAGGCAACCAAGGAGCCAAGGATATTTCCCATGCATTGCTGACAGCTCAGGGCTGGCAGCTTGCAGCATTCTCAATAGTCAGAAGAAAAATTTCTTCAGTTCTAACAGGGGACTTGGGGACATAACTCAGTATTCACTATGATCCTCTCTCCAACACAGATATCAGAATCTAATTATTACCAATATGTCTACTTCTCTGCTCAATGCTGCAATGTACCGAAAGTAGCTTCAAAATTGCCAGCTCATTCCACTGAAGGTCTGGGGTAGAAAAACTAGTAACTATCGGTCAATATTGGTCTAGAATAGCTTTTTCTTGTAGGGGAAGAATATAGTTAAAATACTGGCTCAAAGTTTGCTAGTGTTGCTTTGTTGTTTTTTTTTTCCCCATTTGCTTGTATTTCATTTTAGGGTTTTTTCTTTAATTCTTTAAGTAATTTTATCATTACTTCATTTATTTTAGAATGGGAAACATGAACCAAACCTACACAAAATATATGCTCCGAGAACCGTCATTCCTCTCCCATTCCATACCCTTACTTCTCCCATCCTGATCCCATTCATTCCCTGGATGAAACGAGTCTCACAGAGTATATGATATGTGCATTCAGTTTTGTTCTTTTTACACAATTAATAATTTATCTGAAGTGTCCTTATTAGAGTCTTGTATAAGAAATACAGAGTTCCCCAGCTGGTCACTACATGAGCAGTGCATTGACTCACTGCTTGGACTGCAGACAGCAGGAAGGTGAAGCCTGAATATCAAGCAAGAGGGACTTGGGCCTTTCTGGTGGCGCAGGTGGTTGAACGCCGCACTGTGAGGTTGTCTGCAGCCTCTGCAGCGTGGGTTGGATCCTGGCCGGCCGTCAAGAATCCCACATAGCGCAGCCAATCTCTTCTGTCTCGCCTGCTGCTCCCCTCAGCAGTGTATTTCGTCAGTCTGCCTGTTCTGTTCCCCACTCTGTCTCTGGTGTATCCTCTCATCCTCCCACACATTAGGTCTGTACCCCAGTTCTTGTATAAATAAATAAATCTTAAAAAAAAAAAAAAGAGGGACTTAATACCTTCCATGAAAAGGAGAAACTGCAGTGACTCCACCAGTGTTTCTAAGAAAGCAATACCAGCAAACCGGTGTGCTTCCCTACAAGTGGACCCATTTATTGAGGCATGATCCCTGCTCTTGGGGTGAGTATAACAGGTGATCTTTTCAATAGCAGTTGCCTTCTTATCTGTTGGCCTTGATTTTAAAATAACAACACACTTGTTCAATAGAAGGGTTTTATCCCGGTATTCAGGCCCTATTGTTTTTCATGGCTTATAATTAATATCTAATTTTATTGCATTGTCATAACATATTATCAGTTTAATCACTTTTAACAGTGATCAATATCTAACTATAAAGTCTTCCTAGTTGGTTTTGTTGTATAAATCTATATATTATTTTTCCTTTTAAAGAGGTATGTGAAAGTATTTTTAAAAGAATGTTTCCATCAACGTCTTCTTACATTGTCTGTAGTGTCTGCTTTATAACATTAGTTTTTGGTGCACAGATTTCATAGCTATAAAATTTTCACTTTGAACTGTGGTTTTTAGATAAAATGTACTTTTCTTTGCCAAGTTTAGGCTATCCCTTTTCTCTTAATCTTTCTGAATCCCTTTGTTTCAGTGTGCTTCTGTACAAATTGAGTCTTGCTTTGTGAGTTAACCTGAGAGTCTTTTTGTTTCAATAGGTGAGTTAAGTGCATACAAATTTATTGAAAAACTGATATGGGGGGGGCCTCCTTGGTGGTGCAAGGGGTTGGGACACAACAAGATGAAGCTATCCACAGCCACTGCACCACGAGCTCGATCCCCAGCCAGGGAGCTACCTACATGGCACAGGTATGTGCATTCAGTTTTGTTCTTTTTACATAATTAATCATATATCTGAAGTGTCCTTATTAGAGTCTTGTATAAGAAATTGTTTCTCCTGACTCACCCGCTGCTCCCCTCAGCAATGTATTTCCATAAATCTGCCTGTTCTGATCCCCACACTGTCTCTGGTTCCTCTCTCCCCTCACACCTCTGGCCTGTACCCTGTTCTTATATGCATAAATTTCTAAATCTTTAAAAAAAAAATGATATGTTTGGCCCAACATTATATATCACATATAATTACTATGTCTATTACATTTGCTTTCTCTATATGACCTTTTTTCTTTCTAGATTATTTTTAAAGAGTAAATTAGGGCCTCCCTGGTGGTGCAGCGGTTGAGCGCTGGGTTGTGAAGCTGCCTGCAGCCTCTGCAGCGCTGGTTCGATCCCAGCCGGCTGGTGAGGGTCCCACATGGCAGGGCAGACCTCTTCTGTCTCGCCCGCTGCTCCCCTCAGCAGTGTATTTCGTCAGTCTGCCTGTTCTGTTCCCTGCTCTGTCTCTGGTGTATCCTCTCACCCTCCCATGCATCTGGTCTGTACCCCAGTTATTGTATAAAATAAATAAATAAATCTTTAAAAGAGTCACAGGTCTGGTGCAGTAAATAATGTGAAGCAAATGTAAACAAAAAGTTTTGCCCCTCTAAAGCCTATCTAGATGAGATTACCTAAAGGAGATTACATTTTAACAAGGCCAGACAGCCGCCAGGCTGATTGATCTCCCAGGGCATCCTTGAATACCTGTCTTTTGTCACAAAATTTTGTGCTTACTGACCAATGTTATCAATGTAAGATGGGTCTGTATAAAAGAAACCCTTTGTCCCTAGACTGATGCTCAGACCTTACCAGAGTACCCAGGTCTTGGACCTCATGCATGAGTAATAAAGCTTTCCTGATCTCACCATTCCTGAAGTACCACTCGTTCTTCCCCTGCCTGGGTAAAAGGCTAGAATTTATTTCTGCAACAACAGGACAGATAAAGTGGCACCCCAGAACCCCCAAAACTGCCTGCTCTAAATAGATTCTGCCAGCCACATCAAAACAAAAGATGTGTAAGACCTTCAATGAAAAGGAACTTTAATACAGTTAGCGTGCACGCAGAAAAGAGGAAGAATAAAGTTTCCAAATCCAGCACCTGAAGTTATCCATCCCCTCGTGGGTATATGCCCAGCCAAACAGGGTTAGCCCAAAGCAGGTCCACTGGGGCCCAAAAGCCTGCTACAAGTCTAAGGTAACTTCCGGCAGGAACCCATAGGAAAGGGCCAGAAACAGCCAGACAAGTCTGGAGGAAAAAAGCAAAATCAAGATAAAAGCTGCCATTGTTAACCTCCCCATGGATCTCTCACCCACATCTGTTTCAAACAGTCCAGGACCAAGAACCAAGTGCAGCTTCTTCATGTGTCTCTCGGCTCCATATGCCCCCTGTGGGTCTCTTCCTTGTCTTCTCCATCCCTTCCTTCCTGTTTTAGTTTCATATCATCAATTAAAATATTAAATGTCCACCCTGAGTTCTTTTGCTCATCTTAGTCACAAATCCATCATAGATTGCTCAAGAAGTAATTCCTAATATCTTGAATGTTTTAAACTTTTTAAGGGCCTCCCTGATGGCACAGGGAGGTAAGCACAGCACTATGAAGCAAACCACAGCCTCTGCAGCACAGGTTCCATCCCCAGCCGGCCAAGGAGCAACCCATATGGCACAGCAGACCTCTCCTGACTTGCCTGCTGCTCCCCTCAGCAGTGTATTTCAGTCAGTCTGCCTGTTCTGTTTCCCACTCTGTGTCTGGGAATCCTGTCACCTCCTGCACCTCTGGTATATACCCCAGCTCTTGTCTGCATAAATAAATATATCTCTAAAAAAATAAATTTTTAATCTACAACCTTAATATGTGAAGGACAGTTTGTCTAGGTTAAAAACAAACAAACATACAAACAAAAAAAAAAACTGTGTTCATAAGTCCTTTTCTTGAGTAGCCCGAAAATATGGCTGTTTCTTGCCCTAGAACTGCTTTTGAGAAGACTGACAATAGTATAATTTTCATGAAATTTCTTTGTTTGCTGTGTTAATATTTTCTTCCTATTTAAAGTTTAATTATTTACTAGAATATGTCTACAGCTTGATTATTTTGAATGCATTTTCACAGGTAACTAGGAAATTGTGGCCATCTATGTTAGTTTTATTTCTGGGTGGTGTTCCTAGCTATAAATTTAAATATTAGTATTATTCCAGTGCTCCCTCTTCTTCAGTAAGTTCAAATCATGTGAATCGTCTTTGTCTATTTCACCCAATGCCTTTCTCACCAATTTTCTTCCCATGAACATACTGTAAAATGTTCTGGGAACACATCCACTCACTGGTCTAGCAAACAAGAAAGCAAAGCCATCTGCAGAGACTTGAAGTCTGAAACAACTATGAAAAATCTGATGACTGCATGTAGCCAGACTTTTCACCCACTTGCTCCTTTTCTCTTCACTGCACAATTTCTAGAATCCACTTCTCCCTTCCTTTTAAACCTGTTCTCCCGAGAAATAGTAACTTAATAAGACTGATGCTTTTAAGTCTCTTACCTTAGCCAGTGCTCTCATATACAAGGGTGCTTCTTTAGTACTTAATGTAGACTTTCTTTTTCTCTGGTGGAGATTTTAATTCAATCTTAGGCCTTCCACTTCCTTCTCCAATCTTTCAGACAGTTTTTCAAGATGTCTACTCTTAACTTCTGCAAGAATCTGGAAAGAATTCAAGAAATAAACATAATATTTATTTTTCTACTTATAAATAATTTGAAGCTGCAATCTTCTGTTTTCTACTTATCCTGAAGGCTTGAGATTGTGTGATTTCTTCATTGTTCATTTGCATAGTTTTGAAGATGTTAGAGGATTTTAATTCAGTCAATTAATACAATTTAAAGAACAATGGTTGTGCTTCATCCATAAACTTAATTATGTATAGAAGAAAATATAAATTCCTCAAGCTTTTATTCAAGATATTTCACAATATAGCCCTAACGTATGTTTTTTGTTCATCCACCAACACTTAACTACTAGTTTCTTTTAACCTCCATTTTAACATTTGGTGCTATTATTTTTTAGCATTCCTTGATTTTGCTTTGTATTTTTCATCTTTTAAGACTCTGTGCTCTCTTCTTCCTGAAAAATTCTCTTCATTTAATTATTCAATATTTAAAAATATTACTTGCCCACTGGGTTTCTGTCTTCCCCTTTACTTGTAATTAAATACTTACATTATGATTATATGGAAAGAAATAAAATCAGGAGTCATTTCCTGCTCCTGAGGCCGGTACTGCCAAGTGGGATGACTAGAAGCAATAAGCAAGCAAGAGAATATATTTCTCTCTTTCAGAAGATAATTACTATGGAAGAAATAAATTCAGCGAAATCAATCATCTGTGATTCATTAAAACTGAACTCCCACTTAGCTATTTGATAACATATGTTGACCTTTTCCTTGATAAACAATATGATTATCAAGTTTCAGTTCCTGCAATATTTTATGTTCTTCCCAAAAGACATTTTAAAGATATAGGAAGTTTTAAATTATAAAAGGGCTAAATTTTTTTCCACAACATGGATATTCTTGTTTAACTACTACATGAGATATAACTAGGAGCTAAGATGCCAATTGAAGATTTTTAAAAGAAGCCATGCTTTTTATAAAGAGAAGACTCTCATATTTCCTGACTGTGTATGCTGACTTCTACCATGAATTATATTCATCAACCTGGCTGCCCTTTGGCTTTTATCCGAATACCTACAGCAGAATAAAAAGGAAATGATTCTTTAGGGAAATCTATTCACTGACAGTACATGAAGACTCCAACAAGACCTTCTGAAGCAGCGCCATGTGGGTAGTATCCTGGCCAGCTGGGGATCGAATTCGTGCTTCAGAGGCTGCAGATAGCTCCTGTCTCGCCCACTGCTCCCCTCAGCAGTGTATTTCAGCCAGTCTGCCTGTTCTGTTCCCCACTCAGTCTCTGGTGAATCCTTTCACCCCTGCACCTCTGGCCTGTTCCCCAGTTCTTGTATGTATAAATAAATAAATCTTTTTTTTTTAAAAAAAAGAACTTCTGAAGCAAATACTGCATTTTAATTGCTAACTAGTCTCAGAAAATTGGGTCTGTTTTAGTTAATCTACAGGTATGGGGCTCTTTAACATCCAACTTTATAATGTACGTTTGTTGCTGATTTGGCACATTTTCTTCACTGAAGAACTTGCTGAAATAATTTTGTTAAACCTTAAGGCATACTAAAATGAGATATAAAAATATTAAAGCATTATTCTTCCTAGTTTAACTAAAGGCAGAGACCACACCATTCACTACACTGGCCTTTAGGAAATTGATTTTTGGCATTTGCCTCTTTGTGAGCTCATGGTATTTATTCTAAGTGGTACTTTCTCAAATGAATGATTTTGTGACTAGGGTCCTGCAGTGTGGATTGCAGGGCAACACTGGCGTTTTCCCACTGCCACCTAAGCAGTAAGAACTATTGGAAAACCTGGTTGTTTTTACCCACCCACGCCAAAAGGTGATGCCTAGGAGCAGCCCCTCCCTTGGGTGCCAGCCAGGTTAAATGGGTCAATCAAGAGGTATCGAAAGGGGTGGGGGGACTCTAGAAGGGGATATAAGGTAGAGCAACTGAGCAGTCTCAACCAACTGAGCAGTCTCAAAACTGGTTGCATTCTGTACCTGACCTCCAAAAGAAAAAAGAAGAAAGAAGCACCTCCCTGTTGGCGCAAGTGGTTAAGCATCAGCTCTATGAAGCTATCCGCAGCTACTGCAGCATGAGTTGCATCCCAGGCCAAGGAGTTGGGACCCACATGGTGCAGCAGACCTCTCCTGTCTCACCCACTGTTCCCCTCAGCAGTGTATTTCTATCAATCCACATATTCTGTTCCTCACTCTATCTCTGGTGAATCCTCTCACCCTGTGCCCCAGTTCTTGTATGCATAAATAAATAAATCTTAAAAAAGAAAAAAGAAGAAAGAATTTTAGTAACTGACCTCAGAGAGAGAAGCCAGTTTTTGTATTGCCGGGAAGGCTGCCTCCAGTCTTGTCTCTGCCACCGCCTGGAAAGAGCAACAAAGGCCAAGGGCCTGATGTCTCAAAGGGCTGTTTATCTGATCATCTGGCACCGGCACCGCCTTGGTGCTGCTGCCTTTGTTGTCTGGTTCAGCGTCTGGTGCTACTCAACCCGACCTTTAGACTGTTGTTGCAGGCTGCTGCAGCGGCCTCGCCTGTGAGCGCCTCCGGCTGCCACTGTTGGTTGGATCCAGGCCACCGCCTCTGGCTGCCGCATGCTCCAGGCCCTCGATGGCTGGACGGCGCCATCTAAGATGAGCAGCCTTTTGTTTGGGATTTCTGAACACTGTGGACACTGTCTGGGGTGAGATAGCTGGCCACATGTGGCCTTAGGAACTCTTTGTTTGCCCTGTTTGTTAAAGAAATGCCATCATTGTTCCTTGAGCCTGAGTGGTCTTGCAATTCTGTGTGCGGGTGAAAACCCACAGACGGTGACCTGCCTTCTAGTGGGCACTGCCCTTGGATGGCTAAAGCACCCATCTATCCCTGTTTCAATGTCACTGAGGGAATGAAGGAAATATTTATAAATAGTGGAATTTTCCAAATACTCCTCAAATCAGACCAATGCAGAGACAACTGGCCTTGATAGCAAGATAGCAAACATATCAACTCATTTTGGAAATCAAATTTAATGCTCTTTAGCTGATGAAAAAATAATGATGTTTCCTGATTTTTTTTTCTCTTTATATTTTTCACTTCCTCTTCCTTGCCCAGAGGCATGTACAGCACACTGCATTTTCATAGCCAATTTGGAAGATATGTCCATTCAGAAATAAAGCATAAGTGTTTCTCTCCTTGGTAAAAATATTCATACATTATTAAAAACATTTGCTAGGAACTATTAATATCAGAAGCTACATGAAAACAAAGCCTAAAGTAACTTTTCCAGATTATCTTTCTTGCTCCTTCAGTTATAGCCCTCCATAGGATGAGTGTGACTTTTTCCTTTGTTTTAGTCTTTTGTTTTCTCTATTTTCTTTCTTCCTTTTTTCCCTTCACTAGAAAGAGATTTGACTGAGTGGAAATTATATTTCAAAATCTAGTCCATTTAAACTGTTAGGAGAATGAAAACAAAATGTTTTGCCCTGATAGTCTGTTCTGTGGTGAAAAACATTGAGTTCAATCATTTTTCCAAAGGCTGCTAATATCACCAAACACATATGAATTTGCATTGTCACAAATTTTTGTATGACTTCATATATTTAATATACAGACAGAATTTCCTGTCAATGAGATTTAATGTGTACCTCGTTGGAAAAGGGATACAGAAAAAAGGATCTATACTGTCAATTGACTTTGTTGCAAACAAACAAAATTTTTTTTGAAGCAAACATTAAGTGAATAATCAAGGACACATAAATTTGGGACAGTCAAATCGACAACTGGTACTTGTCTAGTTCCAAGGTAAATCCTACAACTACAAGCCTATCAAGCCATAACTGAGGTGACCTTAGCGGTATTTAGGTTACTCCACAGTATATGGTCTCCCTGCTTTGATCCTTGCATCCTTCACTCTCCACATAGTAATTAGAGGGCTTCTCAGTAACAAAAGGCAGATAGTGCCCTGGTTCTGCTCAACACTGTCCAAATGGCTTCTTATGTCAGAACCTACTCATTTTCCACCAATGCCTATTTACTATTCTTGTTTGGGAAATGAACCCTGATGTATCCACAAGTCTAGAATGAAAACTACATTTTCAACTTTCCCTCAGAGCAAGGCCATGAGACTATGCTCTATTCAAGGGAATATAAGTATCTTGGATACTTTTTGGGATATAACTTTATAAATAGAAGCATTTTTGTTGTCCCTTTGTACTCTGATAGTTTAAATGCAGAGTTGATGGCAGCTCAATCAATCATCTAGTCCCTGAGGCTAAACTCACATTCTGAGGATGATTGACTAATAGTGAGATTTAAGGAGCTAGGTCCCTGACAAATTTCTTGAAGCTAAACAGGATACCTAGAGCTTGATATCTTCATATGAAAGGGAATTAATAGTCTTTCTTAAACTATTCTAAATATAAATTTTTATCATTTATAATTGTACCTAATTCTAACTTTTCACATGATGGGAATAAGATTAACATCCTTTCCATGACCTATATGTTCCTGTATGATTCTGTATTTGGGTAATTTTGTCCCTTATTTCCAACCCTTATCCTCATTCAGCTATATTACACTTGTCACTCGTTGGAAACATCAAGTGTGCTATTAGGGTCTATATACTATTTGGCCATCTGCCTGTTATGCCCTTTCTCCACATACACATATGACTTTAGTCTGATATCTGCTAGGACTTCTTCCAGAAAAGCCTTGTAACTACTAGGTCTTAAATAAAAATATGAGTTAATCTTTTTTTGCTTTATTTTTCCTTACAGTGTTTTACTAATCACAGTTAACATTATTATACACTTTCTTTATCTTTTGTTGATTGTCTAGTGTTTCCAATAGAAGGGTAAGCTCCACAAAGCAGTACTCATTTTGTTTGTCCCACTATCTCCTAGAGTAAGAACTATTCCAGGCACAGTTACAAATATATTTTTCTTGAATGCCTGAACGCATGAATAATTGACCATACATGTATTTATCCACCTACTATTATTACACTCTCATGAAAATATACATCCCTTCTATTGTCCCCAGGATCATTTGTGTAATAGACTGATACGACACTGGTCATTTTTTGGATGGTGAGTTTGTTAAAGGTCTCCTGGAGAGCTTTCAAAGTGCCATCTGTTCAATAGTGTTTCATTTAAAAAAAAAAAAAAAGATTTATTTATATATTTATTTATACAAGCACTGGGTACAGTCAGAAGCGTGGGAGGGTGAGAGAATTCACCAGAGCCAGAGCGGGGAGCAGAACAGGCAGACTGATGAAGCACACTGCTGAGGGGAGCAGCGGGTGGCAGGAGAGGTCTGCGCGCCATGTGGGACCCTCGCGGGTGGCCGGGATCGAACCGGCACTGCAGAGATTGCGGGCAGATTCACAGTCCAGCGCTTAACCGCTGCACCGCCAGGGGAGGCCCAATAGTGTTTCATTTTTATAAACAGAGAGCAGGAAGAATTTTGGTATGATTATATATAAATTCAGTTTTGGGGCTTTTTTTTTTATTTCATGGGAAAAGACCAAAGGAAACACAGTGAATTTGGTTTACTCTATTCTGACCTGAACTTTGGCCCCAACAAAATACTATGCAACATACAAATAAGAATTCAGGAAATACAAGGATTTCACAAAACTCTGGCATTATTTGGCTGTGATTATTTTCTGGACAAGCAGAATGTTTCCCACTGGATATTCCCAGTGAGTCACACTGTCACAGTATCAATCCTGGGGAAGAAAATGAACCTCCAGGATGTAGCAGAGATTGAAAAGAGCAAAAAGCTTTTATTTTCTTTAAGCACTTTGACCATGTGTCACGGGTTCTAAGAGAGAAAGGTAGTGAGTGTTTTTTCATCACAATAAAGCAGCCTGAATTTAAACATGGAAGGGAGCCTGGTGAAACCCCCCAACTATAGAATCGCTGTAAATTACCTTCTATGCTGTATTTTCCTTCCAGTATGGTCATTACATCTTAACAAATGCTTTCCATGTCATGAGAAATTAAGGAAAATGAATGCTTCCACATCTTGGGATGAAGCAAAGAGAAAGCAGAGACCTTTGCCAAAGTTCAGGTTGCCGATCTCACCTGGGTAGGGTTGTGTCCAAAATAGTGGCAATTAACCCAAAAATATAGTGAAGACAAGCAGTATCCCAGCATAAGAAGGAGTTCGGAGGGCCAAACCAGAGGGATCTGACACATAAGAGTCTAGACTCTGAAAAAGTGTCAGGAATTGTTAGAATTGAAAATATGAAAAGGTATTATTTATTTCTGCTCTAAAGCCCGTGGGGAAGTTATCCCATTTTATCCAGGTAAAAATCTCTTTTATGCGCCATTTGCTATTTATAGTCCACAATTTATTCAGCAAGAAACAAAGCATTTTTTACATTATGTTGAAAACCACAGCCTATTATTTTTACCCATCACTAGCCTCTATGTTTTTTAGGACCTGCTTCTTTCATCCATATATTCTCAGTGACTAACACACTGCTGTGTGAAATGAGTCCTCTGTAATTACTTTGGGATGCACTGACAAGTGTTTCTAATAGCCTGGATAGCCATGCCCCATGATTTCAATGAAATAACATAGATAAACTATCTGCCATAATAATCCTAATTGAATCTTCAGTGGTGCTAAGCACCTTTTACAAGCACAAATAACTGAGCAAGGAAATTTTCAGAAGAAACTTATTGCAGAAATTCTCAGATATTGTCATAAAAAAAGAAGACAAAATGGGGCCTCCGCGGTGGTGCAGCGGTTGAAGACACAGCACTGTCAAGCTATCACCAGCCACTGCAGCTCAGGTTTAATCCCCATCCCCGAACAGGGAGCCAATTCACATGGCACAGCAGACCTCCCCTGTCTCACCCGCTGCTCCCCTCAGCAGTGTATTTCAGTAGATCTGCCTGTTCTGCTCCCCACTCTGTCTGTGGTGAATCCTCTCACCTACCCCCCTGAACCTGTGGCCTACACTCCAGTTCTTGTATGCTTAAATAACTCTTTTTTTTAAAAAAGACAAAATGAAAAGAATGTTCTCTACAATTTACATTCAACAAGTTCTTTCCCACACTTTTGCAACTTCTTTCAATGTAGGCAAAAAAAGGATTTGGGGTGAAGAAGAGTCTGGGAAGAAACATGGCAGTAAAAAGTGTCCTTTCTTCTCAGCCCAACTGTGACCTAATTCCAAGAAAACAAGCTAGCCTTTAATTATAATCTTTATATAAATACGTCAACTTCCTTCTCCAAATACAAGTTCTTGGGATTTCTGAGGCTAAAGCCAGTGTTGGCTATTGCTCAGCACTCTCCCTCATCGGGTACCGGTTAGCAACAATTTTCCAGAGGTAACTGTCCAACTCTACCGCATTCCGTTATGTGTGGTGTAATGGAAAGTTAATAGAAAGTGAACATGTTCTTCTTTTTGATCAGTAGTTCAAAGCTCTTGAAAGTTAACATTTTGCCACAGTTCCCAGGATTTTGCAAAAATTCAGCTGTATTCGTTTGGCAGTATTCTCAAGTCAGTCCAATGCAAAGCTTTTCAACTCCTGCTCTGAATAACCCTCCTTTGAGTAGAGAAACTTCCAGCCCAAGTTTCATCCTATGGACACTGATTACTTTTCTAAAATTTATTACAGTAATTGGAGCCCATTTAGTCTGTGTGCTCAATGGCAGGAACACAGACACAAAGGAATTAGTACCTCAGCAAATTCCTGTGAGTAAAACAGAAAAGTAAAAATGAAAAATTAATTTCAGGACCAAAAGTCGGAGGAAGAGCCCAAAAATGAGATGATGTTTAATGCTGTCTCACAACGGGATCAGCATTCTTTCAACAACAAACATTAATAAATGAGCTTTGGATCCTAAACTCAGAATGTACTTCTATCATGAATTGTTAAACTCAGAATAATACCACAGAAAACAGCAAGGTGCTACTTAGTAGGTGTGAGACAGGAATCTATTTTTTATGGCTGAGGATTAATTTTCTCAGTTGTGATTTCCCCCATGTAAATAGATTTGTACATTTTCTGCCACCTCATCCTGTGTTAAAAAGAAACATTAGTTTCTCTTTAAATAAATTTATTTTATACAGTATTTTAAGTTTCCGCACTGTATTTAAACATTTTTCTTTGCTCCAATTCAAACATGTTAGGGTATCCTTAAGAAAACAATATAATTTGATTAATGCTTTCAGAAATTCAGGGCAACATATTAAAGTACAGAACATTTCTTAAAGCATACAACGTTAATGCTTTTTGAGTTACCTGACCCAGAAAAGCAAACGGGCAGGCTCAGGGAGTCATCAGAGAGGTAGATGGCTAGCTCCCTTATAAACACGTTCCGCCTGGATGCTTGCTGTAGCCACACTGTCTCTTGCCATTGCAAAATCTGCATGTGCCCACTGACCACCCTGACTGCCTGCTCCACAGGGAAGCAGGCACCACCACTCCCAAACCCGCAGTTCAAGGAAACAAGTATGAGTCAATCTAGCAATGCTAGAGGGATGACATGAATATTTACTCTGGTACTGTGTGTGTAATGGATGTGTATTTGTAGATGTGCAAGGTTTTGATTCAACTTGGATTGTGGATGTTTCGACAATAAAACCACCTTTTGGTTAACATAAAGCTAAGTGACTATTGTTAGCTAAGGTTAGGTACAAGAATTTTAATGTAATTTCCATTTCTTTTACAGCTACGATAGCCCAGATAAAAAGGTCCTTATGCTCAGATGACCTTTTGGAAGTTTATATATAAATATTACTCATTCAATGACAGGGAGGTTTTTGGTAAGGACTAGCTGATAAAAGACTATAATCTGAGCACGTGGGGTAGGCTTGTAACTATACAATTCTTTGCTTTTTTTTACCAAAGGTTTTAGCTGACCATATAAGTTTTCTACCTAAACCTGTAATTTAAAAAGTAAAAAACTTTAACCATTGTTCTTTTCAAATTCGAATCACAGCATGCATTGACTACTCAATTCATTCTAATTTAAAATATTTTGAAAAAATATAGATTTATAGGAAATGGCAAAGATAGCACAGAGGTTCCATTTTTGAATCCTAATTCCCCA
Organism: Talpa europaea; assembly: GCF_964194135.1. Classification (NCBI taxonomy): domain Eukaryota; kingdom Metazoa; phylum Chordata; class Mammalia; order Eulipotyphla; family Talpidae; genus Talpa; species Talpa europaea. Next base: position 24,041,573 of record NC_140071.1, read on the forward strand.
ACGATTACAGCTTAAGTGACTTTTGATAATATCAAAAGGAAACAGACATTAGTATAATATGCCATGTATATTATAGTTTTCTACTATAGGCATATATTTGTGTGCCTTTATCAAATATGTAGGTTCTTGTAACCAGTAAGATACAAAACTAACCCATTATCACAAAAGCCTTTCTAATGCTATTTCTTCATAGCATTCACCACCTATCTTACCCCGCATCTAAACCCCAAGAAAACAATGCTTGGTTCTCCCTCTCTATAATCTTGTCATCTCAAGATTGTCTAAAAATAAAAAAAAAAAAAACTTTGAGATGTGCTTTTTTTAACTCAGCATGATCTTTGAAATCTATTTAAGTTGTTGCACATCTCAATCATTTGTTCCTTTTTATTGCCAAGTAATATTTCATAATATGGATTTAGCAGTTTGTTGAAATACCCACTTTTGGTAAAACACTTTAATTGCTGCCAGCTTAGGACTATTAAAACTACAATGTACATTCTTCAAAGAAATAGAACAATTATTGATGAAATTCATATGGAATCACAAAAAACCCCGAATAGCCAAAGCTCTCCTGAAAAAAAAAGAAGGGAATGGAGGCATCACACTCCCAGACTTCAAACTATACTACAAAGCCATAATCATCAAAACTGCATGGTATTGGAACAAGAACAGACATACAGACCAATGGAATCGAATAGAAAATCCAGAAATAAACCCACAGATTTATGGTCAACTAATCTTTGACAAAGGAGCAAAGAATATGCATTGGAGCAAAGAAAGTTTGTTCAATAAATGGTGCTGGGAAAACTGGGTTGCTACATGCAAAAGAATGAAGCTTGACCACTACCTCACACCATACACAAAAATCAACTCAAAATGGATTAAAGAACTAGACATAAGACCTGAAACCATAAAATATATAGAAGGAAATATAGGCAAAACACTACGTGATTTGCACATCAAAGACATCTTTACAGACACATCACCCAAAGCAGTGACAGTGAAGGCAAAGATAAACAGCTGGGACTACATCAAATTAAAGAGCTTTTGCACAGCAAAAGAGACAATAACAAAAACAAAGAGAAACCCCACCGACTGGGAGAACATTTTTGCACCCAACACTAATGATAAAGGACTGATCACAAAAATCTGCAAAGAGCTGATGAGACTCAACAACAACAAAGAAAATAATCCAGTCAAAAAATGGGCAGAAGAGCTAAAAAGAAACTTCTCTGAAGAGGAAATGCAAATGGCCAACAGGCATATGAAAAAATGTTCAACATCACTTGTCATCAGGGAAATGCAAATCAAAACTACCATGAGATACCATCTTACACCAGTGAGAATGGCACATATTAAAAAAACTAGCAACAACAAATGTTGGCGAGGGTGTGGAGAAAAAGGAACTCTTCTGCACTGTTGGTGGGAGTGCAAACTGGTCCAACCACTGTGGAAAGCTGTGTGGAGATTTCTGGACCTACTAAACATAGAGCTTCCATATGATCCGGCAATTCCACTCCCAGGTATTTACCCAAAGGACACAGAAACATCAATTCCAAACAACACTTGCACCCCTATGTTTATAGCAGCACTGTTTACAATAGCTAAGCTTTGGAAACAACCCAAATGCCCAAAAATAGATGACTGGATCAAGAAGATGTGGTACATATATACCATGGAATATTACTCAGCATTCAAAAAAGATAAACACATGCAATTTGCAGCAACATGGATGGCGCTGGAAGGGATCATGCTCAGCGAAATAAGCCAAAAAGAAAAATACCGGATGGTCTCACTCATAGCAGGAATCTAGAAAACTTAAATAAGGGACCAGGAAAATGAATATAAGAAAGTGAAAATCAAAATCAACAAAAAACTATGAACCAGAGACACTTTTAGGGGGGCGGGGGCGGGAGGGGAGGGATTGGGGTCAGAATGGGGGGGCTGCAATTGTATGGGGAATATAACAATAAAATTTATAAAAAAAAAACTACAATGTACAATAATGAACATTTTTGTGGGTGGCTATAAGTTTATATTGTCTAAGTTATCAAATGCCTAGGGATGTGATTGCAGGGTAATATGGGAAGTGTTTGCTTATTATTTTAAGAAACTGCTATACAACTTTTCAGAACAGCCATGTAGTTCCACAAGATCATATTTCTTAACATTGGTTTCAACATGCTTTATAACAAAAACACACTTCACCCGCTATTATTCATTTTAATATATATTATTTATTTCAACTAATATATAGATATAGAGAAATATTCCATTATCCTAATATTGCGTGCTTCTTTCCTTGCCTACTCAAATCATTAAAATGTCCTGTTTGGAATACTGATTCTTTTTGAAGCAGCAGACATTTTCATAGAATATAAATTTTGAAATACGTGTAACCATTTTGCTGATCCAATTTAAAATGACACTGCAGAGTTGAAAAATTGAAACAGGACAATGACCAAAAATGTTTTATGAATTTTTATTTTAGGTGTGCATTATACTCAAGACCATTAATGTCTTTTAAATTTCCCAAACATAATTTGTTACATTTTGAGAATTACTTTTTCTATTTAGTGAGTCAAAATACAAAGTCCAAGCTCTAGGCATATTTTTTTGCTGAGCTAGAGAAAGATGAATTGTTTTTTAAAAAACCTGAATTTCTTTGGAATATAAACAAAGAAATAAATCAATGACCTCCATTATCTAGTGCCTTTATATTCACTTTTACACATTAAAAATGAAAAAATATATTTTCTAATACTCAATTTTTTTTTAAAGATTTATTTATTTATTTATACAAGCACTGGGTACAGTCAGAAGTGCGGGAGGGTGAGAGAATCCACCAGAGCCAGAGCGGAGAGCAGAGCAGGCAGACTGACGAAATACACTGCTGAGGGGAGCAGTGGGCTGGCAGGAGAGGTCTGTGCGCTACTTGGGACCCTCGCCGGCAGCCGGGAATCGAGGCTGCAGGCAGCTTTGCAGCCCAGCGCTTAACGGCTGCGTCACCGGGGAGGCCCATAATACTCAATTTTTAAATTAGATTACATTTTATTGAATTTCATTGCATTAGATATATCCTTTGAGTTGCATGTGACAAAAGCAAAAAATGCAAAAATTTCCAATATATAAATTTTCTTTGCTATATACATAACATACGAAGGCATTAATGAGATTTTAGACGTGTTAAAAAAGTATTAAAATTATTAAGAAATAGGTCATAATAAACCCATGATCTTTAATTTTTATAAAACATAAAATTTTTACTTTAAAAGCAAAGTTAAATTTCTATCAATATACAAAAGGAGTTAGTTATAGCTTGTGATATTTTTGTAACATTAAATAGCATTATGGTTAATGGCATGTAATAGGTTTAATAATTTCATGTTTTTCAAATAAACTTTAGAATAAGAATGTGTGCTAAATTGCTTTCTGAAGAAAAACACAAATTAAATAGCAAAATCAATTTTATGAACTGAAGTTCTTAAACATAATATATAACACATCACAATTAACAACTAGATTTTGACCAATACCCTAGACAAGTTTCCCTAGGCTATTTCCATTTGGGAATCTGTAAGAAATACAGACGTCACAGGTTAATAATGTGATTACAGGTAGTTTTGACAGTGTTATCCTGAGTGATATACTCTCAGTGATTTTATAGTAAATTGTATTATAAAGGTATAATCAGGCATTTCTGATTCTTTGAGAAGCACAGAAACATTATTATTATTATGACACATTAATAAAGAAAATAAGCAAGTCTAAGGAATTCCAGTTCGTTTTCCAGGCCATCAAAAAAATTACTTTCTTTCCCAACTTCTCTTTCAATTTGTGACATACTTTTGAATGTTAATACATCTTAATCATACTACTTTTGGAAAGTAATAGATCTTTAAGCTTACTCAATTTTCTCATGATAGACACTTTTCTATAGTGAGACTCACCTGGCATTTGCTAAAAATAGTATTTTCCCTGAAAGTGAATTTCTGATTAACATTCATTTGCTGCAGATGTCACTGTGATGCCTAGACTAGAACATCCACAAAGTATTGATCTTCTCCCCATAGGCTAAAAGTGTGACCATCAGTCCCTTTTCTGCCTGTTATCCTGGTGGAAATATAAAGAACACCTTCATTCATTCTTGGTGTTTGGATAAATTGAGGTCACACTAGCTACTGAGAAGGAAAATTAGGAAAAGGAGACTCCCCAAACAAATGCGTATTGATTCCCAAGCACCACTGCAGGGATACACGTGTGCCATAGCAAGCATCAATGGGTCTTTGAAGACTTGAGAATAAGAATATAAAAATTAGGTCTCCCCAGTGGCGCAGCGGTTGAGCACTGGGCTGCGAAGCTGCCCACAGCCTCTGCAGCACCGGTTCGATCCCCAGCTGCCAGGCAAGGGTCCCACATGGCGCAACAGACCTCTCCTGCCATGCCCGCTGCTCCCCTCAGCAGTGTACTTCATCAGTCTGCCTGTTCTGTTCCCTGCTCTGGCTCTGGTGAATTCTCTCACCCTCCTGCACTTCTGACTGTACCCAGTGCTTGTATAAATAAATAAATCTTAAAAAAAAAAAGAATATAAAACTTATTACTTAACTGGCTTTTTAAAAAAGTGACATGAAAAAGAGATGGTGGATAGATAGCAGTTTCATTGAGAGGCATGTAAGCAATAGGCCAAAATTGTTCAATGTAGTTATCAACCCTGGCGGACTCATGAGGACAACTCTTTCAATTCCAATCTCATTTCTAAATGCAATTTCTCTAAGCTTCAGTTTCCTCATCCATAAAACGTAGATAATAATGGTTTCTATAGAACAGGATGATATGATGATTAAACAAGAGCTCACAATTAGAAGTATTTAGCTCAGTGCCTGTCACAAGCTAAGCACTCAACAAACACAAGCTGTCACAATTACTTAAGAATATTACATATTCTCGAAAGAACTCAACTGAATATATGGTTACAACTGACCTTCAGGACACAGTAAAATACATTCCTAACTATCACAAGAAAGAAATACTCACAGCTCCAGTTTTCTTTTAATCTGTAATTCACAGGATAAATTTTCAGTTCAGTGATCAAAATCAAAGTAGACATTACATAATATGTATAATTTAAGATTCCAAAACAACTGAGTTCTTGATCTAGTTTTCATTCATTCAGTAACAATTCATTCAAAGCTTGCCACAAGTAGGTTAATATACCTTTAATTAATACTGGAATGCACACATGAATTCATTCCCACCATAACATGAATAATGCTAATGGGGAGTAAGTTCGTAATTTATTGCCTAACCTTGTTCCATTACAGTAGATTCTTTTTCTGGAAGGTAGTGGACATTCAGTAACTCATTTCGCCTCAAAATGAAGACCCAGAGAATAAGCAAAAAAACAAAAATCGGCATTTTTTTCTTTTGACAAAGTTAACTAATGGTAAGCTTTCAGTGATCAAAAATAAACAATGAAAATTTTTTTCAGAATTTATTTTTTTCTTGTAAGTTAAATTTTGGAAATGCATCCTAGGGTTCCAGGAGGTATTATAAGGTCTTGGCAGAAAGGAGAAAAGAGAAATCAGTGGAAAAGATACAAATACCAATACTTGGTACAGTACTGGACAAAGGACTACAACTGCCAAAATTCTTTATATTTAAAATCAACATATCATATTACCAAAGTAAGAATATAAATTAGGTTACAGTTTGTATTGTCTATGAAAAATAGAGGACAAAAGAATTTAAGTAAGTTGAAAGTGAGATACCCTGTAGCATAGTTTTGGAATGAGAACGCCCTTTGCTCATAGATAGTAATACATGAATACTTTGATAAGAATTTTTATTCTATTACTATATGTTTTTCAAAGTAATAGAAAGAAACATTGAAGTTATAAAACTTCTCTTTAAAATATTTTGTGCCGATTCTGATGCCGCAATTTAAACTGTCCTTCTAAAAATAAGTAGCAATTTATGAATTTTACCTATATAATTTGTTCATTCAACACACATTTCATAACATCTCTAACAGCCCTTCTCCAGGGTAGGTATAGGGCACAGAAATAAAAGGCAGAAGCCACAGAGGAGACAGATGTGTAATTTCTAATACAGGGCAATAAGCAAAGAGAAATGTTGAGTTATTTGAGCACATTAAGATGGTGCAAACCCCACAGGGTATGAGAGATCTCAGTAAGAGGAATAACATCAGATGAAAGTCTTAAAAGCTAAGCTTGATTTAGTCTGTGTGCAAGAGCACAGGGAAGTGCATTTCTGCACTAAATCTCTTCTCTGTCAACACTAAGTCAAGGCATCGGAGAGAAATTTGCAATTTGGAAAACTAGAATATTAAGAAAAAGCAAAGATGAGTCTGCAGAGGTTTGGCCTGGAACCTAAATCAAGTTGAATAGTGAGATTTGTGTTTTAGAAACATGATTCAGGTGATAATGCAAAAATGGGATTAACAGAAGGTGAGAGACTGAGGTAGGAAAATCAGGAGTTTAGCTGTGGTAGCTGACAAAGGTGGAGTGGGGAAGACAATGGGGTAGATTAATGAGCCATTAGGAAGAGCTTCATGACTACTAAAAGCATTAGTTAATAAAGGAGAAGAAAATAGTACAATGAGTTCTAGAATTTGGCTTGAATAATGAGACGCTGAGGAAAAAGAAGATTACAAAGGGAGATTTATATGAGAGTATAAACTTAATAGGAAAGTATCTGGAAATTTTAAGACATCATTAAATCGACTTATGCTGCAAAACTCTGTTAGCTGGAAAGATTAATAGAATTTCCCCAGGGGTCTAAAATATAAATATGGAGTAGTTTTCCTGTTTCAGCTTTTCTGCTTGCTTAGTATTTTTAGTCAATTTACAATTGGTCGTTATTAGTTCATCTATTTATCATCTCTATGAGGTTAGTTAATGGTAGCATTCCATTTTTAATCTAACTGTGATAAAGTAATTTCCAGAAGTCCTCCAGAGAGACTATGAGAAGCCAAAATTCAACTTTAATTTTCTGGTCCTTTTTCTGCTTAAAATAGTTACTCAAATAAATTGCCTTTGATAGGAAAAATAGCAAGAATTGCCACTTAAGAATTCAATTTACTATATAAATATTTCAGATTATTTTACCTTGGGGCAGCAATTTTTCTTGCTTGAAAAGGATTTAGTCTAAATAGTGGTGGCAAAATGGAAAGCTACATACTACAAATTGGTTTTGTAGCCAGTGAGAGACACTAACAAATATACTGATTTGAATTAGACTTAGTCAAAAGCAGGTCTGACTACATTTTCATTGACTTCATTAAGTGAACTGATGGGTTATCTGCCACCTTGCAGATATTATTTAAGACAATTTTATTAAGTTAATAATGAACTGAACCAAAACAAATGCATGGCTTATGGTTCTGAGATCAAGAATAAAATAAAATCTGCCATTACTTAGGGGATATATGCTAGTTCAATAAAACTTGTATGTTTAGTTAACACACTTTATACAAAATACAACCAAAAATGAGCAGTTTCCAAGTCACTGCTTTATATGTATGATTCATACAAGTAGTATTTTTAACATTAGTTAAGATTTCATATACACAATAATTTTCTCCACCAGCAAGCATTTTATTTTGTAATTTTCTCAGTCAGTACATCATGAAAAGTTGTTTTATTTAAACCATTGAACTCTTTTCCAAACTTGAGTTTCCTCATCATCAAGAACAGTGGGTTCCTAGCCACCACACCAAGCTCTTCCCTCTTTGCTTTTGTGGCACTGTGAACAATGGGACATTGGACCTAGTAGCACAAGGCCACAAAGCTGGTTTTACAACATTTTCTTCAACCTGCTCTACTACCCTGCAGCATCGGGATAGTATCAGCGCCATTTCAGTATTCCATTCAAAGTCACCAACAACTTTTCATGTTCACTCATACTTCACCTGATTTCACTATGGCAAGTATTTCAGTTATCTATGCAAGAAAAACTATACTATTTTTGAAGAAAAGTCTAAGGCATTTGTAGCAACATATAATTACTTTAGTATATCTGGATTTCAGACAAAGCAATCAGTATTATAAATCACTAGTAATGCAGTTTTAAATATCCAGCTTGCCAGATACCAGCAAATCAAGCATCAAATCAAAGTTATCAGGAAACCATGGAGGAGAACACTAGCCTGGAGCAGTGCTACAGTGCTGCATGCTGTATGCATGCTGCATGCTGCAGTACAGACCTGCATGCTGTATCTTAAGAAGTCCAAACCCATGGCTTTTCCAAAACATTCTACACAAAGACCAAGCAGCAATTTAATTTGGTGTGGGAAAGCAATTCGAGTAGAATAAAGACTGGGAAACTAGCTTTTGGGCTATACAGCTTTGGGCAAATGTATGACTATTTCCTTGACTTAAACCAATATTAATAGAGGACAAATTAAGTTTTCCTTATAGAGATTGTAGAGTAACCATCATTAACAAAAGCAGGAAGTATTCATTTCCTAGTGAAGATTCTTGTTTTCAATATGATAGGAGGATAAACTATACACAAAAATCATTACAAATATTTCTATACATAGGATAAGGATGACTGGGAACAAAAATGTTTTAAGACAAATGGTAAAGGCTTTCTCTTTAATAAATTCTTTGGTTATAAACAGGCACTGAGTACCCTTTGGTCTAGTAACTATTAACTGGTTTTGCTGGTGTCCATTCTGTGTGTTCCTTGGGGACCAGGCAGAAATTAGTTATCCTGGGTTATAATTCACTGAGCATATTTAATATATCTACCTTGCTTTAATGTAAAATACTGACTGAAAACATATCTTTAGATCTGCAGTAGCATATGTTTAACAAAGCTACTGATGAGCATGTAGATAAACTTTTCATCCTTGTAAAAATAAAAAAAAATAGATGTTCTTAATAGGAACTATAAGCAAAACTGAAATACAAACTCTCTGTGTATCTTCCCATAATTCTTGACATGCTGTTTCTCATTCACTGGCTCACAGGTTCCTGCGTTAAATAAAGCATAATGAAACATCATTAGCATGTCCTCGCTATTCTGTAATAACTTATTATCACTTTAGCAAAGCAAAAATAAGTGCTGGGAAGGGCAGATCCAAACCACTGTCAACAACAAGGGCTCTTAATGATTTATGAATATTTTTATTCTAAACAGTAAGTTAGTAGAGTCATTCATAGCACCCAATGTATAGGAATAAATAAGAATAAAATAGGGGAATAAAGAAAAATTGAGGAAAAAATATGAGAAGTTATAAAAGAAAATAACCTGTGGTGACAAAATCTATAGGCAGTACACTAAATTAATTACTGTTAGCTTGACCACTACATGGTCTATGGTGAGATAGAGTACTATTTTTATTTAACTCTATGTTTGTCCTACAATAATATAAACAACCATATTCAAGCACATAGCAAATGAAGAGATTATTTATGAGTCTGCTCATGAGAAATAGGGGGGGAAGCAGCTGGATTAATAGTCTATGTATACTGGACTTTATCTTCTATTTGGAATACCATTTAGAAGTAACTTACAGTTTTTCTATGCCTGGTAGCATTATTTTCTACGCCATTGCTGTCATCAGATTTCCTATAAAAAAAAACAAAAAATGTTAGATACATTGTATAAAATTTAGTCAGTTCACCACCTATACCATGGATATCAGGGCACACAATTCACTCTTCCTAAAAATGTTTTACTCCTGATGTTGACCTTGCTGAGACCACTGCTAGGAGGGAAATTGCTGCCATAGATGACAGTGAGAAAGGCCTGTTGTTTTATGCAGAAGGGGTGGGTTGGCAAGTCTGTGTGGAGTCAGTATCTCAGTGGATTAGCTAAATGAGAGAGCTTCTCATGAAACTATTTGGAGTGACTAGCTTGTTTTGATGCTGTATGTTTAGTACTACTTCTTTACTGTATTAATTTTTACTAAGGTAAAGTTGGTTTACAACACCGATGTAGGGGTCTAGAGTCACACTTCTTCAGATGTAGGTTACCACACCACACCCACCATCAAAGCATTTCGTATTATTTTTAAAAATCATTTCATCAAGAAACTATGAATCACTGGTATTTAAACACACCTACATAAATATGATATCAAAATATACTAATAAATAACATTTACCAGAATATACTTTTGGAAGTATTTTTTATCAAGCAAAATTTATCTCCTAATTGAAAATTTCAAGAACATTGATAAAAGACTGTTTTGGGGCCTCCCCGGGGGCACAGTGGCTGAGGGCTGGGTTGCAAAGCTGCCCGCAGCCTCTGCAGCACCAGTTTGATCCCCGGCTGCTCCACAGCCACCTGAGGAGGGTCCCACATGGCGCGCAGACCTCTCCTGCCGTCTGCTGCTCCCCTCAGCAGTGTACTTCGGTCCTTCCGCCTGCTCTGCTCCCCGCTCTGGCTCTGGTGAATTCTCTCACCCTCCCGTGCTTCTGACTGTACCCAGTGCTTGTATAAATAATAAATAAATAAATCTTAAAAAAAAAAAAGGTTGTTTTGAACAAGCAAAGCCAAAATGCCTTTGATACTTGTATTAACTCCAAAGATATTCTTGAGACAATGTAAAGATCAGAAAACTGAAACTGTCAGTGACCTCTGTACAGGATCGAGCAAAGGATCCATAGTATTCCAATTTTCAAAAAGAATCGTAATTCATTATACTATTAATTGAATCATTCTGACATTTTCCTAAGATAGTCTAGAAAAAACATGTTTTAAATATTTTTAAAATAGTGAAATAAAAGGAAACTAAATTATGAAGAACTGATAGTTCACCCCTCACTGATCGGGCACCAAACATTCAGAGAGTGCCCTAAACAGAATGCTCTGAAACCAAAGAAACCCCCAAAGGTGACCACAGAGGATTGGTCAGAAGAAAGGAAGGCAGAGCTGGGAAGAGAGATAAAGCTGGCTAGGGCTGTAACCGTAACTGAAAGACTAATGTTTCTACATGCCTCTAAGTAAAAAAACAGGGGTGTCAATACATGGGACCCAGAAAGATAACAAGTCCAAATCAATATAAACAAGATGTCCAAAAAGAGGTGCAATTCTCTTTCAACTAGAAGAACCTGTGATTCTAAGACAACACTGCTTTGTTTTTTCCTATCTGGGATTATGAAACTCCTGATATAATTATTCAATGCCTTTAATTTAGAAGCTCTTATTTTGTTAATTTATTAGCCTGCATATGTGAATTATGTAAAAATAACTCTAACATCTAAGTGTATCTAATTGGCAACTGTGCATGCTGTTCTGTATCTGTGGTTATGGCACTCACAGCTCAGAACTCCTACTGGCTGAAAAAATGTCAAATGTCTTCTGTGTGTGGGTAACAGGTGCTGAGGTTTCCCATATCCTAGCTTTCTTTCAGCCTCTTTCATCTGATCTCATTTTCCTGGTCCCCAGTGCTGGGCAGTTACTTGGATTTTAATCCCAGCTGTGGGTACCTCCATCACTGGACTCTACATTCAGTTTTCTGGCCTGGAGGGTCTGACAAAACTCAGCTTTACCAAATCTAATTGCATCCCAGTTAATTTATTCTCAACTCAGCTTCCAAGCTCAACTCTAAACAAAGGGAAATAAGAAAACGAGTATCAGAGTTTGTGTTCTCTCCAAAATGATGGTTAATAGGATCCTGTCAGTAATTTCTAATTTGACTAAGAATTAGCATCAGTGAAAGACATTTTAAAGAAATGGAGATGCTCAGGGGCCAATCTCAGAGGATTTAATCCAGGAGATCCAGTAACATCTGAGCAAGTGTAGTTTAAAGGAGCATTAAGTAATCAGAAATATAGCCAGGAATGAGAATTCCTTACAATTACTAAATACCATTCTTTGCAACAATGCCTGTGATAAGTGTTTCCAGATTCATACTGTTTAGTCCAACATCACAAACATCCAATATCATAAACCCATTTTATTGAGGATAAAACTAAAGTGGGGTTGAAAATATTAAGTAATGGAGGTGGATTGTATCACAGTCCAGGCAGACAGCATGGACATGTACAAAAAGCTAAAAAAATATACTCTTGTGTTTTCCCCCCTCTTAACTATAAACACTATATTCAATTTCATGTTTATATGTATTTTACCTATATGAAAATTGATCTGTAAAATAGAGTACTTACAGCTGTTCAATTTGTTCAAATTCTTTCCCATCATCTATATAACAAAAGAAAATAGTTAACTGTTAGGACTGGTTTATAATTCTTACGCAACATGTATGTTCAATTCAACTTTCTCCCTCAGTTAAGAATGCAGTGAGCTTTCATCCCTCTTTGAAATTAATAAGAAATGCGCTACATCAGACAGCGACACCTCCATCCCATCCCCCTATTTTCCTGCTCTACAGACCTGACCTGAGTTTTTGGACTAGAACAGGCTATTTTCTGGGAATTTCAAAAACAGTCATTGATTTGTAAGTATTTAAAAGGTTAAAAATTTAGCATGAATTTAAGAAAGAATAAAGAATGTAAAATAAATTTCCTTAGGGAAATTTGAAGCCATTTGTTTCTCAACCAGCAATCCATCAGGCACAGGCTACAAAAAATGGGAAATCGACTAGACAAACTCCATTTAATGAGAACTCCAGAATGTCTGATAAAATATTTTTAAATGACTTATTTAAGTGAAAGAATTAATTCTTTGTCTTTGAGATCTTTTATATTAAACTAAAACAGAATTTTCTAAAACTCTAGGGCCAAAACACTTCTCACCTAATTTGTGTGAAGGTATTGATAAGGCCAAAAAAAGGAGGGAGGGGAAATTAAAAAATACTTATAGGTTTTAGATATTGAAACTGGAAGACCATAGATACAAACTCAGTGCTCACTGTCACCATTAATTTTAATGTAAATACCACAGCAAATAAAAAAATTGTTATATTTTTCCCCCCAAAATGTAAAGCTTACAAACATTACCTGAAAAAAGAACTCATACCTGCACGCTTCTTTTTCTTTTGGGTGTATACTTCACAAAGGAGAATAATAGTCACTAAAAGAACCACCTCAGCAACTATGGCAAGAAACGGTTTGAGGGGCACCAAATAGCTCAGCACGACAAGTTCCATCTGTTCTTCACTTTCACCTAATTGGAATATCGCATGGCACCAGTAAGTTCCCTGGTCTTCCTCTGAAAGCTGCATTATCTTGAGTCTCGTTTCATTAGCATTTGTTCCATTGACTACATACTTATCAATCATTTGAACATCAATGGGAACCTAGTATAAAAAGACATTAAAATGGGTGAATTGGGGCCTCCCCTGGTGGCGCAGGCAGTTGAGAGCTGCGCTGTGAAGCTGTCCGCAGGCTCTGCAGTGCTGGGTTGATCCCGGCCGGCCTGCAAGGGTCCCACATGGCGCAGCAGACATCTCCTGTCGCTTCCACTGCTCCCCTCAGCAGTGTATTTTGTCAGTCTGCCTGTTCTGTTCCCTGCTCTGTCTCTGGTGAATCCTCTCACCCTCCCAGGAATCTGGCCTGTACCCTGGTTCTTGTATGAATAAATAAATAAATCTTTAAAAAAAATGGGTGAGTTGCTGGTGGGTGCACTATAGTGGTAATATCTGATGGAGTACACCAATATTACCTTAGTTAAAATAAATTATAAAAAACTATAAATTGGGAAATAAGAATTTTTTGGATAAAAAAATTTATACCCATTCCTATCAAATTGCATAAACTATCCCCAAAGTTATATACATAGGTATAAGACTAACAAATTAATATAAAAATGCATAAATCATGTATGAACTAAATTATCTAATTTTGAGCAAAAGCTTTAAGATAGTACCAGGAAAAAATGCATACTAGAAAAAAGGAATGTTTGTGAAGTTATACATAACAGAGCTCAAGCTTTATCAGAGTTTGATCTTTCAGAGGCAGCAAGGACTTCTGCATTAAGATTTTTTTGCAAGTTTACTTTGCCTTAAGTACCCAGCACTATGTTTCAAACTACAGCTTGTAGATCATTGTGGGCAAATATGATAAAATGATTAAAAATACAGAAAAATTCCAATCATCTGGGAGTCACATTCTAATCCTTGACTTGCTATTCAAAGCATTTGCTCCTTCACAAATGCAGACATTCACTAAATTATTATATTAATAAAACTATTAAATCTGATCACTTCTATAAAGGAAGATCACTGGTCCCTGACATTGGGAGTTCCTCAAATTGAAATTGAAAATGACCTCTTTAGGATCTCCCTAGTGGCCTACAGGTTAATTCTAAGCACTATCACCACTGTGGCCTGAGTTTGATTCCTGGCCAAGATGCTAATGCACATATGGTGCAGCAGATTTCTACCATGCTGCCTGCTGCTCCCCTTAGCAGTATATTTTAGTAAATCCACCTGTTCTACTCCGCACTCTGTCTCTGGTGAATTCCCTCACCTCCCCACACCAGTGGACAACACCCCAGTTCTTCTACACACACACACACACACAAAGTGAACTCTTCGGGTGTTTGAAACTGATGTAAAGGAATGGCAGGATCCCCTGTGATGCTGGCAGATGTGGTGGTCTGCATACCTCCTCTTTTTCCTATCTGAATTTCTCAGGCAAGCTGATGTCTGAGATTCCTCTGGGTTTCTTCCAGTCTCTCAGGATCCATACAAAACCACTGTGGTGCTGATATATTTAACCTATTTTATTTAAAATTCAGGGCCTCCCCTGGTGGCACAGGTGGTTGAGCGCAGCGCTGTGAAGCAATCCGCAAGCCTCTGCAGTGCCAGTTTGATCCCTGCCAGCTGGCAAGGGTTCCACATGGCGTGGCAGACCTCTCCTGTTTCACCTGCTGCTCCCCTCAGCAGTGTATTTCAGTCAGTCTGCCTGTTCTGTTCCCCACTTTGTTTCTGGTGAGTCCGCTCACCCTCCCGCGCATCTGGCCTGTACCCCAGTACTTGTTTAAATAAATAATATTCAAAAAAATTTTTTAAAATCTAAAAAATATATAAAATAAAAAATAAAACTCATTCATAGGTCTTCTGATATCTTCTCTGCTCTATCAATTGCCCTACTCAATAAATGGTAACCTGCACACAAATATTCTAGGAGGTTATTTGATGAAGAACTCTCTGTGAGTTTATTACTTGCCAAAAAAGTGTCAGAACCTGGCTCCATGTCCACAGCATTCTCTGGGATGCTTATTACAAATGTTTGCTCTCTAATCAGAACTGACCTCTGAAGGCATTGCATGTTTAATAGTCACTCCAGGTGATTCTGATGCAAATGGTTGGTCTGCTTTTTGAAAAAAAACCTTGACTTAATGTTTTGACCTGTACTGTCTTCTGTACTTTTATTTTACATACTAATATAACTCATTCTTAGGATCAAATTAAGAAAAATTCAGTATAACAGAGAGAAATGCTAACAAAACATTTAGAATAATTAAATTTAAGAATTTTTGGCTAATATCATTTAAGCATAAATAATTTAGGCTATGTATTTCAAATGTCATAATTGATATTTGGTTTTACAAATGTATGTGTTTTTGAAAATATGCACATGTATACAACGATCCCCTTGCCTAATCAATACAAAGATAAACTTAAAGTTAAGTATGCAAAGATTAAGTCTACTCGTAAGTGATTTTGAAGTTATTTCTTTGAAAAATAAACCAGTGTTACATAGAACCATCACTCACCCTTTTAAATCCTTCCTCTGTCTTCCTTCACTAGTCTAAGGTAGCATCAATTTTATTTATGAAGGAATTGAATATTTCATTATAAGATCTACTCTGGCTCATCCTATTAGTTCTAGAACTCAGAACTCAGAAAGTGCCTTATAGGACTTTCATTTCAATACTCATTAGTTCCAGGGCAATAAAAGGGTATCCCCTAAAGGACAATGTCCTAAATTTTTCTGCTATTAGGGGCTATTTAGAAGGAAGAAAGGGAATTAGAAATGATTTATTGAATTGTTACATTGTTCTTAACATCAGCTCTTTGAATAGCCATTAATTCTTTAAGAGAAATTCAAATGCATTTGGCTTCCCATAGGTCGCTGGAATGCCAAAAGAGGTCAGACACTGGCCAACAGAATACAAGACCTAAGTTTAAGTCATCAAATTTTCATTTTTTTCCAAATTGTGTCATTGTACTATATTCACAAATGTTTCCAGAGACAGAAGCAGGTAAAGAAGACTCCATTTTTTCCTACTTATTTTTATGGAATAAAAGGGGGAATTTTTTTTTGATGGGGTTATTTCTAAATTCATCAACTAAAAACGAATTTTAACTTCATTTCAAATAATTTAAATAAGTTGTTAAATCTAAAAAGACAATCTGATAATGAAACATTGAGTATCTTGTAATGTAATATTTAGAGACATCAATGATAATTCCATTCATCACTGTTCTTAATAGAAATAGGCCTAGAAATTCTATGTCTTGTGTAAACATATTATTGATGAAATGAAAGTTTCTATTTTATTTTCTTCAAATGAATGAAACATGGTCTTACCTGTACACTGTCATTACTACTATACCAGGTCCAGTTTAAAGGAAAACAATTTTGACATTTACATTTCAAGACAGCTGAATCCCCCACATAAGTGATCAATGGTTTATTTTTTCCATTAAGTTCAGGCACTAAGAAAAATATTAGAAAAACATGTTACTGAAAGTGTCTGAATAGGGGGGAATGTATTCACATTCAAGACAATTTCTCCTTTCTTATTATTATGATTTTCTTTAAGCAGTTTTAGTTCTATATAAAATGAAACTAATTTACAGTAGACAGGATATATAACAGTAATGGGAAGAGCAGTAGAGCGACAGTTCAATATTATTGCCTGAAATAGGTCTTGTCTTCTACTCCTGAGCCTGCGATAAGTGTTGTAATAAACTGTTACATGTTTTGGATCATTTGGATCAGAAAGAAACTTTGTGCTTTCTTGGGTTAAGATTACATAGTAGGGAGAACCTAAATTCACCTCCTACCATAGACACAACAAATCTACAATTACTATAATTTACTGAAAAGGAAATCTGAAAACTGATCAAGTAAAGATCCTACAAGGGATAAGAGAGCAGAACAATGAAGAATTGGAAAGAGAAATAAGCTCACACTGAGGAAGACAGCCCACTGGGTCTGGAAATGCATTGCCAAAGGAACACTGAGTGCACAGAACTTTGGCCTGAGAGCAAGAGAGGGTTTGTCCTGCATTAAACAGCCCAACTTTTCCATTCTACATAGCAGAGATGAGTCCCTAGGTTACTGGCATTGAGAGCTGGTGGGGAAAATACCCAGGAGAATCTAAGAATCAGAGGAACCAGAGAATTCATCCATAAGAGGTCCAAGCACAACTCACTTGCCCAGAGACACAGTATAGTGACACATGGCTAAAAAGTATCTGAACCATAAGGAATCCATTGGCTACTGTTACAGTATCTGCCAGAGAGGTAAGAAATTTGAGAATGATCCTCAAAATTGGCAGCAGTCATCTTGGCAACTTCATGCAATCCTAGTAATTATACACCTGTGGGTGCCATATTGGCTCCCTCTTGCCTCCCTCACTCCCCATACCAGAGACTGGGAGGCCTTGTAGGCACTCTATCCACCCACGTCAATAACCACATGGTCCTGCCTGGTACCTTGATGGCAATCATCCAAGAAGAAAAAAAACTGGTGAGCAAATTTTGCCACAAAGTATTTTGAGCCCTCCTTTTGAGAGGCTACTAGTGTTCCACATTTCCTATTGACCACCAATAGCTAAGTGACATTAAGAGACATGTAGTTAACACATGTCCATTTCAAATGTCAACCATGAGTTTTTGAAGGAGCCAAAACAATGTGACAAAGAAAAGATTTGGATCCAAGAAATATCTAAATTAGAATTACAGCTTCAATGCTACTGAATTTAAATTGGGCTGCCCATGCTCCTTGCCATAACAAGAAATGAAACTGGTTAAATAGTTAAAAATAAAATCTTGTTTCCAGACCTATATAGTAAATGGAACTTTACAAGTTATTATAAAACCTAAGAATAGAAAGGAAATGGGACATTTACTACATGCTGGTTTTAACAAGAATAAAACAAGTAATACTTTGACATGACCATGAGCTAAATTTTTAAATGAAGAGTATAATCTAAGTGACTTCCAAAAAATAAAAGAGGATGTTCCTCATGTAAATGTTCTGCACTATTACATCAAACTACTTTTATTAGAGTTTGGTTCAATTTCTTCGATCTTTGGATACTCCTTCAAGGTTCATTTGTAGACCCTGACATAACTCTAATGGAGGAAAATAACCAATATGTGAAAAACTGGAAGCAAATGTAAGATCCAAGAGAATAGATGAACCATCTGTCTTGATATTAACATAACTATATTTTAAGTTCCTGAGAAACAAGACAGTAATTTTAAATGTTAAAATGGTAAAGGCCTAAATTAGGCTGAATCATAGAACATTTTATTCCATATTATCATCTTATGGTGCAGCTAGTTTTCTCACTACACACTGGAAGCAGTGACAATGGAAGACTGGGCAGTGGTCTGTGGAGTCCCCGTGGACCTCAATATAAATTTCCTGCTTTCATGCAACCCTTTTCATTCAGCCTCAGAGAGAATCATCCTAGATTGGTCATGTTCTGGGACATTGCTGGACTCTGTTTTGAGAAGTTGGAGGTGTCAATAACTCAGCCCAAGTTCAGCTTGTTTTTTTCTGGGTATACTCTACCTACAGTATGTACCAAATTGGGCTTGGACTATGAAAAAACAGACAACTGTTTTTAAATTTTGTAAGAACTTGTTGAAGACAGAGAAGCTGTTCATGTGGTCGAATCTCCCAGGGATTTCAGGAGGGCTGGCCAAAAATCAAGCGTTATACTTTGTTTTGGTTTCCTCTTTTGTGTATATTTTCACAGACAAGATTTTGCTGTGAGAAGGAAAGACTGGATCCAGTGAGAATGAAGTTATTCTTGGATCTCCTGACCAAACACTATTGATGTATCAGTTCAATATCACTCTCTAATCATACTTCATTTCCATATATCCAATCCCTGGTGTGGTTTCATTATTAAGCGAAATATGAAAACACAGAACCACCTGGGCGAAAGCCTCCCTTGGAAAGATCAACCCTACTTTGGGAGAGGCCTCAACTAAAGACCTGCAGATTAAGAAGGGATTTGAGTTTGGCTAAGAGTGAGATTCTTTTCTGAAGTCACATGGTTTCTTCCAAGCTCAGATGGAGCAGAACTACACTTCTTGAGTTCCACAATGAGAAGTTTAACACATGTATTTTAAGCACTGTTTTTTTCCCATCAGACTATTTAATTGGTATGAGTTTTATCTCTGAACAAAAAGAGAAGCACAACTCTCAAAGATCACAACAGTTCTCATATGAATCATTTTACGACTCATGTATTTCCACTTCCACTCATAAATGGCCCTTCATTACAATCTTATATTTCCATTTTTCATGTCTTGGCAGAAAATGTTTGACATATGACTAAGGATAAACAGTCCTTGATTAAGGATAAACATGATCAACTACATAATCAAGGATTAACAAATAAAAACTAGTTTACATTAAATGCTTTTTCTTAAAGTTGAAGGCTTACATGATGGTTTGATTTACATATGTTGTGAAATAGTGAAGCTTGGATGCAGTTATTTCTAGAGCTAGGGTTACCTTAAAACAAACACTGCTTTGAAGGCAGACTTTGAAACTGGCTGTGCTGGACACTAATTATGGGCACTGTTTCTGCTTTCCCAGCCTGTTGATCTCTCATGTATCCTATTTCCCAAGAGCAGCATGCTTCTTTCTGGAAATTAGGTCATGCTTTAACAGAAAATATTGCTGAAATATGATCAAAATACAGATATTTACCTATAGGCTAAGAATCAAAAGTAGAAAACAGACAACATTTTTGGGGAAAACATGGCAGAAAATACATTCTTTTTCGATAAGACTCAAGAAACACTGACTTGGGAAGCACAACTGATAACTAAAAGGGGTTTTCTGAGAAAATCTTGGGTATTATATGAAGTTTGGGTGGGGAGCACGTGGCTAATAAACTATCCCAATTAAATGTTAAGGTCAGGGTAAACAGCAGATAACTGACAGTAACTGAGGGATGTCACAGAGAAACAAAACCAAAATTCTGTTTTTCTTTTCATCTCTTCTGTTTTCTTGACCATGCCCTACATAATGACCACATCTCTTCTGTTTTCTTGACCATGCCCTACATAATGACCAAGACAATATTAACTACTGTTTTGCTATGCTATACACATAGCCAATAACAGCAGTGTGGATGTAAACTGCAAAAGGCTCAGAGAACTTTGTTTAAACTGTGCCATGCCAGAGGTCACAGTTGGTTCTGGGTCACTGCTGATTCTGGAAATACTTATGAATTTAAGGACAGTGATACAGTATTATAAGATGCCCTCATGACTTTGTGGAACTTTGGGTAAAACAGTCTACAAAGAAAGTCTTGGGGTTGGAAGAATCCAGGTTTGAAGATAGTCAAATTACTGATTCAAGCTAGTATAAACATAGGTGGGTTTAAAATCTAAGCATTTTAAAATGCAGGACTATGTGAAAAGTGAAAGCTGATGCGGTAGCAAGGTTGGAGATTTATATTGACATATTTGTGGATTACAAAAAACTCACCTAAGTGTCATTTTAATTCAAGATATTTAGGTATTATCAAATCAGGGAAAGGTTTTTGTGTATGGTTAAAGATCCCGAAACAGACAATGAGGCTTGAAACTGAGGTTTCAAATGATTCTATTTTTTTAATTATAATTTTGGGGTTATAGTTTTACTCCTCCATATTTTCACATGTTCCACTCACTGATTCTATTATGCTGTCCCTCCATACTTTGAATCCTAGGCCAAGACGGATTGTAATAGCACTCAATATCATCAAAATTTGACCATGACTCATAAAAACTTCCCTGTCCTATTACTTGTCCTTTATCAACTAAATTTCTGTGCCTTTCTCCTAAGATATTTTAACACTGATGAGTAATGTAAATTTTCCACAACTACCTCAGAATATCTGGCTCACTTCTGAGAAATAGTATTGACCATCACTCATCTTTTTGGGGGGCAACAGTAATCACCAGCACAGTAGCAGTTGTGAACTTGCAGTGTGCTTTTTTGCTATCTTCTTTGCACTGGCATCAAAAGCCAAACACACATAGTCAGCATGTATTTTTGCATTGTTCTCATAAGTGCTGCTGAAGTCCTTTTACAACCTTGTAGTAATAAATCAAACAGCTCCCATAAAAGCAGAAGCAAGAACTTTGCTGATGAACTACTCTGTAGAGTCAGGCTCATGCACCACAGTTGACTCATGTACTCAATAGCAAAAAAAGAAAATTCTGGCCTAATTTAAAATGCAGGACAAAATATGCTTTTCATCCACACTTAACTGTAGTGCTGCCAAGGAAAGATAACACTCCTTCTTAGGAAAAGCCACAAGCAACCCATTGGAGAAAAAATAATAGAATACTTACAATAATATATACAATTTTATAAGCCTTACAAATCTAATTAAATAACTATAATCTGAATTTTCTGTAGATGCTTCTAAACTGTGCTCAAATGAAATGATTAACCAAGCAATAGTCAATTTAGATGAATTACAGAGAATTATTATTGTAACAAAGAGGAGCTGGAAGAGCACAACTCATTAACTGTATAAATATCTCTAAGATACAGTACATACTCAACAGTTGCATTAATGTTAACTGGGAATTAAAAACTAATAAACTGAACTAACCTGCTTCAAGAAAACTATAAAAAGAGAAAAAATAAATACCCCCTGGCCCTGTGTTGGCACTTCTGATACCAGCCTGCATCAGCCTCGTTATTTCAAAATAGATAAGGAACCGAGAAGCCTTCTCTAACACTACATGGCATTAAATTTATTGGCATAATGAAAGGTAACATTTTTTTATTGGTTATATGATAGGTAAGAATGATCATTTCTAAATAATAATTTACATATATCATTAAAATGGAGTAAGAAAAAATGTAGCATATTCAACACTTAAACTTTGACCAGGCATAACTGCAGCTATTTAAAAATAAATAAATAAATAAATAAATAAATAAACCAGTACTATTTAGAAAGGAATCATTTTTAAAGTTGAATTTTTTGGAAGCACTTTTGAGTCTCAGTATTTAATGAATATTTCCTCAAAAACTAAAGGCCATATTTATATATGTATGGGAAACTCAGTAAATATTGAGTGGGGTTGGAGGTGTGGGGTGTGCGTATGGGGGGGGGGTATATGTTCAAGATACTTTTAGTTAGCTCATTAGAAGGAAGGAAAGAAAAGAGAGAAGAAAGAAGGTGGTAGGGGCAAGTCTGTGAGTGCAGAGAGAATTTGGTACATAGAAGTAACCATGGTGATGCTAAAACAGGCCATTCTGCACCTTCCCGGTGGCGCAGCGGTTGAGCGCTGAGTTGTGAAGCTGCCCGCAGCCTCTGCAGCGCCGGTTCGATCCCCGGCCACCCGGCGAGAGTCCCACATGGCGTGCAGACCTCTTCTGCCACCCACTGCTCCCCTCAGCAGTGTATTTTGTCAGTCTGCCTGTTCTGCTCTCCACTCTGGCTCTGGTGAATTCTCTCACCCTCCCGCACTTCTGACTGTATCCAGTGCTTGTGTAAATAAATAAATAAATCTTTAAAAAATAAAATAAAATAAAACGGGCCATTCTATATTGGTGGGGACTTGTGGAAGGTGTCCATATTTTGTCAGACCAGTTTTCCACACATTACAAGTTTTAGGAAAATTAGAGAAAAATGTCCATGTACCCTAGGAAATGAATTTGACACTAAGCCCAAAATACTTAAAAAGCAACAGACTGAATTTCCCAAATCCCAGCACAGACACTGTGGTTCACTGAACCACCACACAAGATTGGCTTTCCATGACGGTAAGGATTCAGCTCAACCTACCAGTCTTTATTATGAGATTGAGACCTTTAAAGTTTTGGTTTAATGATGGTAAGAATAAAATAGTTTGTCTAAGGGGAAACACTGAAATATTATCCTGGGGTTATAAGAGATTAGAAGCAGGCAAACTTTTTGTGCATCTCTGTATTATTTTTAAGTTTTATGGCTCCCCCAAATCCCAAATCCTGGAGAGATTGACACAAAACATGAAACTATATTCTCCCTGTCTAGGTATGGAATAACTTGACACTTAGAGGGCTACTAGAAGTGCTCTGAATTGAGCAGACCTAAATAAATAAATTCCAGAGACACTATGATTTAAAATAATCTGGAAGCCTGATCTTTTGAACAAATACCTGTGCTTTAAACTAGGGGAGGGCAATGGAAGTGGGAGTGGATTGGTGGGGGAGCTGAAATCTTGCTAGCAAGGCTGGTGACCACCAAAGACATAGAGACAAATGCTAGTTTGTAGTCACTTCATACAGCCACATCCGGTGGCAAAGGAGAAAAGTCACAGGGCATCAGAAAAGCACCACAACAGCAGAAAGTTCCTAAGACTTCCTATAAAAAGGAAGCCTAACCTTATTAGTAAGAGGTCCTCCCTAGGACCCCTTGAACAAAAACCTGTGCTTTAAACAGGGGGAGGGCAATGGAAGTGGGAGTGGATTAGTGAGAAAGCTGAAATCTTGCTAGCAAGGCTGGTGACCACCAAAGACATAGAGACAAATGCTAGTTGTGGTCACTTCATACAGCTCAATCCGGTGGCAAAGGAAAAAATCACAGGGTGTCAGAAAAGCACCAGAAAAGCAGAAAGTTCCCAAGACTTCCTATAAAAAGGAAGCCCAATCTTATCAGTAAGAGGTCCTCCCTAGGACCCCCTCCTGCTGTCAGGAGTCTTTTCTTGCAATCAACCTGAGCTGGCTAAACTTTAGCCCAGTGTGTACCAGTGATTATTCAATCTCTGGGACACACATGAACCCTATCACACGCAACATTGGGAGGTGCAAAGCCTCCCGCAGGGAAGCAGCACTGGAAGGTTCCACTTTCAAGGTCACCACTTACGATTCAATGGACAGCACATGACCTTCTTCCAGCTGCATTATGTTTAGTATTGCAATAATTTTAAAAATCAGGGGATTTAGAACTCTAAGAACATAAGTCTAAAGTTATTACTCTATAAATTATTAGTACTGACCTTTGAAATGAAAGGTGCCCCTTTGTTCCTTTTCTTCTCCAAAGAAACAGGAATAACTTCCCATTTGTTCACTACTAATGATGGTGAACCTAAGGATAATTTAAGTTATTAAGATGGTCTTAGTGCTCAAAAAACTTAATGAAAATGAAAAATCAGGCTATTAATCACACTTTTAAAATAGAAACAATTCTGTAAATATGCAAATTAGTGTATGAGCTTAACATTCAGTTGACAGCAAAGGAAAGAATGCTCAGCAAAAATATTCATATTTTAGCTAATTTCATCTAGCCGTGCAAGTTAAAATTTTATATACTCACATGTATTGTGTATACAGGATGTTTCCTGATACATTGACTTGATAATTATTCTCCAGTGGTTTGTCACCTTTTTTCCAAGTCACATTTACTGACTTCAAATCCCCAGATGCTTTAAATTGGCATGTGAGTTCTACATTAGTAGGTCTTTCTAAAGTGATATTTTTTTCTACTGGCACATTGGACTGTTCTATAAAAAAGGAAAGAAACAACAATAACAGAAAAAGATGTTAAAGTTACATTTAGGGACAGCCAATATATAAGACAGTTTAAATCATTGATGATAATATCCTACCAACAGTTTCTTAATGTGAAATTCTTTTGAGGAATTATTCTTCCATCAACATAGATTTGGTTCCTTTTATTATTCTTTCATAGGTACAGTTGAAGAAAAATTTTGCTAACATTAACAGGACAGCAAAAGCCTAAGGCCAAGATCTAAACCTCCTTAAAATGTCTAGCTAACAAGAGTATAAGGGAGAGAACTCTGTAAGTGCCATATGCTTTGGCAGTGTACAAACAGCACAACTGTAAAACAAAACTAGTGGGGAGAGACTTGAGTGATAGTTTTCTCCTTTCAGTAATCATGTTGTTTGGAATTATTACGGGAATACTTTGTGCATGATGTGGGCTATTGTGATATACAATCTTCTAAGAACTCATAGGGAATGGATGAAGGTACAGATGTAAGACAGAAGTTAAACACCCTGTATTTCTGAATTTTCATGGAATCGGACATAGTGCCAACTCATTCATGGAGGATCTGTATAAACATCTTTTTTAATTTTTTTTAAGGATTTATTTATTTATGCATACAAAGCTGGGGTACAGGCCAGAGATGTGGGGGTTGAGAGGATTCACCAGAGACAGAGCGGGGAACAGAACAGGCAGACTGACTGAAATACACTGCTGAGGGGAGAGCGGGTGAGTAGGAGAGGTCTGCTGCACCATGTGGGCTGCTCCCTGACCGCCGGGGATCACACTGATGCTGCAGAGGCTTCAGATTGCTTCATAGTGCAGTGCTTAACCCACTTGTGCCACCAGGGAGGCCGCCCTAGACATCTTTTAAAAAAATGGACCATGGTAAATAAAGGGCGAAATTGTCAAGCAAGTACACTACTTGTACCACTGGTAACCACATAGTGGAAGAAGAATTTTTTTCTTTTTAGAATTCGAGCAAATGAAGATACCATAGAAACAGAATTCACTTATGTTGCAATCCCTAATGAATCATGGATCTCAGCATTTTGCACCAACTGCTGTACTCATCTCAAAAAAGGATCATCAACTCTGAAAAACAGAATTATGTCTCCTGAGGAAGAACACCTGACTATCTAGAAAGCCATCTTTTCCATCAATATAAAGGGGGAGGGGTCCTGAAACTGACAGAGACTTCTAGATCCAATTACCAGTTTACAAGAAATACAGAAGATATGAAGACATGTTAAACTATACCCCATGCAAGTAAACCAAATCCAGTTTGTGAATTCTACAAGATGAATAATCTGGTTTGTTTGACAAATCAGAAATGGGAGAGAGAAAATCCTAAAACTTGTAACATCCTTAAAAAACATGTTTTTAGAAAAAAAATACAGCTAATCTATTTATTTAGGGATTTACACATGGGCAATAAAACAATAAAGTAAAGCAAGGAAGGGTGAGACAGGAGAGGTCTGCTGTGCCATATGGATTAGCTCCCTGGTCAGGGATCGAACTAGTGCTGCAGTGACTGTGGGTAGCTTCATAGTGCTGAGATTTAACTCCTTGCACCACCAGGGAGGTCCTGGTTTAACTTCTTAAGGGAAAGGAAAGGATTGTGTTTGGAAAAGATACATTATATAAACATATTTCCCAAAATCGCACTCAATAATGGTATGACACCATTAATAGTAGAACAGAAACAAAATGTAGAAAGATCTGAGAACTTTAATAAAATAGCATAATTTCACTTTTAATTCTATCTAAAACTTTACAAAAATGCTTCCTTAAGCAATGGTCAGGTGCAGAGTTTGCAAACAGTGAAACACAGCTAGGGTGAAATGCTTTGTGAGCACATGCTTGAAATAGACACTCATGTAATTCCAAAATTGCTAAATTGAACTTTCTGCTCAAGAAGAAAAAAAAATAACAAAAACCCTGGGTATAGAAAGACCTTAGAAAGATTCAATAACATAAGGGGGAAATGAGTATCTGAAGGGATCTACACATTTTAGCAGATTTGATGAGCACCTACTACATGCCCAAAGTTATTCCAGATACAAGTTACAGGGGGAAATACTCAAGATCTATGATATTCAGTCTTGAATTTCTTTTTTCTGTAGATTTTCTTCCGTACACCTTTAGCTCCGGTAAAGTTGTACCCGTAAAACGTATTCAGTCCTGGTGATGGACATTAGCTAAACTAATTGCGGTAATCATTTCACAGTACACACATATATCAAGCTATTATGTTGTACAGCTACTACAATGTTTCTACAAACTGTACATAAAAACAAACCCACTAGATCCTATCTCTCTTTCAAAGAATGTTCTTCATTAGTCAACTTCTTAAAAGTTCCCTATACAGTCTGTCCTCACCCACACGGTCACTTCAAAGGAGCATATCCTGTTATCACAGTACAAAATGTACTTTCTCTTAAGTTAAAAACAGCCTAATTATTTCACCTGACCACCTCTTTCCAGGGCTCTCAATTTATTTGATGTCTCTGAAAAATCAGACATTGCCAGTGACTACCTACTCCTTTAAATTCCCTTTACTCTGCTTCCATGCCATGATTCTAGCATGATTTTGCTAGCACAACCCCCTTAAAATATGGGTGTTTTATGGGATCTTGCTATATGGCCTCTTTACTTTTCAATATGATACTCCCACGTTGGCTCCAATTATTATCTCTAGCATCTTTTATTTGCAAAACTCTTGGTTCTACTCAAGACTTCCTTCTTTAGTCCCAGATCCTTAACTCCATGCATCTACTGAGCATCTAAACCCAGATATACCACAGATACTTCAAACACAATACATTCGTGGAAGACCCATTAACCTTCTCTTCACTGATGCATGACTTTGAATCACATGCAGAATTCAGTTAATTAATCTCTGAAATACCAATCATATTTGCCCAATTTCCTCTAATCCCCTTTACAACAATAGGTCCTTGGATTAGCAAGCTATGTTATATTGGCATACTGGATATTTTTAACTCAAGGAGCTTGAGAAATAGCAGGTCATTCCAACCACCATCCCTGCCCCGTGCCCTTCTCTCATGAAATAGATCATAAAATCCTCATGTGAGTTGCCCACTATACACCAGGAAAGGAGCATCCTTATCTCTAAATATAGAGGGAGTCCAGAAAAAGCAAATACTAACAAAGAGGCCATGCTAAGTTTCCCTTAGTTTATTACACTCAACCTCATACTCTGTGATATATCATATCCCCTCCCAGGACTGTCCATTCTTCATCAAATCATTTCCTTAAGAAGACCCTTGTGTCACACAAAACTTCTCTTAAATTTGTAGGTTTTTTTTTTCTGTTAATTAACCTGTTTTTGTCAGGTAAATTTTTAGACCCAGTCAAGGACACTATAAGAGTCAAGGAAAGCTTTTCCCTCCCCTATACCTTCATTATCTTTCACCAAGACCAACCAAATTACCTCAAACTTCTCTTGGCTAATTTCTCTTCCTCCACATATTTTCTATAACAATACCAAAGCTGTCCTTCTAAATTAAAACTTTGACTATTTAACTGACTGAAACCTTTCACATGCATAAAAAGTATGTTTTTTAAGTGTAGTGAGCTCACTTAACATGTCATATACCATCTTAACAGACATTTAAGTGTCTGGTACAGTATTGTTATTTGAAAGGTACCATGTTGTAAAGTAGATCTCTAGAACTTATTCATCTTGCCTAACAGAAACTAATTCCTTTGTCCAGCACTTCCCCATTTCTCTCCCCCACTCCCTGGCAACCATTCTATTCTTTGTTTGTGTTTGACTATTTCAGATACATCATATTACAATAGCCAAGACATAAAAACAATCCAAATGTCCACTGATGGATGAGTGTCTCCCCAAAATATGATCTATATACACAATGGAATATCTCAAAATCTTAAGAAGGAATTTTGGCAATGTGCAACAAGATGGATGAAATCTGAGGATGCAAGTGAAATTAGTCAGCACTATTCCCCCCCCCCCCCATTAAGGGATTCGCATTTCAGCAGTCTCTTTCCTAGTAGCTACCATCTCTGCAGGTGCTGCATGCATCCTCAGCAGGCTGAACTGCTCTGGTTTATCCCCTTGCTAGTATATGAAAGGAGATCTTAACTCATAGAGAAGGAAGGAGATTCAAAAGGTCAAAATGTGCAGGACAGTTGTAGATGGACCATCTATTGAAGAATCCAGGAAACTTTCACAGCCAGCAAAACTCCACTGAGACGCTGCTTCAAGGCAACGCCTTTGGACACTTCTATCTTATCTAGGGTCTGAGCTGAAGATCACTCATCCTAATGGTCTAACTCTGCAGGACCACCCTGCTCAGAACCGGATGACCTACTCTTATTGTAGCCAGTGGAACTGCAGAAAACTCTGCAAGTCAGAACACCCAAAAAAGGCTATTTTGACTTCTTGCATTATTTCTTTCACACCTCATGGAGTTGAAGACAAACCATCTTTCTTGGGAGAGGACTGGCAAGGAAACTTGACA
Organism: Talpa europaea; assembly: GCF_964194135.1. NCBI lineage: Eukaryota > Metazoa > Chordata > Mammalia > Eulipotyphla > Talpidae > Talpa > Talpa europaea. The sequence goes on from NC_140071.1 coordinate 24,070,720, forward strand.
GGATTATCACTCCTAGCAGTAGGCATTGCAGAGATAATTACAATGCAGAAGGTGATCCCGGGGCACCTTGCTGTTTTTGATGTGGCTCATTGGGGCCTTCTAACACAGTAGGAAGCTAAGATAGACATTATTACCACCATTTCACAACGAGCAGCCTGATATCTAGGCTTCCTGACCTATGATCACTCACAGGGTGAAACAAAGCACCTTTATGTTGGGCAACTCAGTTTCCTCATGTGTAAAATGGGACAATACTTTTTTTATGAGATTGCAGAAAGGATTAAATGAGCTATTATATATACTAATAAATTAATTGGCCAATAATTGCCCCTTCCTTTCTCCAACCATATATCTCATTGGGAAATACAAGAAAAGTTATCACTGATTCTGTCATTTAGTCTTCACAGAAGTTCTATGAGATTAATTCCACAAATATCATCTCTACTTCATAGATGATGAAGCTGAGGCAAAGATGGGCTATCTCCTTAAAATCAGGCATAAAGATAAGGACAGGGCTGAATCTCAAATTTCAGTGTGGCTGAATCCAAAGTCTCAGAACCAACATTACATACCAGCTCTCCAAGATACAAAATCCTCATGACAATGTAAAGAAATTATTTATCACTTGTAAACTACTGAATCATGGTTGTAATAGAAAATATTAATAGAATATTAAATAATTTTATAATGCATCTGTAAAACAATATGATAATAAATGGTGTGCTCAATACATTTTAGATATTCACATGTTCAACTAAATGCTTCTTTTATTTTAATATTTATTCCTTTATGCACACAAAAAGCTGAGGTACAGGCCAGAGGTATGGGGGGTGAGAGGATTCACCAGTGACGAGTGGGGAACAGAACATCGCTGAGGGGAGCAGCGAGGGAGCAAGGAGAGGCCTGCTGCACCATGTGGGCAACTCCCCAGCCGGGCTTGAACTCATGCTGCAGTGGCTGAGGACAGCCCCATAGGTCGCGTCCCAATCCTTGTGCCACCAGGGAGGCCCTAAATGCTGCATTTACATGATTGAAACTACAAGGTAACATTTCTTTGTGGCAGTCCCTCCTCCAAGCCCTACTTATTATATCTCATCCTTCTTATAATACTTTGCAGGTGCTTCTGCTTTCCTTCCTGCCAAGAAATCATAAGCATCAAAAATATATTAAAAGTTTTACCTCTAGTATTAAAATATTTGTTGGTTAACCAACAGATGTTCCTATTGAACTCAATGAATAGTGTCTCAACTACCCAAAATTCTACAGTTGGGATGCATTTCTGCAGTTTTATTAGTGTTGCAAAAACATCTATGATATCTATATTTCTTAGACTATGCCCACTTGTTTAGTTCCTGAACTGTATTTTTAAAAAATGTTCTAAAACCTCTCAGTAATTTACATCTGCACAGGACCTTTAAGCAAATTGTAGTCTTCTAAGAAATGACACCCATTTAGACCTCCGTGGCTCTATTTAGGAATCATAACACTTGAAATAACCAACTTAACTTAAATACATTACATATGTGCTTTCTCCATATGTACTTTATTTGTGATATAGCCTTTGACTTCTCAAACATCTGAAGGATTTGAACAATAGCAGGAGGGATGCGAAGAGAGAGGATCAGGTTCCATACAACACTTATGCTAGAAGTCCCATTTTGTTCTGTTTCCTCCCCTCCCTTCTGGTTGTCTGTTAGTTCCACAGCCAGATTTCTATGATTTTCTACTAGTTGTCTAGCAGGAATTTTTAAGAGAAAATTAGATAACCAGCAGGTGGGAGGAGACAGCATGTGTGAGCTATGGTCACACACTGCTGCTTGCTTACATTTGGGGTATGCTGAAATTCAGTGCTCCGGAAGGAAGTGAAAAGCCAAGTTCAATGCAGAAGGGAAATGATGAGCAATTGTGAACACCGGTCCCTTCACAACAATAAGAATACTGTGGTTAAGTGGTTAAGAGTTAAACCGTCCAACCAAGTGCTCTTGCTCTTGGGCACCTGATCATTTTACCCGCCAGGCTCCAGCATCACTGGGTAAGTAAGGGAAGTGCTATTGTCACCATTACTATGTCAAAGGAAGAGCAACCATATTTCAATGAATCACTCACAAAGAAACATTTCCCAACAGAGGAAACCAACCAGAAAGTGCAAACTGTAAAAGAGTAAATAACAACACAGAAGTGAGGATTAGTTTTTACAAGTAAGACTAAACTCCAAATGTTGGGCTGCAGACACTGGGGAACAATAAGGATTTGCACAAAGTCACAGAAATGTTCCACCAAAGAGCTCAGTGCAAATGTTCCAATGGTATCAGATAATGGGACAGAGGGAGTGCCACATTTGTTTATTCATATTGTATGGAAACACATAAACAGATCTCAAGACCAGAGGACAGTTAAAGTCCATATTTATTGCTAGATGAAATTCAGTGACTTAATAAGCAAGCTTAAAACATTTTAAATTCTGAATACACTTTCACTTTAATATTGTTACCAAAACAAATATCTACTCTTAGTCATTTAAAGAACTCTGAAATTACTTTTGAAACTCTGGAATTCAAACTGTGACAGAGAACACCAAGCTGAGTTTTATTTTCAAATCCCCTACCCATTTTCCCACAGCTCTATAACTGACTCATGTGATAGCACCTTTAATTTCTCTGCCTCAAGGTGTTCCAATGGATGCATAAATTCCATCAATGAAGAGTGGTGTCAGCAGATGTACCGAATTGATGGAAACATAAAAAATATCTGCAACAACTCCTAGAAATCTGACTGCGGAATTGAGGCTTCAAGAGGAAAAGCGGGGTATTGCCACGGGGAGGGAGCACAGTGGACTCTCATGGTGGACTAGAGGCATCGGTGATGGGTACCGTGGTGACACGAATCCCGGGGAATCCAAGGCGGTGTTATTAGGTGCCTCTGAATCACATATAATTTTGTAAACCAATGTTACCACAAAAAAAAAAACCTGCAAATCAAAGTGAACCTTCCCCTCTTCCCAGGTGTCCCCCAGACTCCCCCTGAATCCTTCTTAGTCCTCCCACGTCTGGACTAGCTGCTGTGTTCCTGCACACGGGGCACAATGTCCTCATTAATCAGACTCCCATCAGATTGTATTACTGTACAGTGTGTAACGCGCACAGTGTGTAACGCGCTGGCGTTTCTCTCTCGGACCATGAGCAGGAGTTGGTACTTCAAAAAAGAAGAAAAAGTGTCTTTAATGAAAAATAAAAACTTGGACACAGTGTTATTTGAAATATGATACATTTACCAGTCAATGATATGTTATGACTCTCCAAGGAAAAGTTGGTGTATTTTGCCATCATTTCTTCTCGGAGAGGTAGACTTGTAAAAGGTGAAGCTGTAAGAAAAAGAATATGTGATTACAGTTTAGTATTAAGATTAAGTGATGATCTAATGTTAGTTCTAAACGGTATATTGTATACTACTAGAAAAATATTTCAAGCAGCTTTGGATAACTAGGTCTTATCTGCTCCACAGATACTTAGAAATATACCAGACTATTGAATATGATTAAATTTCTAATTCTTTCAATGTTTTTTTTTACTGAAAATTCCCTATTGATTTACAGCAGGGAGCTTCAAAAAAACTTTCATTTTTTTAACCACTTGTGGTTCTTTCATAAAACATAGAGAAACTGAAGAAAGTGAGAATTAGGGAAGAGTATCAGGAAAAAAAAAAACGAAGAGGCAGAGAGCAGCAAGAACAGAGAAGGACAGAGACCACAATAAAGGGCATAAAGAAGGTATAAAAAGGAGACCTTGGGCACTGGAGCTTGGAGAAGATAAAATACACAGTGGGGTCTGTGTTTCTTGCTTCCCAGTGGTAGTCAGATTACAAAGTCTATTCCAGATACAGTTCAGTTGTCCTGCACCAAAATCACTTTTGGGTTGCCTCCATCATTTCTCTCTTCTTTTGAAAACTTTTATCAGAGAAACAGAGTTTCTATTTCCACCTCTCCCACTCTACTCAAAGCTGCTTTTTTTTTCCCTCACACTGGTTGTTTCTTTGGCTTTAGGGAAACAGACCTTGCCTCCCAAGAAAACTATCCCACCTCTGTCAAACAAGTCAGAGAGGGAAAAAAGGCTTATTATTGCAAACTTGGCTGCATTCTTTAAGCATTTCATTCAACATAAATTAAACCTGGCTATTTTCCTCCCCATTTTTATACTCTGCTCAGAAGGTTATTCCTAGTGCAAGATTAGATTTCTAGTTCTTTCCTTTTCTTCCATGTATGAAAAACATTATCAAATTAACAACTGCTGTTGTGCTTCAGCTGACATGCAGCTTTTTCAATACTGCCTAGTAAAAAAAAAATCTACCTAGCAGGACTTGGCTCACCAGTAAGTTGGGTCCCAAAGGTTTGGTCCCTTTGAATGCAAAGTGGAATGTACCTTCCCATTGAATAATCACTTAATGAGTTAAATAACTAAACCAACCTGATAGTGATGATACAGAAAAATATGCCCTGAGCTTTTCACTGGGCTATCAGGAATATAAAACCTTTCCTTCATCCATATGTACTAGTCATCCTTTCATATTCTCTTCTCTCTCAAACACACACACAGAGGAAAAAAATCAGGCACAGCTCACTTAGAGGTTGTATTAAAGAAAAATATCTCAGAAATATCAAAGCAGATGCTAATCACTTCTGGATGGGGAGCCAGGAAGGTGCAGATGGAAGAAAGATCTTCTACTGTATCATCTGTTCAGTGAAGCTTGCACAACATAAGCTTTGATATCTCTGCCTCCTTGCTAGGGAGCTCTTCTTTCTCAGCCTCACCTACTGCAGAGCTGAAAGCAATCCTGAAAGTTCTCTAAATCCCCCTCAAATCTCTTATTATATTTTAAAATCTTGGAAGGATGGGTCTTCATTTAGAGACAAGCATGTGTTGAAAAGCTATTATTAGGATATCATTCTCTCCAGCCCTCTTTTCTCACACACATATGTATGGACTGCTTTCAATACACAAGCCCATAGACTTTAGAGATCACCTGATATCCTATATTATTATTACTACTCACAGCAGGGTTGGTAAGAGTGACATAAGGTAGAAAAACGCTGTCATCATTACTCTTATTTCACTTAAATAAGTTAATACAGAAAACACTTGATGCATGCTCGATGCTGATGAGAAATATGAAGCTGACCTCTGGAGGGACATGTGGATCATAATAATGTGGACTTAGGTCCATACTTTGTGATGCAGAGTTATGAAAACGTCAGTGTAGTATATCCTCATAATGATGACTCTAAGCGTTCTGGACATTTCATAAACTTGGCATGTTAGTTTCATCTTTGAGGGACCCAGGAGGTAGAATTGAGGCAGAGACTGAGCTGGAGTTGGGGGTTATTTTCCCATATTTATCTTCGGAACCCAGACAGAAAGGCCTACCTGGAACCTGCATTCGAACAAGGAGAGAATGAGTGTAGGCTTGAACTGGGAAAAATACAAAGTTAAAAAAGTTGAAAAAATAGGAAGCAAAGGAAAACCAAGCCTGAAGAGTAGAGAAGTTTGGGGAGTTGCCTAAGACATCAGCTGTGATGCCTACTTCCAATTATCAGATTATATACAAATATAATCACAACGATAAATCAGTGTATCCTAACTTTATACTCTCATTTAAGTCCTGATCAGGTCCAAGATTCCACTGCACAAGCCTCCAGTATGAAAGACGTGTAACGGTTATGATTTTTGCCTTGGAAAAGTCCCTTTAAGAGACAATATATACAAAATGTGTGGAGAAGCAGGGCACTCCACAGAGGTGTTAGAACAGTAAAAATGAAAAGTCCTTTGTTTAGCCAAGTTATTTTTTAATCAAAAAAGTAAAAATGTAAACCTTATTGCTGTCAGTAGGAGGATAGTTGGCAAAGGGCTGATTCTGCCAACGTTTAAAGGAAATTGGCGTGACATTCAGGCAGATGTGGTTTGAATACTTCCCTCAAAGGATTAGGCTGAGTCACAAAAAGAAACACGAAATGGAGACACAGAATTCTGTATCCTAATCCAGGTCCAACCACTGACTTGTTACTTGGTGTTCCCTTTCACAGAGACAGAAGGGAGGGTCAGAAAAGTTGTATAATATCGTCTGATGGTGCCAAGATCATAACATGGCAGTCCTCAAGTTTTCATATTTACCTTTCTTAATCATTGCTGGAAATTTTCCACTATTCTCTTACAAGTAGTGGCAAAATGCTAACACAAAAGAATAACACCTAAGAGTTGTTCCAGAGATCAATTTTTTTTCCCCTCTGCAAAGGAGATGTGGCACAAGGTTGCTGCAACAAAGAATTAAATAACATCCTAATTTTCACCTGTTATAATTTCATGTGCAGTGGCGAATTGGTCTCTATTTAAATGTCTTTCAAATAATACATTTTAATAAAGACATTGCTAAAAGGGCTTACAATTGGTGCCATAAATGTTTTCAAATGAAATAAACATACAAGCATCCTGTGATTTCTACTTAAAATACTGAGGTAGCAGCTACACACATTTAGTGCTGGGACCCACTTAAATGAAATAAATTGGTAAAGAAACAAGAGAATAAGTAACACTAAAAAGCTGCACTGGGAGATAAGATTTACTTTTATTTAAATCAGAAAATAAGTTCTAGTCACCTCTATTTAAGAATAAGCATTCTCTAAATCCCCCTCAAATCTCTTATTATATTTTAAAATCTTGGAAGGATGGGTCTTCATTTAGAGACAAGCATGTGTTGAAAAGCTATTATTAGGATATCATTCTCTCCAGCCCTCTTTTCTCACACACATATGTATGGACTGCTTTCAATACACATAAATTAAAAATTTAATAAACTTAATTCCATCATCCTGATAGATGGCATTATAAAAATACTCCTCAACTGCAGAAACACTAGAACCTAGGAATGATTAATATATACCATGTATACAATAGAAATTTGGAACTCAGAATATATTTCCTCATGGAAGCAATACCTATATATAACCTTGGGTCCATGCCAAATTGAAAAGGCCATTAAAGTAGTGACAGGGCTGAACTATAGCATTAAAATATCTAATTACCAATATTGCTTCTAAATAGAACATTTAGAGTTCTACCTCCGGGTTCTAGGAATACAGTATGCTATTCCTAACTGCAGTGGTAGTAAGAAAAGAGGGGATAAGGTGACCTTGGTTCCTAGACACTAAACTCCAGAGAGACTTTGTTAAGATAAAAGAAGCTTTGTCAAGGAAGTAAATTCCCATTGGGAACATGTGTAAGTCAGCCTTTCTAAGTCAGGGACAGGTCACATAGGGAACTCATATTTTTCCCATAGTATGGGAACTATTGAACAAGAAGGTCATTTAAAGTTAGTAAAAATAAATGCTAACGAACAATTAAAAAGCCTAATGACAAGAGCAAAGTACACTTTTATATAGCCCTGTAAAACTATTTTTAAAACTTGCTCAGATGCGAATATAAACAAATTGATCTTTCCTTTAAAATATGATTTTTGCAATACATTTCAAAGGACAGTGTGGAAACTCATGTTTGAACCACCTCACATAGTTCATTATATTTTAACAGTGAAATTCATGCCAAGTAAGATTAATAAAAACCAAAAGTTTGACAAGGGTTTCTGCGATTTTCCAGGACTGAGGGCTTTTAAAAATGTTTTACCCACCAAGTTATTTTTGATAAGACTTCGATTTTGTTCAGTTGTTCTCAAGTGGGATGATTTGGCCCTTCAGGGGACATTTAGTAATTGTCTCAAGACAATTTGGTTGTCACAACTGGAGGGAGGTTACAACTTAACTATAGCAGGTGATATTACTTTCCTAGGACTGTTACTACACATTATCACAAAGTGGTGAAGCCGGTAACACAGAAGCTTCTCTCCCAGTTCTGGAGGCTGGATGTCTGAACTGAGCCTTCTCTTTCTGAAGGCTCTAGGGAAGACTGCTCCCTTGCCTCGTCCTAGCATGGGGTGGTTGCTGGCAATCTTTGGGATTTCCTTGACTTGCAGCACCGTCACTCCATCTCTGGCTGTGTATTCACATGGCCATCTTCCCCCGTGTCTGTGTCTCTGTATCCAAGTCGCTTCTTTTACAAAGTCCACACTCATTGGGTTCAGGGCTTGGACTAGTCAAGTGAGACCTCATTCTAACCTGATTATATGTACACAGACATGACTATCAAAGAAGGTCACATTCATTGGTACCAAGGATCAGGACTTGAACATAACTTTAAGGGGTACACAACTCACCCACTATATAAGTACAAGTCAGGGATACTGCTAAACATTTTACAATTATAATACTTTGACAACAGGGAATGATCCCGTACAAAATGTCACTAATGCCAAAGAAGGAAGCTCTGATTTCAAAATTGGTAAGTACATCGTTGATTTTTGAGGTACTTGCAACACCATGATGTTTGATAAGCTTCAAATGGCCTGTGGCCCTGAAGTTTTGTTCTGCATAGTTTAGATAGATATTGTAAAGCATGAACAATTCTTGGGATTCTTTTTATATCATTCTTGCCACACCCTTGGCATTTGTGAGGAGACACCCAGTGTTTGATAAGAGTTTTGAAATGCAAACCAGTGCTTGGCTAAATCACAAAAGCTTCAGGATCAATCAAATGAGACATTTAACTTCCCAAACTGTATCTCAGAACTCTAATTATAAGGCTACTGGTGTAGGACTACATCAGTAATGATATAAACACCATAACCTTAAAAATTCTAGATAACTTATTTTCAATTAAAAGTATAACACTATTTCTTAAAAAAAAAATCTGCTATCATATACTGTGTGTTGCTTGAGGCATTTGGCTGTGTGTGCACATTAACAATGTTTTACCAAGATCATGGAACTCATTTGTAATAAAATGTAAGGTTTTTTTTTTTCTTTTTGATATCCAAAAGGGCAGATTCATTATGTTAAAAAGGAAAGGAAAGGATTCTTGCACAGACATAAGTGGGCAGAAAGAGCTCAGACATAAGTGGGCAGAAAGAGCCTCTGCTGCCTTGTAAAGGGAAAAGGTTGTGAAAAGAAATAGCTGCACAGTCTGAGGTGGGTGGCAAACCTGCCTAAAATATGAAGTTTTTTCTTTCACATCAGTGTGTGTGTGTTATAAGTTGTTTATTTCTCAGATTTTCCTTATATTGTGAAGTATGTAAGGTCAGTTGTACAAAACCAACTCCCAAAGATTACATCTAGGAAAAAGTCTCAACACTTACAATATGTTTCTGTTTGAGGCCAAATACTCCTTTGGAAAATGGTACCTAATTACAATGACTATTTCTCAACTATTCTGATGATTTTAAACTACCATAACTCAAGCTTTCTTAGGTGTTGAACTAATTCTTTTGTTTCTTTTCAATCTCAACCCCAATATATAATACACGGAATGAGAAATTTCTCCCTGTGAAACATGTGAGAATTGGTTGCTGACTTGATGACCCATTCCCCTGCAAAACATCGCTCTTGTTTCCTACAAAGGGCATGTCCTCACATCATCCCAATACTGACGTAAATTTGTAAATTATCATTTATGCATTACCACCCCATCGTCACACCCTATCTCAGTTACAACTTCAACAAAAGTCCTTATTTGTGCTTTCTAGCAATAGATTCCAGCTCAGAATCACACCTTGCTGTTAGCTGCCATGTGTCTCTATTCTTCACTCTGAAACAGCTTCAGTCTCCTGATATTTATGGCCCTGAAACCTACAAGATTTCCAGAACAATTGTGTTTAATAGATTAGAATCTGAGTACACATTTAGACAACTTTGAAAGAGGTACTGTATTCTACTTTGCATCCTATCAGACACAATTTTTATTTCTCTGTTACAGAGGATTTTCATTCTGATCATTTAATTAATTGGTATGTGCCAAGCTTCTCCACAGTCAATTTCTTCTTCTTTTCCCTTTTTATTAACACAAATGTTATGGGAAGTTACTTTGAAACTATAGTATCTTGTGTCACATCAAATTTTCAATTGATTCACTTACTTTCAATGAGTAAGCAGTCACCAAATCCTCTATCATTCAATGAAGAATAATACATGAGCATCATTATCACTATTTATTTTGATGCTCAATTTGTACCATGGAAGTCCCTTCACCTTGGTTTCTATATTCCGTTGACAGGACCCACACACAAATTTATACTTATACATCTATTTATATAGATATACATGACAGGTAGTTATTTAAAATCATGAATTTGCCCTAATGCTGAAAACTGTACAAGATTTTTCTTTTATTGCCTAGAAGAACTGGAGTGTAGGCCAGAGGTGGGGAGGGGGGAGGATAAGAGGATCCACCAGTGACAGAGTGGGGAGCAGAACAGGCAGATTTGTTGAAATACACTGCTAAGGGGAGGAGCAGGCAAGACAGGAGAGGTCTTGCTGTGCCATATGTGGGTTAGTTCCCTGGCTGGGGATCAAACTCAGGCCACAGCAGTGACAGCACTGAAACTTAACCCCTAGACCACCAGGGAGGCCCTACTTGCACAAGATTTATTCTACTTTCCTTTTTATTTCCTTTACCTCTAGAGAAAAACCTGGATCCTGTTTTCTTCAATAAATTCTTATGCAATCAATCCTCTATGTAACCAGTATCTCCACTGCGGCTGCCACACCTGGCCCCAAAGGGGTGTTTTCCTCATTCACTCAGGCTCCCCTGCCCTGTGTGTCTGCTTGCACACTCTACCTCCATCCATCCCCTGATCAGAACTAGACACCACATGTCAGCCTGCCACTGCATAGAAGTCCTTGTCACTCTGCAGCTCTGACACCCTGCACTGGCTACCCCTCTGCTGCAGCCCATCCTCCTTGCGCTCCGATTCTCACACCCCACATAGGGCTGCCCTCCTACCTGGACACCAGCCTTCAGCTCAGCCTCTAATTCCCTGATCTGGGCCATGTGGATCCTGCCCACAAGGGGTGATGCCTCCCTGAGCTTCCCCCACCAAATGGCTTATGGGAACCACTCCAAAAAGGAAGAGAACAAGAGGCAGAAGACCAGGAAGAAGAGTTAGAGAAACTAATTCTTAACAAATATGTATGTAATTTTAAATGTGATAATAAATGTAGGGTCAAATTTTTGATCAGATACAATCCTATTAATTTCAGGCTTATCATTAAAAAGTTTAAAAGACTTGAAAAGCAAAAACTGCTTTTCAATGTCAGGTACACGTAGGTGTTTGAATAATGTTTATTCCAACAAACACTGATTACTAAACAGTTGCTGTGGGGTGGAGTGGCAGTATCTAGAAAGGAAGGGAGTTGATCAAGGAAGCAGGTAAACCCAGTGCTCAAAAAACTAAAAGTGATTATTTCACTTGATCATTTCAATGATTCTGCAAACATTTTCCAAAGATCAACATGGCCCATTCCCTCATTTTGTTCCACATGAAGAGTAACATTTGAATATTTCCATTTATGTAATATTGCTCCTTTACAAAGATATTTTTCACTTCATATTTCATTGAAACAGCCAAAAAGTTAAGGTGAGATCCTATGCCTGACTCTATTCCAGTACTTAAACTGCCAGCATGCACTTTACTCAAATCAAGCATTTAGAGTTACCAACTGTGCTTTCTGTGCGTGCAGCCAAACTTTCACAGACTTACTAGTTATCTCAGAAAGACAACTGAGTATTATATATACAAAAACATGTTTTGAAGTCAGACTGAACAATGCTAAATTTCCTGCTCCACTGCTTAATTATGTGTACTTGGGCAACTACTTTACCTCCTAGTTCCAATTTCCTCATCTGAAAGTCAAGAATAATGAAAGGTAACCCAAAGGGCTATAAACTGCATAGCAATACCCATTGCAGTTGCATGCAGTTGTTATATAGAAAATATGATAAATTATAAGCATTTGAACGTTAAAATCTGACCCAAATGTCTTAGGTTTATAGAACATTAATTTTTAAGATGTTTAAATCTTTTAGATTTTAAAAAGTAGTCAATAAACCTCACAATGTCCCTTAGCAAAGAAAAAATTGCATCTCGTAGAGATCAATACAGAATCTATAAAGTGAAGTGAGGCTGATTTACAATTTTTAATTCTGACTTAAAATGAGATGCTAACTTCCTGCTTTTTATATGACACATTATCCCATGATTTTAGCATAAGTGGATTAGAAAGGACAGGACTTACACTGTACACACACACACACAGACATTTGCCATATAATAGCATCCCATTTATTTACATTTTTGTTAATTTATTCATGTTTCCTACTTTTTTCTTTTCCTTTGTAAGTAGCCTCTGATATGTAGATTTAAAACTGACTCCCTAATGCTAAGGGAATAAATATCTACCCACTTTCCAGAGCTTATCATTTTAAAGCTGTGTTTTTAATGGGATTTTTCTGCTTGTTTGTTACAGTTTAAAGTACAGGTTTACTAGGAAAAGGAGAAGAAAAGACAGAGGCACCTGCATAGTCACAGGCGGGCAGGAGACTATAGGAGACTACAGCTATGGTTTTCAAGATGCTTAGGATAATGAGATTAAAATCACACGGGAGCTTTTAAATGCCTAATGTCCAGGCTGAATCCCAAGTAAACTAAACCAGAATTTTTTTAGGGAAGACACAAATATCAGTATTTTTTTTAAATAGAGTTCCTGATAATTCCAACAGCCAGGTTGAGAACCAAAGTTCTAGAATGAACCCAAATGCACTGATCCTCAGAACTTCAATATTCTGAGCTGAAAGATGGATGAAAACGGGTCAGATGATTCCAGGAGAGCCCAGTGGGGGGAAATATCTTGAACAACTCTTTATTAAATGGTATGAATGAAAAAGAGATTTGTGACTAAGAAATGATGCAAAGAACTTTAGAAATTTCAGCAACCCAAAATGTTGCATCTCTGTTGTTGTAAGTAGGACTTTTAAAGAACACATATGAAAAGTGAATCATTCTTTACTTTCCCATCTTTAAAGCGTATTGCCAATAAAAAGTCTACATGCTACCAGCTCATGAAAAATCAACTGCTTTTTGAAATAATTTAAAACAAATTTTTATTTATTTTTTGTGCTGAAGAACTGGGGTGTAGGCCAGAAGCATGGGGAGTAAGAGGATTCACCAGAGACAAAGGGGGGAGCAGAAAAACTGGATTTACTGAAATACAATGCCAAGGGGAGTAGCAGGCAAGACAGAAGAGGTATGCTGCGCCATATGGGTTAGGTAGTGCCAGGACTTAACCCTTAGGCCTACAGGTAGGCCCTATGAAAATCAATTTCTAGGAATGGGTGCATCCAGTTAGTTACTGATGGCCTATCTGCCAACCTGCCGAGGTGGTCTATTATCCTAATTGCCTGCTAACACCTTAAGATTTATAATACAGAACCGTGAATTTGAAAGTAGGTTCAATGGAATACTTGCAACAGAAAGAGCAATTATAAACAGGTGAAGCTAAAACCGCCAAGCTGGTGTAGGGTTTGGAAATACTTTTGCACATAATTCCCTTTTTCAAAGTGTCATAAGCAACAAAAACAGCAAAAACGATTGTTTTCTGAGACCATTGTGTAAAAGACACACAAACACGCACACTCTGAGGTGCAAGCCTTTGGTTGTTAAGTCGTTGCTATTTCAACCAAGTTCTAAAACAACATCCTCAGAGCCAATCCACCTGCCAGGAAGAGAGGAGGTGACATTAAGCCTTACCATTGACTCAAGTGAAAGGAGCTGGCCAGGGGACTGTGGTTTGCAGAAACCCTGCCACTTCAACAGGAGCCCGCACCCTCACATCCTAGCGCCCTCTTCTTAGGATCACCCAGTCCTATTATTACCCACGTCCCGGTTTCACCGGTCACTGTTCTTTCAGATTCACAAGCTGGAGCTGAAGCGCCTCCGACCTCCCAGGTCCCAGGCTCAGCTTAGGTGACCCAAGCGTGGCCAAAGGAAAGCAGCGGCCGCCGCTCCCCAAGCGCACCCTCGCCCACATCCCGGGGCCTCTCCCCCACATCCCGTGGCCGTGGCCGGGGTGGCCCGCGGGGACCGAGCTGCGCGCGCCCCGGCCTGCGCGCCCCCCGCCCCGCACCCCTCACACCTGAGGGAGGGTCGTCCGCCCAGCTCAGGGGCGCCGCGAAGGCGACGAGGCACAGCAGCAGCAGCAGAAGGGGTGGAGACGCCCGCGGACCCCGCAAGCCGGCGCGGGCGCGCATGGTGTGGACGGTCCTCCGCGATGCTCCCCAGGCGGGTCCCACGGCGCCCCGCCGTCGGTGCCCAGGTCCCCGCGCCCTCTCGCCGGCTCCGGGCGCCCGCTGCCAGTCCCGAGGGCACACACGCGAGAGAAGACGGGGTGGGAGGGGCCCGGCCGCCTTGCCCTTCTCCCCGGAGACGCGCCCTAGGCCGACCCAGAACTGCGCCCGGCCCCCCTCCCGCCGCGCCATCAATTATGCAGCGCGCGGCCGGCCCCCGAAGCGCCCGGATCTGCCGCGGCCGCCTCCGCTACGCATCCTCCCGCCTCCACCCTCCCGGCTCCATCAGCACCCGGAGGGCGCTCGGCCAGGCGCCGGCAGGTGCGGTCTAGCCCGTCTCCCGCGGGAGAGGTGAAGTCGCCGACTGTCCTGCACAGGTATCTGCAGGATTCACTGGTTTGGTTGGATGGGACGGGGAGAGGACACTCTTCTGCTCCCCCCCGGGCCTCCCTGGGCATCCTGAGCAAGGAGCCTGACGTTTGCGTTCGTGCATGGCGCTGGCCACACGCCCCGCGCCCTGGACTCCTCTTTCTGTGCTCGGCTTCCAGCTGCACACGCGCGCTCTCCTCCTGTCTCTGAAGGCTTAACCGGTTCTCTCCAGATTGAGGTTGCAGAGTCCCAAGGCCCCACTAGGTGTTTTCCTTTTCCTTTTGTTTGCTTGCCTAACAGTTTTTGAGGAGCCACCTAGAGCTCAAGAAACAAACGCTGCTGAAAGGAGATACTGTGTAAACTGCACAAGCCTGTTGACCTTGGTCAAACTCGAGCATTGTTTAAGAGAATGCTGTAGCTTAGCCCCCAAACTGGGCATTCTCAGAGATCCTCGTCAAAAAATAAAACAAGTGAAAGCAATTGCTTTATCAAAGAGGGAAGGAAGAGTCTGGGTTACAACAGAGTAATAAGAGCAGGATGCTCTAGGATGCTCTAATACAGTGAAAGACTTTTTGAAGTATTTCTCATGAGCTTTTTTCTCGTCTCCCTTTGTTTTTCTTATGTAAGATTTGATATTCATAAACTCTAAAGATTATCAGTATCCAGAAAAGAATATTAAAAGGAAATGTCAGATACAATTTTTAAAACTTGAAGTACTAACCAAGAGCTATGCTCAGTACAAGCAGGAACGATTAATTTTTAATGGGTATGTATTACTAAAATATTGCTCTGGTTTAGCATATATAATAAGCAACACTTTGAAACAGTGTGCATTATTTAAACAGGTGTGGAGAGAATGAGTAATACAATTCATTGAGCAATTTTAAGTATTTACCTGTGCCAGGCCCTAAGTTCAAAATAGGCTGCATGGGTGGCAAGGAACACACACACAGACACACACATTTACACACACATTAATTTAGAAAACTTTATGAACGACAAATCTAGAGAAAGACTCTTCTCAGTAAGAAAATTAAGATTATAATGGTTAAGCCCTCTGAAGAAAGCTTTATGAGAGATACTAACAGACTGAAATTTTTGCATCACGACTCTCTAAAACCTTGGCTGGACTTTCTAAACCCAGTTGCTAAATCATACTTCTGCCTTGCTACCTTAATTTTAACAGCAAGCACTTCTCTAAACAAACTGAACTCTCACTGACCTTCCCCAATTAGCTCTGTAAAAATCTTAAGTTCAGATTCACCTTACTTCAGACCTCATTTAAAGAAAAATTGTCTTCCTAGATGAATCAGCCTGTTTGTAAACAGGAAAAAAATGAGTAGCCCAAGCTGAGGCTACTTTCTACTGTTGCTTTTGTTGTCATAGCAAAACCAACTGAGAAAGAAACACAATTTTGTTTTGTTGAACATTTAAGTAGCTTTTCTCAATGTTACAGATTTGTATTTAGACATTTGTTTTGTTATTCCCCCGCAGACTTTTTGAAATAGTGCATATTTTTAAAAACTAGCTTATGTACTACTTTCCGTGACCAGCTCTTTCTGAGCTTCCTGCTTCAATAGACCTTCCCCAGCAGGGCGAATTAAATGTGGCCACAAAGGCTGTTATACTCTGATCACGAGGAGAGTTGTGGAGGTAGGAGGGCCTGGGTTTTCTCTCCTCCAGCTGGGTGTGTTCTCCGACGCACTGAATATTGTAGGATACTGTGTGAGCTTCCAGATGCGGATCACAAGAGCTTCTGCCACCTTTCTCCTTGCTGTTACAAGACATGCCAGGAAAGCAGTGCCTTGCCGTGAGGTGCGTCTGAGACCTTCTGAGAAGCTCCAACCACGTGGAGGATAGGCAAGGACAAGATAAGGACAGAGAGTATCTGAGGAGCAATAAGAGGCTAGACTTGTGAGGGACCCTTCAAACGAGGTCACCCACAGCTGAGTAATGCATGATTGTCCCAGTTGACCTTCATAAAGCAAAATAATTATCTAGCTGAGCCCTGCTGGAACTTCTCATTCACACAGATATGATAGTATAATTGTTATTGTTTTACGCCACTAAATTTTGAGGTAACTTGTGTCACCACAGTAAATAATCAGAATCCTCTGAACTCATACTGTGCGTGGGACTAATGTGACCATTAATAATTTACAGACTTGTGACTTGGCCATCATCATTGGCTTGAATTTCCATTTAAATATTTTATTGTTCGGCCTCCCTGCTGGTGCAGCAGGTTGAGTGAAGTGCTGTGAAGGTGTCCACAGCCTCTGCACCGCAAGTTCAATCCTCAGCCGGCCAGGGAGCAACCCACATGGCGCAGCAGACCTCTCCTGTCTTGCCCGCTGCTCCCCTCAGCAGTGTATTTCAGTCAGTCTGCCTGTTCTGTTCCCCACTCTATCTCTGGTGAATCCTCTCACCACCTGCAACTCTGGCGTATATCCCAGTTCTTGTATGTAAAAATATATCTTTTTAAAAAATTTTATTGTAATTCATCTTATGTGATTATATCTTTTTACCCAACAATATTACAATTCTTTTAACAACCTGGAAATAGTTCTGTGAGTCTTTATATTTCCTGCAATGTCTTTAAAAAATTGTACTTTTAATATGTTTTTTACTTATTAGAATAGCAGTACAGGGAAAACTTTGTTTTCTAAAACTTGTATTTGTAAAATAATACTATAAAAATCTTTATTTTTTTTTTTCCTTTTGGGCTATAAGCTGTCATCAAATGAAAAATGTGTGACACAGTTCTAGGGAACTGTGAAATGAGAACAAGAATGTAGATGCCACTTACCTCTTATTGAAAATATTATTTGATTAAAAAAATTACTGGAGAAAAGCATTATGTCAGTGTATAAAGTACTAAAAAATAAAGGTGAGAATTTGCTAACGATCACTAATGAAAAAAAAAAAAAAAAACACCCAGAAATACAAATGCAAGTCATAGGATGTAATAGGCAAATTTCTGCAGTGACTCTGCAGTGACTCCAAAGGTTCCTGGCCCCCTAGTCACACACCCCAGTTCCCCTTGAATGTGGATGGGGGGCTCATGAATATGATGGGTAGTCACTACCCTGATTATGTTATCCAATTTAGCAGGTTGGAGGGAGACATTTCTAGTGAGAAAGATGCCCTCACACTTGTCTGGAAGATGCAAATAGCCACATTAACTAACTGCCCATGGGATGAGGCACCTTCAGGAGCTGAGCGCCTCAGTCTTACAACCCAAAGGAATTGAATTCCGCCGGCAACTAGGGAGCTGGAGAGAACCCAAAGCCTCAGATGTCTGAGTCTCAGCCCCAACCAACAGCTTTAGCCCCAACCAACCAAACTGATGAGACCCTGAGCAGAGAACCCAGTTAAGCCATGGAGTTCTTACTGAACTTCTGACCCATGGAATCTATGAGATCATGTATTTGTGTTAAACTAAGCATGTGTTGATTTGTCATAGAGTAATGGAAAAGTAATCCCATCAGATGTGATTGTAGTTATATTGCACAAAAATCTATTTTAGAACAAGATCAGAAGCATATATGGAAGGAAAAATTTCTTTGTCATCTCTGTATGTGAAAATGGATGAAAAGTGTCAGAGTTATTCTGGAAGATATATCTCTGTGTGTCTGTGTCTATAGTTGTGTGTGTATATGTACATACTTGTATGTATGTCCATACTATATTTGTATATAGGCAATATATGTATATATAAACATGTGTGGTTATATACATAGATATATACATACACCACACACATATATAGCCATGTGTCACTTAGCAACAGGGATGCATTCTGAGAAATGCACTGTTAGAGACTTTTATCACTGTGGCTCATAGAGTCATAGAGTGCAATTTTACAGACCTAGATGTAAAGCCTACTACATACCTAGGATATATAAATAAGGACCGCCATCCTATATGAAGTCTGTTGTTGACTAAAATGTTATTATGCAGTAAGTACATCACTACATAGATGATGATGATAAAGTTAGAATGATAGATACATAGATAGATACATCGACAGATATACAGGTAGAGAGAAATACTAAATTATTTAAGCAATGTATGGAGTTTAAGTCTACCACTTCCCAGGGGATAAATTATAAATGAGACTAAACCAATGCTGTAATTTCATCTTCCTTAGCATTGGTGTATCTAAGATGGAACTTAGCCAATGAGATGAAAGAACAAATCTGCTTTAAAGTGTTTCCTTCATCAAAAAAAGAAAAAGTCTCAGATAGAGAAAGCTTTTTACCCCACCCTTTACCTCTTTCTTTCTCCCTTAAATGCAGCCTGAGACGTGGATCAGTGGTGGCAATGATGCGATCATTTGGAGACAAGCAGACATTTCCAAGAGCAGCAAAAAAGAAAGGTGACATCCCTGAGGTGATACACCAGCCCTGAGATGCCTGGATCCCAACCTATGTAAAACAACTGCTAGTTATAGTCCTATTCTTTGGGCTTTTAGTTATTGCTGGTTGGGTGCACTCTTATTTGTTCCAGGACTTTCTGGGCTTGCCTTATTTTAAATTTTTAAAACTTTTACACTGTCATTGGAACCCCCATTGTCTCTACAGAGGGGACTCGTTCCTCCTCCTTGCTTTTTTTTTTTTTAAGATTTTATTTATTTATACATACAAGAACTGGGGTATAGGCCAGAGTTGTGGTGGGTGAGAGGGTTCACCAGAGACAGAGTGGGAAATAGAACAGGCAGATTGACTGAAGTACACTGCTGAGGGGAGCAGCAGGCGAGTCAGGAGAGGTCTGCTGTGCCATGTGGGTTGCTCCCTGGCTGGGGATTGTACTCATGCTGCAGTGGCTGTGGAGAGCTTCATCGGTTGCGTCTTAACCCCTTGCGCCAGCAGGGATTCCCCCACCTCCTTGCTTTAATGGACTCAGCTGTCAGCAAAATAGCTGATAACTAAAACCTTTCATGATAAGGACTTTGTATAACTCTTAACTTTCTGAAATTTCAGTGTCTTCCCACACTCAAACTCTACTCATCCTGAAATATTTGGCGTTCCCCCAGCGTTGGCTGTCTTGTGTGCCTCATTGATTAATCTCTGATTCTGTTCTTTCTTCTTTCAGTGTGTGGAATAACTTTGTCTATAAATTTGCAGCTTACTCCTCACCTCAATTTCTGTGTGCCCTTTTCTCTAGGAAATTCTTTTGATTGTCCTCTTTCGAGAGCATAATCTCTCACTTGCTCAGCGTGTGTGTGACCTTACCTCAGCTCTCAGAGCATTATGCTGTCATCTTCTGTTTTATTCTGTCATTCGGCTCCCCAAATGCTGAGACAGTGTCTAGTTTACCTTTGTGTCCTGCGTGCCACAGTCTCACATATCCTTGTCACAGAGATGAATGAAAGAATGAAACCAAAAGCAACAAACAACTATTCATTGAAAAGGAGCCATTTCCTGGAGGCCCACAGCCTGACACCTCCCCACAGATGACTGTTATCAGTCATCTTTCTGCCTTCTTTCTGCGATATCCCACATCTGTGCAAAATATTTGTATATATTTATGTCTTTCCATGCAAATGGTGGCATTCTGTGCTCACTTCCACAACTAACTTTTCTACATCAACAACATATCTACTGAACTTCTGATGGTTAAATGCTATTGCTCACCTTTCCTCTATTATTTCCATCATTGCTGCTGTCAGAGAGTGTAGATCTAGAATAGCACTTACATCCTGATTTAGAGAGGAGAGCCACCATTGGACATTTCAGTTATGCTGATTCGTCTCAGCAGCACATTGTCTATGTCTTCCATAAATGGCGCATCCATGCTCTCCCATGGAACACAGCCTAATGGTGGTGGGGCCTTACCTGATATTTGATTCTAACACATTCAAAGGCTGAATCTTTTTTTCTGCCTTCTACCATCAGTCATGGCGATTCCAGCATGGGGCATGGCTCTTTCCATGTTTCCAGGAACTATCCTATTAGTGTTCTTGCAACATTTCCTTGAATGCTTGTGTGACCTTGTAATTTTTAGAACATTTATCTACTTGGTCATTCCGATAACCAAATATCTCTTATACATATTTGGTCTTCATCCTGACTCTCAGCTCCCCAAATTTTGGAACTTCCTAAGTGTTAAAGTTGCCTCTTGTTATGTTAATGAAGGGAACCTTGGAAACTGCCATGGAAACCAACAAAGGGGCTTTTCAGTCCAGTCCTCTGATTTCTGAGGAGTTCCATGTTGAGTTCATTTGCCAATAGCCAGTGATTTAATCAATCATGCCTAGGTAATTAAGTTGCCATAATAGCCATAAAAGGAGCATCTCAGAGAGTTCCCTGGTTGGTGAAAACTTGGAAATTTGGGGAGAATGGAGCACCTGGAGAGTGTATGAAAACTCCACACCTTTCCCCATACCTTGCCCTCTGCCTTTCTTCCATTTAGTTGTTCCTGAGTTCTACTTTTGTAATCAATTGGCCATCTACTTAGTAAACACTTTTCCTGAGTTTTGTGAGTTGTTCTAGCAAGTCAATAAAACCTGGAGGAGAGGGTGCTGGGAACCTCGGATTACATAGCCACTTGGTCAGAAGACAATAGTGTGGGCTTGTGACTGGTGTCTAAAGTGGAGACTGGTCTTGGGAGACTGAATCCTTAACCTATGAAATCTGCTACTGTTTGGTTTGATGACTTGAGAATTGAGCTGAATTCTCAGACACTCTGCTGGTGTCCAAGACTTTGTTCGCTGGTGTGGAGCCAACTCCACACACTCATATGGGAATTGAACTGCAAGACATCAGCACAGCTTAGTGTGGGGTTAATCCTTTGCCCCAGGAGAGTGCTCCCCAACCATTTTTCCCCTACTCTGTGTTGCCTGAATTTGGGTGCTTGCATATCTCTGCAGGTATATGTCAGAAATGTGAGTCACCTGCTCATGCACTATTGCATCTTTGGAGTTCATGCTTGATCACATCTATTTTATATCTAGAACACGAAGACAACTGTTAAACATATATTGACTTCACAATTTGGTAATTTATCTAATGCTCCATTTGTGATGGGCTCAGCCTCACTTGAAACTACTATTTAATGAATACCCATGTGTGCATGTTCATGTTGCAACTCAAGTAAACAGAGACCTAATGAGTTCTGTGTGTTTTATCTTATCTTAGTGAAAAGCAGTACAAAGCATTGTAACACGCTTTTCATTTTGGTGAAAACAATCTCAAGATATCCCAAAATACATTAGCAATGGACACCTAAAATTTGAGATGAAGCCAACTGTATTGAAGGAAGGGAATAGTTTTCTCCAATCCTCCAGTATACATGCTTTCATCACTGCATTCAGACTACCTGTTATTACTATTCATGAGGGTCTATCAGCATAATGTAATTAATCTAGGGAAGCACTGTGATACCATTTTCAGTAATCCAAATGATTGCACCCACAGAAACCATTTCCATAAATATTCCCATGCTGTTACTACATAAATCTTCACATTGTTACAATTTTTGAAAGCATGTTTGTAACCCCCAGGATATGCCAGGCTTCAATTGTAGAAATTGAAATTCTGTACAATGCAGAAAGACAAGGAGTAAAGGAAGACTAAGTTCTTCTTAAAAGGTAGTTGTCTTGAATGACTTTGGCATTGGGTCTTTTGCAAGTAGGATCTGCTTCTTCATGAGAAAAATAGGAGCTATTTGTTTTGCTAAAGAATATTCCATGAAAACTGGGCATTTTAGAAACTCTAAGTCATCTGCATCTTCCAATACATCTCTATACAAATGCTCACAGCCCCACTCCTGCCCAGGAAGTAGATTTCTTGCAAAAGAGACACAGATTTAGCAAATTCAACTCACTGTACTATAGCAACTCGAAAGTAAGAAATGATAGTTTGATTTTTAGCTACCTTGCTACTTTATTTTTGAAGTTGCAAATGATAAGTATTATTTTATAATAGAAACAAATTTCTTGTTCTTCTAACAGTTGCATAGCCAATATTTCAGAACTTTGTATTTACCATTCTCTTACTTTCTTTTCTTCTTTTAGGTTCTCCAGCACAGTTTAAAATAAGCAACCAATTCCACAATCCTTGAATTCTCAACTAATACACTCTTCCATCCTTGAAGCACTTGGCATCTGAGGTCTTCCCATCAATGCCACTTCATTCTAAAAGATAAATTGAGTTAGTTTCTTGGTCACAACATGCTATCAAGTACCACGGTCCTTTCCTTTCATTTCAGCTGTATCCTCTCAGGTTTTTCTTTTGGTGCAGATTCTACCATGCCTCCAGAATAATCTCACTTTTCCATTTTCACATGTGCTCTTCCTCCAACTACTTGTACATTATGGTATCATTTGTGATTCTTAGTGCCAAACAAAATAACCCATCTGGTCAGTTTAGCCAAAAAAAAGACAAACTCAACATACAGACTGGAGAGGAACCAAGAATAACATTGTAATGCTTTATCACAGAATCCAACAGCTGCCACTGCCTCCAGCAAGCATTAAGTGTCAGGAATTCACATTTTAAAAATAATCCTGCTGAAAGCACTGATGCCACTTTTGCATCAGGCAATTAACCTTGAAATCACTGCAATTCGTGAAAGTCAGGTACCTCTATTACTACCTGCATTTGCGTAAATGGAAGTACTGCAAAATGCCTGTGTTGTTTTTTTTCCTGCTAACTTATGGATCAAGATATCAACAGTGTCGGGCTTCCCCTGGTGGCGCAGCGGTTGAGCGCTGGGTTGCGAGGCTGCCCGCAGCCTCTGCAGTGCCAGTTCGAGCCCCGGCCACCGGCGAGGGTCCCACCAAAAAAAAAGATATCGTGTTGTGTATGTGTGTGTGTGTGTGTGTGAGAGAGAGAGAGAGAGAGAGAGAGAGAGAGAGAGAGAGAGAGACTGAGTGAGAGAAAGGTACAGAGGTCCCCCAAAACATCTCCTTATCACACAAAGAGGCATGCTCAGGCTGAAGTGCTCTTCTGGACACATAGTGTAAGCAGAGCATTCAGGAGAATGACCCTACCCCACTATTGATAAAGAGGAATCTTTATCAACAGGTAGCCCAGATTAGGGTGCCCAGCCACGTATAAGAATGGTAGAGAAAAATCTGTTGGCAGCATGCTATGACTTTGGTATCTATGGAAAGCAGATTTAGGAACAGTTATGTTTTAGGGAGAAGAAAGGGGAGTGAAAGATGATGCTAGAATGAAGAGAATAGTATGAAGCCCAACTCAGAAACAGATTCCCGACTCCCCACCTGAATTATATTTACTCCTTTTGTTTTCTTGATCCTCTAATTCTGTTTGCATTCTGCAAATACCCATCTCCCGCCCTTTAAGAAAACTGGAGATGGTAAAACCAAGAAAACTAGAGAGGGTAAAACTGAGGACCTTTGGTCTCTGATCTCCAGACCTGAGGGTGTACAAACATAATTTGTGAGGCACAGAGAAAAACTGAAATGCAGGCCCATTGTTTAAGTTACTGATTTCAAGATGACTACAATAGAGAATTAAACCAAGTATGGGGCCTTTCACAGGACTCAGTGTGACTGTACAGTTGGTTCTGCCTTCATATGGCTGGCCACATGGGTACTTCATTGAAAATTGGATCAATGTCCACACACATTAAATATTAAGTGGTGAGAACCATTAAAGGGCCATTGCCTTTACTCCACAGAAAGGAAATTGAAAGAATACTTTCGGGAGTACATGACCAAAACATGATTCAACATAATCGTCAAGTGAAGCTCAAAGTCAAAAATTGCCATAGCTGTGATTAAAATGAATTTTTAATATCCACAATTGTTATTAATCCAAGGAAAGGACTGGAGATATTGAAGAAACACCAAAAAAAAAAAAAAAGCCCTTATAATTCATAGAGGGAAAAGAAATTTCAAATGAAATTATCATAAGAAATCCTCAGATTGAGATGAGATTGCATTTGTGGGAAAAAAAATAAGCTATTATGAAAAGAAACATTTAGGAAAGGAAAAGGAGATAAGATTTAAATATGACCAATGAAATAAAGAAGTTCTAGAAAATAAAGTTGATAAAGTCTCACACAAAGTAAAGCAGAAAGAAAAAGAAATACCTATAATAAGAGAAAAAAGATAATACTAAATGATTAGTCTAAGAGGCCTAACATCCCAACCCCCCCCCCAAAAAAAAAAACAGAAAGAAGAAAGGAAACAAAGGGAGGAAATCAACAATGAAAATAATTCAAAAATTAACTAAAACTGAAGAAAATGAAAGCAGAAATTTTCCACCAATGGAATGAAATCATACCACACTGAAATTCTAGAACACTGTTGACAAGAACAAAATCATATACATTACATAGAAGGGGAAAAGAATATGAAATTGGTCAGAAAAAAGATCACTTTGACTTTCTGACAGAAGAGAAAGAAATTTCTGGTATTCGGAAATTTCAAATTGCTAAATGAAAACATTTCCAACCTAGAATTCTAGGTCCTGTTTAAATATCTATTAAATATGAAAATAGGATAAAAAGCCTTTTAAAGTATGAACTGTCTGCAAAAATTTATCCATACATTTTTACTTACAGAAATAGCAAATAGTTATCTTAAAATATCTTTAATAATGTAAAAATAAAAGCTGATATACTTATGAATATATTTAGCTGAAATCGTGTAAAACCTGCATGAAGAAAAGCTTAAAATGGCCTAAGACTCAATAAAATGGAGGGCAAGAATAAAATAGAGATCACTCAGTACTGCAAAGATTCCAAACTTCTCCAAATGAATCTACCAATTCAATGCAATTATTCAAAAGCATACAAGAATTTAAAATTGTTTGAGGGATAAGAAAGACCTTCATATGCACAAAATTTAAGGATCCAGAAAAAGGCTGAAATTTTTCACTACATAAAATGTAAAAGTTTGTACATGCTGAAATCCACTCCAAAGTAAAAACAAAATCCAGATTAGGAATAAATATGTGTAATATATCACCTCTAAATGGTTAATACCCTTAATATTTAAAAAGCACCAATAAATCAGTACAAAAGATAAAGACCCCACATGAAAAAAAAAAGGGGGCTGAAATGTATTCAGGGTAATATACAGTGTGTTAGGGTTAGTCTTAAAAAATCATATAGAGCATTGTAAATCATTGTTTCCTCAATTTAAAAAATCTGGTAATAAAGTGGAAAGTATTACAGTTTCTCAGCTTTCTTTGCTATCACCAAACACCACAAATTTCACTTTATGACTTCTGTAATGAATTCCTGAGTGGGCTAGGAGTTAAAAGGACAGATAGAGCTACCATCAAAATCCCTGGCATGGAGAAGATGGAAAAGTAACTAGCAAGTGCATTCTGATCACAGGGTCCATGAAGGAAGCAGGTGCAGAGAACACACTCTGGGACGCAGCATCTTTCAGACCTGACACGGGGATGAATTACATTATCCATCTGTTGATGGCTCTGCAGGGCTCCTTAGCCAAGAGAAAAGAGCTCTTTTGTTTTGGCAGTGCTCTGAAAAAGCATTTTAGTAATGTTGGCCCCTTTGTTGGTGAAGCAAGTGGGCCAAAGCAGTGGTGTAAGTCTCAGCAAATTGGCCCCTAAAAATTGGCAAAGACTATAGAACAACTAGCCATAATGGGGAAGTCGGGAAGGATAGTCAAAGCAACTGATAGAGCACCTAGAAGACAGTGTCACTGACCTCGATGGCATGCAAGCGCCTCTCCAGGGTTTCCAGAGATTGATTTCATCAGTTGTAGGGCTCTGTATAATGTAGAATCCTCCCACTTCAACAAAAAGCAAGAAGTTCCATCATGACGATTTTGTTCTCTCGATTTGTCTTTTTTACTTTGCTTTTTTTTTTAAGATTTATTTATTTATGCATACAAGAACTGGGGTACAGGCCAGAGGTGTGGGGGATGAGAGGATTCACCAGAGACAGAGCAGGGAACAGAACAGGCAGACCAACCTAAATATACTGCTGAGGGGAGCAGTGGGCGAGTCAGGAGAGGTCTGCTGCACCATGTGGGTAGCTCCCTGGCCAGGGATTGAACTAGTGCTGCAGTGGCTGCAGGTAGCTTCATAGGTTGCGTCTTAACCCCTTGAGCCACCAGGTAGGCCCTCTTTTTTGCTTTCTATCTAATGTTGCTCTAAAGAAAGAAAAAATTTAATTATAAGCAATTATCTCTAATAGCAGATTATATACAAATACTAGAGTATTTAACTCAAATGTTGAATTGATGAAATTAGGTAATTTATATTTCATAACAAGTATATATTTGTATTTTGTTTTTAACAAATAAGTGAAAATGCTGAATGTAAGGGACAGAAATGCTTTCATTTTACTGCTTGGTACATGCACATTCTATTAACAGTCTATTTTTGCCTTATTGAATTAGGAAGGACAATGGATTGCTCTATATTTCCTCTTCCTTCTCTGTCATTATTTTCAGTATTAAATAGTTGGTAATACAAAGAACTGCCATGAGTGAGAAAAGATATGATAGGGTTCCTTAGTCATTTGTACTTTGTAGAAGGCCTTTACCTTCTTTCTGCCTGTTCTATTCAAAGGAAAGCATGAACTCTAGGGGCTGTCAGTGCCCTGTTCCCTCTTAGTTATAAATATGAGATCACTTAATACTCACTTTGAGTGAATTCCCACGCATGGGTGATTCCACTGTAACTCTGGGCTGCCAGGGCGCTGCAAGTGCCATCTACAAATGAGGTGTCCAGGGATGGCAGTGGACACAGAGATTAAGTGTATGTCCTCTGCTGGTGTGGTTACTCCATTAGCCCATCAAACTTCACTTGGCCAATATAAGTTCAGAGATAAAATTATAAAGAATATTAGGTGAAAACAGCAGAATTAGTCCAAGCATGAAACTTTTATCTTGGCAAGCCCCTTACTTATTTGTGTTCCAAGGCCACAAACCCCAAACTACAACTGGAGGATAACCCCAGTTAGGGGTAGGGTCAGGTGGGCGGGGTCTGTGTTGTAAGGCTGCAAAAGAAATTGGACAGCAAGCAGGGGAACAGCTAGGGCAAAATTCTTTTCTTTGTTTTTTGTTTCCAGGGGCAGCTAAACATGGTACCCAGTGATCTGATTCTTTTTTTCCCCCCTCACCACACTTCGTATCCCATGTCCTTTCCTCTTTCCGCACCCTTTTTATCTCAGAGACTTTATGGTGATTTTTGATGGTCACTGTTTTTTTTTTAAGGGTTTTACATGATCAAATTATCTGCTATGTCATTGTCCAGTATGTTTTTATTGTTCTGACTTGCTTTACTACTCATCATTTTTTTCAAACACCCTCCATTTTGTTGAAAATGGCTGCATTGCAACTTTTCTAAACTACACAAAATGCTCATAGTATCAAAAATCATTCCTTGATCCAGCCCTCCCACAACGGACATGTAGGCGCTTCTAGGCAGAGCAAGCTGTTGGCCATCGCCACCAACACCCAAGTCCCTGCCTGATGTGGGGAGGAGGGAGTTCAGCTGAGGGTTCCTCCGGCCTCAGGGACCTACCTTAGGAGGCGGCATTCTCGTGGAAATGGACTCAGTGGTCCTCAGGTTTTCTCAGATTGCTGAGAATCTTCTTGCCCATGTCTGTCTGGAACTGTTCACATACCTCCAGCGGAATAGTACCTGTATCCTCGATGGTCTCCACGAGCTGGCTACAGGCCACATACAAGGCAGCTAGACACCCACAGGCCTGCCAAATGGCATTGTCCTGTTACTCTTTTGAACATGAGCATCAGGCAACAACTCAGTGACCTCTTCCTTCTGCTTCTAGGTTCTTTGTAACTGCATGGTCAAATGTCCAGTAGGCCACCTTAACCTATGGGAAGCCCCTCTATAATCCCGCATGAGAAAGTACTCTGTGCCCTTTGGCTTATCAAGGCTGCTGCCTGGACAGAGAACAGGACTTTCCTGCAGTAGAGTCTCTTGCTGATAGCAGGGCCTGAAGGAACACAGTGTAACAACCTTCTCAGCTTTGGAATTCATCCCACCTCCACTCACAAAGAACCTGCATTCCTCAACACAACTTTCATGCAGATCTTGGATCTAACTTCCAAAGGGCTTTTGTGCCAGCCTTGTTCTGCCCTCAGAGGTTACTAAGTTTCTGTTTCTAAGTCTCCCATAAGCCATAGAAAATTTTCAATAAGAGAAAAAAGAAAGAAAGAGAGAAAAACAGTCATCTCCAGGAGAAAAAATTGTATTTGGTTAATAAAAGTAAATGAATGGACAGATAGATAAGCAATGTACATCACTATTGATAAGGGATAGAGAAATTTAACAATATCATTTGACTACGGATGTGTCAAAAATATTAGTAATAATAAACCAACCTTGAATTAATGTGTGATTAATTTATGATACATGAATTAAAACATTGAAGAAATGAATGTGTTTTTTTCCCCTTTACTTTTAGATTCATTTCAGAATAACAGTGTTTAAAACACAAGTTCAAGTAAATACTTCCTGTTATTCTGATCAACCCTGTTACAGAATGCTGAAGCCTCTCCAATATTCATTTTAAATCCTTTTATTACATCTCATTCTTGATTTATGCTACAGAAGCAAGCAGCAGCACTTTTTAAAAATGTAAAAAAATCAGCCCATATTTTTACACAAATACAAATCTTATTCCCAGTTCTTGGTCTGAAATATTTTCCCTTAATACTACATGGTATACCCATTACTATTAGTTTTTGCTGAGCAAAAATAAATGAAAAAAAAATTGTTTCTACTGCAGCCCAAATATCCGAAAGAAAAACATAACAAAAAAAAAAAAATACCAGTGGTAAACTAATTTACAGTGGGAAACATAGAGCTAATTCTGGACTGTAGATAGAAAGAAGCAATCCTTTCTATCATGACTTTGCCAAGGCACATGTAAGTGGAGACCAGAAGTATAGAGAACTGTAGTTACAGAGTTAAGCTCATTCTTGCTCTGTTATGACACTTTGCTAAAGATCGTTGCTATCTATTGTAAAAGGTCAATACTAACAAAAATATTAGCAAACACCTTCTAGATATACATACTATCAGATGCTTGAAAAACAAGGAGAAAACATATCTTCAGGTGGACATATGTTATTCAGTCATTTATTAAAAGAAAAAAGCAAAATTCAATGTATATTTCTCTTTTAAATATGAAACTATCATGAAAGACTACATAGAAAGTATTCTTAGCATGTCTTGATGGAAAACACAGCTGCAGCTGGAGATCTGATATGTTAAGAGTTGAAACAAGATCTAAACTAATGTGAACAGTCTAGGCTGATGGTCCAAAATCAAGTAATTAAATTTAACCAGGAAAAAAATATAGAATGGGAAGGGAGAGGCCTATCTAGTAGAAAATACTATCTTAACAAACGAGATGTAGATTTAAGAAAACAGTTTTCATTGAGATATCACTGCCACATGATTGTCTGAAGTTATGCTATTTATTTGAAGTTCAAATTATGTGCAAAATTAAATAACTTCTACTTTAAAACTAAGAAACAAAGCGGTGATAAGCATAAAATTCTTGCAGCGGTTCCCAGGTGGAGCAATGCGAGAAGAATAACAGTGAATGCCAAAGGGCACCAGCATCCGGTGGATCAGCCATGTTTTGTTTCATAAATGAGGTATAACAAGATGTGCATGTGTGTATGAATTATTTCAAAATTAAATTTGAAAATAATAAAAACTTAAATAGATAGTAATTATATGTGTTCAACCAGAGATGCAGAACCAGTAGGAGATAAATATAATGTAATTGGTTACAGGGAATTGGGTAATTATGAGAGCTGGTTAAATATTCTCAGTAAGGCTTTTGTCTCTGCTTTTAAAGCTGGAGCATGAAGTTTACTAGGCAAGCAGCCAGGAACGGAAGATGGATATACAATGGGGGTAGTCAGGGAAAGACTGAAACACACAATAAGAATGAGTTGAAACCCCGAAAAGATAAGCTGTTACCCATGTCAGTTTTTGTCACTTCTGAACCTTGACGTCAAGGGTATTCTGCAGATGTTCTAGAGTCCTTCACCATAGAGCGAATGCACAAACCTGACCCAGGAGTTAAAGAAGCTGAATTGAGGTGGAGGCCAAGTTAGAGCAGTTACAGGACCAGCTGCTACTTCACCCCAAGAAGGTGAGTCAGCTGATCTAAAACATGTGTGAGCTACAAAAAAAGTTACTTCCCTCCAGATCTTCCCAACTATCTCCCCTGTGGTACATCTTAACATGCAAGGAAGGCAATAAGGAATAAAGTAGTTTAGCATAACCAAACTGACACCTGATGAAGCCTAAATGACATACTGCTGGCATGCCACTCTACGGTATAAGGATGCACACCATCTGTTTTCTCAGCCTTAACAATTTTATTCTACTTGGTAGACAATAGCTACATTCAGTTCTGAGTATTGCATTTTAAGAGGGTCTTGGAGAAATGAAATGTGATCTGAAGATGCACTCATACTAATAAAATAAGGAGGACTCTGGTGATTCTTAAGATTTTTGAAGCGCACTCATGTGTAAGAGGTAGTGTGTTTGTACAGTTTGCTGCAGAGGATCGGCAGTTAAAATGCCACAGGAAGACTGATCTTTTAATTCAATTTAAAATCTAACAAAAAACCCTTTAGCAAGCTTTACAAATGCCAGTATTGTGTGTGTTTAATTATATGTGCAAAGGTGATAAAAATGTTTGTTGGATTAATCATTAATGGACAACTGGGACACTTTTCTATCAAATAAAATTGAATTAGTTAACTGTGAAATGAAGTACATATTAAACAATTCCATTGTTTCACAACATAATAGGCATGCCATTTCTATATATGTGCATGTTCTTTCAAGGCTATAAAAACAGAAAATGAGAAAGTTTAAAAACTTAAGGAAAGCCCATAAAAGATTCAGAAAATCTCATCTTTGAGAAATTACAGTTTAATAAAATAATAAAAATAGCACGACTAAAAGTATTTTATACTTTCTTAGGTAGGTAGAATGAGTCGAAGTATAAAACTAGGTGGAAGGTAAATAAAGGTTTCCATTTTCACTGGTAGTGATGTCTATTAGTTCTCTATTAGGCAGTAGACCAAAATATGATTGCATTTTTTACTTATGTGCAATGACTTAATAGTCACCATCCAGTTGAATGTGACTAATTCTACTTCACATATGAAAACACTGATTTAAAATAGTAGTCACTTAAGGAAAAGTCATGGTTTTGCATATGTTTCCCTGGTATTCTGAGAAATATTTATATATCTATATCTTTATCTATAGATTTATCTACATTTATGTGTGTATCTTTATATCTCAATGTTTGCATCATAGGCAGACAATATCCCTAACAGTAACCTTTGCTAGGAATACCAAAATACTCTGCTGAAACTCAGGATTTTGAATTGCTTTCCATTTTTTAATTAATTAATGCTTTCCTTTTTTTTTCTACCCGTTTTCCTCTTGTTAATTTTTGTAAGCCAGGTGTCAGTATTGACACAGAATTGCACTGTAGAAAGACAGCTCCATGGCATCTGCTGTGCTCTCTGGCTTCCCACGGTCACGCACAAATCATCCTGCTCTAGGCTCATATTCAAGGTTCCTTCTGTCCAGTAACTCAAACACAAAATTTCAAAACTGAAATATGTGAGGACAGTCTTAATCAAAATACTTCCTCAACAGTAACAGATTTTCAAAAAAAAAAAAAAACTACTGAACCATTATGTCACATCCTTGTTTTGTTTTTTTCGCAGAATAGGTTTTCTGCCTTCAGGTGTGGTCACCATATATTTATAAACAAAGAGATATGAATTTGCATTGCATATAAAAAAATTCTCCTAGAGTTTTCTATATCCCTCCTTTCAAACTATACTTTTCTTATTCTCTTTTTAGACCCGGCTACAGAAAATTGAATTAATTTTATTGAATTAATACTGAGAAGTATTATGAGAAATTACAAGACTCTTCCTTGGTTTATATTTACTTTTCAGTTTTGACTGAATATTACCACCATCACCAACCAGGCCCACCTCACTAGATAAGTAATTTGCTGAATATCTGTTCTTAAATATGTAATAGTGCTTGAAGGTTGCAGAAACTGCCTCTCAAAAAGATGCCACTTTAGCATAAGGATTATTTTGAACTGAAAATAACTAAGAAGAACCAGATAGAAGAAAAGCTCTCATTTCCCCCTCTATTTATCTAAAAACAGGACAAAAATTTGCGTTTCCCTCCTTCTCTATCAGGAAGTACAGAAGTTAATCATAGCAAACATCTATAACACTTTGTCAGTCTGAAACCAGCACAAACGGAAACTAGTAACAAACCTCATCTACTATTAGTTCCCTGAGTATTTGCCTTTCCACAATTTGTGCCCCTGGAAACCTGAAAACCTTTTTCTTTTATCTTGCCACTACTCTAAAAATGTATAGTTAAAGGCCTCCCCTGGTGGCACAGGCAGTTAAGAGCAGCACTATGAAGCTGTCTGCAGCTTTTACAGCACGAGTTCAATCCCCAGCCAGCCGGCGAGATACCCACAATGATACAGCAGACCTCTCCTGTCTTGCCCGCTGCTCCCCTCAGCAGTGTATTTTGGTCAGTCAGCCTGTTCTGTTCCCCGCTCTGTTTCTGGTGAATCCGCTCACCCTCCCGCATATCTGGCCTGTACCCCTATTCTTGTATGCATGAATAAATAAATCTTAGGAAAAAAAAAATATTGTTGGCCCTCCCCGGTGGCGCAGCGGGTTGAGCACAGCGCTGTGAAGCTGTCCACAGCCTCTGCAGCGCAGGTTCAATTCCTGGCCGGCCAGGGAGATTGCCACATGGCGTGGCAGACCTCTTCTGTCTCGCCCACTGCTCCCCTCAGCAGTGTATTTCAGTCGTCTGCCTGTTCTGTTCCCCGCTCTGTCTCTGGTGAATCCTCTTACCCCCCACAATCTCTGGCCTGTACCCCAGTTCTTGTATAAAAATAAATAAATCTTTAAAAAAAAAAGTATTGTTAAGATGCTACATAAACCCAACTCCAAATCACCTCCTCCAAGGAGGTGATCCTGTATATGTTTCCGTATGTGATCCTGTATGTGTTCCTGATGCACGTGTTAATAGATTCTGTCTATCTCTTGTGTTCTGCCTTTGGTAGTCTAATTCACAGCCAATGAACCTAAGAAGGGCAGCAGGAAAGTAGTTTTCTCCCTCCTTCACTCTGCAAATTGTACTGTATTTGGGGAGCGGAGGTGTTTTGCATTTAACTAAATTATTGCATTTATTTCTCTGTTTTTTGTTTTTTTTTGGGGGGGGTTATTTTTTAGCTTTCTTGAAAAAGGTAAAAAATCTACTCATGCCCTTCAAATACATCTGCTCAATGCTTCTTTCTGTCACACTAGTATTCCTGGCACTTTGTTTTTCTCAAGGGCTGACAGGCCCAAAATGGAGTCAGATATGCCAAGTCCCAGCAATACTTAATACCTGACCTAATTCAGATGCAGCCTCTCTGAACAGTGGAATTTTAAACCAATCAATCTGGAATTTCTTGGTCAGCTCTGAGGTAATGAACATGATGGGACGCATTGCTTTCTCCTGAGGGAAGGTGACTTTGCCTAAGATCTTTCCTTTCTTCTCCCATCCTCTTTTCTGACTATAAAAACCTTCCATTTTGCACAACGCTTTGCAGTCCTTTTCTAGCTGCCTGGGATGCGACCTGATTTATATATATTTTAACAGAGTCAATTAAATCTCTAAATGTAGTCGGATGAATTTTATTTTTCTAACCCTATTAACTTTTTATTCATTCTCCTAATGAGAAAAGAAAGGTTGTAACTTACTTCTTGCTTTCAAAACAATGCTGTAATGAATACATGTCCTCATCATGCCACCTTATACAGCTGTATAGAGGGTCCTCTGGTAAATATCCACAAGTGGAATTGTAGGCATTGGTTCACATGGTTTTAACTACATAGGGTCAGCTCACAATCTATAACAACTACATAAGTTTACATTCCTTTCCCACAGTTTTACCAGTATTTTGGGATACCCAGCTATCAACATTTTGCCAAACTAATGTAGGTAAAGTCCTATCTCACTGTTGATTTAATTTGGCCAAGGGAAGTTGCTCAGCTCTTCACAGAGTTCTTAACCATGCAATATTTCTTGGATGGAAATTGTATAGTATTTTTAATTCTAATTCTTTTTTTTTTAATTTTTTTTTTTTTATAGAGGCATGTTTTCTTTATTTGATTGCTTGTTTTGTTTGTACATGCACTGGGTACAGTCAGAAGCGCGGGAGGGTGAGAGAATTGACCAGAGCCAGAGTGGGGAGCAGAGCAGGCAGAAGGACCAAGGTACACTGCTGAGGGGAGCAGCAGGCGGCAGGAGAGGTCTGCGCGCCATGCGGGACCCTCCTCCGGTGGCTGGGAAGCAGCCGGGGATCGAACCGGCGCCGCAAAGGCCGCGGGGAGCTTCGCAACCCAGCGCTCAACCACTGCGCCACCGGGGAGGCCCTGTATAGTATTTTTTAAAAAGATTGATTTTATTTATTTATGCATACAGGAGCTGGGATATAGGCCAGAGGTGTGGGGGCTGAGAGGATTCACCAGAGAGAGTGGAGGGGAGCAGATGGATTGACTGAAATACAAAGCTGAGGGGAGTAAGGGGCGAGGCAGGAGAGGTCTGCTGGACCATGTGGGTTAGCTCTCTGGCCTGGGATAGAACTCCTGCTGCCACGACTTCCTATTGCTTGATATGCTGAGACTTAACCCAGTGCACCACCAGGGAAGCCCTGTAAATTGTACATTATTCTCTTTTGTCCATTTTTTAAAAACTGGATTGCTGGATTTCCTGTCATGCTGGTTTTTAGGAATTCTTGACATATTCTACATGCCAATCTCTCATTTATGTTATGCGTTGCAAATATCTTCTCCCAGACAGAATTCTTTCATTTAAAGTATTCAAATGCACATTTCTTTTCTTTCTTTCCTTTATGGTTTGTCCTCTTACAGTTTTAATCAATATATCTTTTCACTACCTCAGGGTAACATATTTCTTTTCTTGAATTTTTCTCTTTTCTTTTTAGAAATTTTACTTTTCACTGTCACGTGTAATACTGATATGGTATGGCTTATTTTAAAAAAGAAAGCAAAATCTAATCATGTAAATTTATAGCTTTGGTTCATTTTATTAAAAATTAATAATCCAGCAGCATCCGATGTAGCTAATAAAAGGGTGCTGCAAGAGAGCACATAAAATGAAAGGCTTTATAGTCAGGAGATTTTTAAACAAAATAGGGATTTTGAAAAAGAAAGGTTTTTTAACGAGATTGTTTTAGGCAAGGTTACCCTCCCTTAGGAGAGAGGAGGGGGATCTTACTGCTGTTGTTGATTAGTCAGGATTACATTCCTGGGGGAGGTTAAAATTGCAATTAAGTTGAATATTAAATCTTAGTTTGGAGGCACGACTTGGCAGGAATTATTCCATTTTGGACATGCTGTTTCTTTTGTTAAACAAGCTCCAACTTATTTTTTTTTTGTATCAGTTTCTCAAAACTATCTACTAAGCAATCTTTTTCTCATTTACAATTCAACTTTATTACATAACAAACTTATTTGTTTATAATTGTACGTAGGTGTATTTCTGAGTTCTTCTTTATGTTTTATGATAAATACCTCACTGTTTCATTATTATATTTATGGTTTTGTACTATGTCTTATATCTACCAAGATCTGCTCCCATTCTTTAATTTTCTTTAAATGAAAAGGACTAAAATGTTCATGAACCTTTATTTTTTCACATAAGTTTTTGAATAAAGTTGTTAAGTTCTCCCCAAATGCCTGATTGAATTTTGATTGAAAATAAGACAGCATCTCCTTGAAAATATTGACCATGCATCCTTTACATCCTTATTCTGCCTGGCCCATTAATCCTGCTGACTGTAGGTTTCAGTCTATTGCCTTTCTCTTAGAGCAGTGACAGGATGGCCCCCTAATTTTTTTCCTGTGCACTGGTTTTGGAGTATTAGCTATCTTGACAAGTGATGTGTGCCAAGACAGTGATTAAAATTCAGGCCCTAGCTTGTGTCCAATTGTTAAGTTTAGAAATGGAGTGGGGTGCAGAGAGCTTGTGGCTTAACAACCAAGGCTCAAGCATTCTATTTTAATTTTCACCTCCTCCCACAGTGTCATTGTGGCTGAGAGACAAGCAGGAGCCTCAAGTCTTCCTACGCCTGGTCTCATTCAGTGTCCATTGGAAGGGTTCCAGCTCTATTTCACATTACTCCTCCATGCTTGGTTAATGCAGCCACTTTTCCATTTTGGGATCTGACTTCCCCTTACACTATTAATACTACTACCAGAGGACATGCTTATTACTTCAGATTATCCAGAAAACTTAATAGTATTGAAAGTTTGCAGCATTAATAAAATGCAGGTTTAGACTTTGTTTCATAAAAAATGTATCAGCAGACCATAAGCAAAATTCCTGCAGTAGAAGCAAATTAGGAAATTTACCATGTTGGGATAAATTCTTTCTCTCACTGTTCAGAGGATGACTACACATACTTTTCTTTGTCATAAAGTACATGCAAATAGAAGATATTGCCTTCCCTGGGGAGAGGTAGTGAATAAAAGTGCAGACTTGGCAGTCAAATTGCCTGGATTTGAATCCATGCTGTCTTTTATTTACAGTTTACAAGTAAAGATACTGATAGTGTCTACCTTATGGGTTGCTGTGAAATATATGCAGATAGATAGAAATAAAAATATACAGACAAAATCTTTAAAATCGGGCCTTGCACATAGTAGGTACCTTATAAATGTTAACTGTCGCTGTTATCCCAGTGTTTTCAACAGTTCCAGGGGCTTGAAATCTCAGGTTCTAGAAACCCAAGTTATTAATACTTTTGCTGCATTTTCTGCCCTCTAGTGGTAATTTTAATTATTTCTTTTGATTTTAGATGAAATTCTTGTAAAATCCTTTGTTTTGTGGGTCCTATAAAGCCCAAATTATTTTTAGTGTAATCTCATATTTGTGTGACTACAAGCAATTTGCAGTTGCTTTTCATGGGTTTGATAAAGGATATTTTGGGGACTGTTTTGCGAAAGGAATTTTCTCTTCAATACCTGTTTGAATTCATTTAGCTAAGAAAGATCTATCCAAACAGTTCTTTTTCTCTAGAAATAAAATCTGTTCCTTTACCTACACTTATCTATGAGGTGCTATTCCATTTTAAGCTCTGTATAGGTAACAGAGTATTTTATATTCAAGTTATTCATTTTTTATTTCCTGAAAAGTAACCATTTACCTGCAAAAATAATGATGTTGCAAATACAGAAAAGCAGACTCCACAAGCTACTGAAAGATTTAATCAAAGAATAATAAAAAATACTTACTTGAAGTTATCTGTTGCTTTGAAAAATCTCTCCACTTCCACCCTTCTTTTTTTTTTTTTTACTGCCTTTTTAATATACTATAAGTTATTCTGAGATAAAATAGTTCATTCTTTCTCCCCCAGCTTTATTGAGAAAAAGTTGACATAAAACTTTGTGTAAGTTTAAGGCTTATAATGTGATGATTTGATACATGTATATATTGCAAGATGATTCCTACTGTAGAGTTAGTGAAGATCTCCTCTCCTCACATCGTGACCACTGTGTATGTTGTCAGAACATTTAATATCTATTCTCTCAGCAAGTTTCAAGTATCCAGTACAGTGCTGTTGACTACATTCAGCATGCTATATGTGGAACAAGGCATAAGTATTCTTAGCCATTGCTTTGTCATTTTGTGTGTAACTGCCATTTTAGAATTTTGGGTTTTGCTGTCCCGGGAATGAAAACTGCATGCTAGAGATAGTTTCGACACTTTCGACCCTCACTCCACCCTCGCCCTCCAGTCACCAGTGAGGGCGAACTTGCCGTAATTGGAGCTGCAGGTTGGACCTGCATCTCGGCAGGACCAGTCAGCTTAGAATTATAGCCGGGCAAAGTTGGAGAACGCATCCTTGTAGCCAATGGGTAACTGCCAGCATGATTTAACCCTATAAAAAAAAAAAAAAAACCCTGCTTCCTTTGTTCGGGGCTCTCGATATCTGCCACTGCATTGGTAGGTGCCATGAGCCCAGACTCGAGTCTGTAATAAACTCCCTTTTGTGTTTGCATCGGCTGTCTTTGGGTTCTTGGAGGCTATGCTCGCTGAGACTACTGATCTTGGGCACAACACTATACTTTAGATTTCTAGAACTTATACCTTTTATCATTGAAAGTTTGTAGGCTTTGGGACCTCCCTGGTGGTGCAGGTGGTCGCACTGTGAAGCTGTCTACAGCCTCTGCAGTGTGGGTTTGATGCCAGCCGGCCAGCGAGAGTCCCACATGGTGCAGCAGACCTCTCCTGTCTCGCCCGCTGCTCCCCTCAGTAGTGTATTTCTTCAGTCTGCCTATTCTGTTCCCCACTCTGTCTCTGGTGAATCTTATCACCCTCCTGTGCATCTGGCCTGTATCCTGGTTCTTGTATAAAAATAAATAAATCTTTAACAAAAAAAGTTTGTAGCCTTTGGCCAAAATATCTCCATTTCCCTTATCCCCCCAGCTCTTGGCAACCGCCATTCTATTCTAAAAAGCAGACTATTCTTTTTTTTTTTTTTTTAAAGCAGACTATTCTTAACTGTCTTATGGTGAGGAGTTATTGCCAATGAGTATAAACAAAGATTCCCAGATCTCCTTCCCATTTCTTTTATCTTCTGTATCAGAATATGAATAACAAAGACCTAATTTTTCTTTTTTTTTTATAGACTACATATATATTTTTTTTAAAAGGTGATAGGATTTTTTTTTTTTAATAGAGGCATGTTTTCTTTCTTTCTTTATTTGTTTGTTTGTTTGTTTTTTGTTTATACATGCACTGGGTACAGTCAGAAGCGCGGGAGGGTGAGAGAATTCACCAGAGCCAGAGCGGGGAGCAGAACAGGCAGAAGGACCGAAGTACGCTGCTGAGGGGAGCAGCAGGCGGCAGGAGAGGTCCGCGCTCCATGCGGGACCCTCCTCCGGTGGCCGGGGAGCAGCCGGGGATCGAAGTGGCGCCGCAGAGGCCGCGGGCAGCTTCGCAACCCAGCGCTCAACCGCTGCGCCACCGGGGAGGCCCGACTACATATATTTTTTAAAGATTTATTTATGCATACAAGAACTGGGGAACAGACCAGAGGTGTGGGGGGTGAGAGGATTCAGCAGAGGCAGAGTGGGGAGCAGGACAGGCAGATTGACTGAAATACACTGCTGAGGGGAGCAGCGGGCAAGACAGAAGAGGTCTGCTGCGCCACGTGGGTTGCTTCCTGGCTGGCTGGGAATCGAACTCGTGCTGCAGAGGCTGTGGGTAGTTTCACAGTGCTGAGTTTAACTCCTTGTGCCACCAGGGAGGCCCGACAACATAACTCTTTATACAGAGAGAGTGGTAAAATAACTTCTTGGGCTACACAACTACAGAAATAG
This sequence comes from Talpa europaea, assembly GCF_964194135.1. Lineage (NCBI taxonomy): Eukaryota > Metazoa > Chordata > Mammalia > Eulipotyphla > Talpidae > Talpa > Talpa europaea. Next base: position 24,110,713 of record NC_140071.1, read on the forward strand.
CTATATCATAAAGAAGACTCCATTAAATTGTAAGAAATTAATCGAGTTGTCCAAAGGTCTTGAATTTTTTATTTATAAACCAGGAAATGGACTCAGAACAGAAAGTTGAAGAACTACAATAAACTACCTGATTCAGTGAGTGGATCAAATATTCAAAAAATGATCTTAAATAGCTTAATTTATCCATATATTATTTTGTCCTTGACCAGGATAAGACCATAAATATGATTGAAGGACAGACTCTCCCACCTTAACAAGCCTATTCAATTTGCCTGAGAATATTTACTTCATGCTCCCTAAAACTTCCCTCTTTGAGCATGGCAGGTAATGTGCTTACTATAAAGAAAATTTTATTACCTTTCAGAGTTAGCGAAATAAAGAAGACATGTCCTTCTGATGTCAGAAATGTAAGCTAGAATTTTGTAATCACTACCACAGGGTGACAAAGGCAGCACAGAGTAAAGGGTTAGGGTCTGACTGGTCACTTCAGAGGATGCAACAGTCACTCTAGGAATGGCTGTAGTGACCTTTCAGGAATAAATGTCTGTCAACAAATAAAATTCAACTTAGTGGTTTTTTTATTTAAATATTTTATTTTATATAATTCTTACATCTTTTTTCATCTTTGCACAATGGATGCATTTTCATTTTGGTTGTATTCCCCATACAATTGCACCCCCCCCCTTATTTTGACTCTAGTCCTTCCTTTCCCCGTCCCTCCCCCTTCCACCCCCGTGATGTGTCTCTGGTTTATAGTTGCTTGTTGATTTTGATTTTTACTTTGTATTGATTAGTCTTTTACCTGGCCTCTTATTTAGGTTTTCTAAATTCCTGCTATAAGTGAGACCATCCAGTATTTTTCTTTTTCTTTCTGACTTATTTCGCTGAGCATGATCCCTTCTAGCTCCATCCATGTTGCTGCAAACTGCATGTGTTTATCTTTTTTGATTGAACACACAATATTCCATTGTGTATATGAACCACATCTTCTTGATACAGTCATCTAATTTATGGGCAAGCTAAGCTATCGAAATAACTCAACTGAGTGTTTTTTTAAAGATCTTACTGGCTTTATTCAAAGACTCATGAATAGGGCCACCTCCAACCTAGCACATAGAAAGGGACTCCAAGTATCCACACAAAATGAAAGACTTTTATAAGGGAGAGAGAAAAAGAAAGTTGTACTAGCACAGAAGTGGACGGGCTGTGGAGAGGTCACTTTCCTTTAGTCAATGGCCGTGGTCCTTAGGCAGATTTGCTCACAAGTAGTGATCAGATAATTCCTGATTGACTGGTTCAAGATTCTATTTCTAGAAGAGTAGAAGCTATAATTAAGTTAAATCGTGATTTGGTGATGTGCGGCTTAACATACAGGACTCTATTTTTGGACCTATTGTCTTGTTTTTAACATAAACTAACCTGAGATTTAAGCAGTGATTCTTGGGCAACAGCACTAGTATTAGAAATCAATATATTGGTACCAATTCATAGCAACTTTCTCTCAATTCTAAATTCTGCATCATCAGTATAACAATGCATAATCAGTATAAACTGATATAGCTATATTAAAGAACTGCTTATTTATGCATATAAGAGCTGGGGTATAGGCCAGACGTGTGGAGGGTGAAAGGATTCAGCAGAGACAGAGTGGGGAACAGAACAGGCAGATTGACTCAAATGCACTGCTGAGGGGAGCAGTAGGCGAGTCAGGAGAGGTCTGCTGTGCCATGTGGGTAGCTCCCTGACTGAGGATCAAACTCGTGCTGCAGTGGCTGCAGACAGCTTCATAGGTTGCGTCTTAAACCCCTGCACCACCAGGGAGGCCCTATATAGCTATATTAAATTTATATTACATATTAAGATTTATTGGGCACAAATAATATATCTTGATTCCATTGGATGGAAGATCTGAAAAATGAAATTTAAAGAAAGAAAAAGAAGAAGAGGTTTTTGAAGTATTCACAAAGTTTTTATGATGCTTCCCTTAAGCAAACTCTAAACAGCCTCCTCAGCCCTCTTCTTAATGAGGCTGCAACCTGGCCTGGAAACACTTAGAACTACAATAATTTCTAACAGTTCAAGGTCATTATCACTAAAATAACCTAACCCGCCTTTAAAGTACCTGCCTGAGAAATGTCAAATCTGCCAAAAGAATTTACTATTTGTTGCAGCCAATACCTGTGGATAAGGTTCTTGTCTCCCCACCTCTGTGGAAGGGTAGGTGCTTAACTTTAGTAAGTTATAAGTATCAGTCACAAACCCAAATGAATTTTGCATAGATAAATCCCATTTACAATTGTGCCAAAAAGGATTAAATACCTCAAAATAAACTTTTCAAAAGAGATCATGCAATGATCACCATAAGTCACTGTCATAAGAAATAAGATACTAGTTCATGTGTTAGGGACAGAGTTTAATCCATAATACTCTATTGCAACAGAGAAGAGGCCAGTGTAAACTGCACTCAACTTTGATTTGTACTGAAGTAACTGGGCATGTTAAAAGGAGAATGAGCAAAAAGGGAAGGTAGTGGGTGAGTGTTCAGTAGCATTGGGGAAGTGAAAATTTATAGAAAGTGGTTGGAGGTTGTAACAAAAAAGGAATACTTGTTCACTCCTGGTGGGAATGTAAATTGGTGCAGCCTCTGTGGAAACTGGTAAGGAGATTCTTTAAAAAAAAAAAAGGAAATACTACATTATCCAGCAAAACCACTTCAAGGTATTTATCCAAAGAATCTGAAAACTCTCGTTCGAAAAGATTTCTGCATCACTGTGTTCATAGCAGCATTTTTCACAATAGCTAAGACATGGAATCAATTTAAATACTCATCAATGGCGACTAGATAAAGAAATTGTGGTACATATCCTCAATGGAATACTACTCAGTTACTTTAAAAGATGAAATATTGCCTATTGGGACAAGATGGATGGAAGGTGAGGTGACTGTGAGTGAAGTAAGTCAGAAAGTGAAATACAATTACTGAATGGGTTCATTCATTTATGGAATAGAAATAACTAATAAACAATCTAGGAAAACACAATAAAACTAACTCTAGACTCTGAAAAATACTTTGGTTACCAGAGGAGGATGGAGAAGGTGAGATAAGGGATGGTACGATAGTGTTTGGCAATGCACACATGTTCAGGTGTGAAGTTGTACTCCCCAAATTATATAGCTTTGTGAATGAATGCTAAATCAATAAAATTTGACTAAAATAAATAAATATAGAGGAGACTGTAATGTACGTAAATTACATCTCAATAAAGCTATTAAATAAGGTAAACAATTAGTGCAGCTACAATACCTCTATACAAGTCACAAAGAACAGGAAAGAGTAATACAAACAATCAACAAAGACAAGAGATTTTCTCTCTAGAAAGTAATAAAGCAGATAAACATGTCCAAAAAGCTGGATGGTCAAGAATTAAAATATGCAAATAGGTAAGAAATATTTGGTTTGATTTTTTTCATTATTTTTCAGAAACTATGTTAAAAAATATTTCACAAGGAAATCATTACTAAATACCAGACCTCAAAAAATCTGTCAGACACACGTAATTTTCAGCTGAGTAGCTCTGTATTTACTGAACTTCACTCCTGTACTTTAGTGACATTTCAGTCATCTGCATTTTTTTACATGGTTAACTTGTTGGATAATTATGAAGTAGGAAAGTCTTTACTTTTCCACCCAGTGAAAAAGGCATGTTATGAAACCTGTGACTGTAACAAAAAAATGGGAAATGATGAACTTCTAAAGTTTGTTGTTTTTTTCTCTCTGTTCTGGAACCACACAATTTCAAAACCTTTCTTTTTTGCTATTGCTTTTACCACAAAAGTGCAAAATTTCTCTAAGAAAATTGGCACTGATACTTTTTAAATTCCTCTTAAGCTACTAGTGTTTAAGTATGACATGTTTTATAATTAAAAGTTAACAGTAGCTGTTCTGTTCATAATGGGATTCTGTATTAAAAAAAGTTATTCCATTTAATTTGCTTCTCAAAGGAAAAGATATATTGCTTTAGGTATATGTAAAACCCTTTAGTTCTGCCTTATTCCTAATATTACCTGTAAAGTTTAGGCAATGCAGCAGAATTTCATGAAGTAAGATTTCACTCAATCTTATTTTGTAATGCACATCAATCTGAATAGACCCTACTGAATTCTTTTGGCACATTATTTTGTCATTATTCATCCATAATTTTTTTTGATCCTTTACTATAGACTGCACATGATTTTAAGTGCTGAAGATCAAAGGATCAAAAAAGGACCTGTGTTCAATCCAATGTTCTTAGAAGAAAGTACAAGATGAAAGTGCAAAGGACACGGAAAGCTCTGTAAATCAAGGTTAATGCCATGGAGAGACAAAGTAAAATATAATAATGGTAATAATTCTGTGATGTATTGTTTCCTTCAAAGGTGAGCTTGTGCTTGAAATGCTATTATAATCAAAAGACAAAAATGCCACTGGAAAGCCAATACTTGAGATCACAATAAAATATATATATTAAACTATACATGTGGTGGGATGGAATTAACAGTATTTAAAAATTTCTAGTAGATATGTCTTTTTTAAAAAAAGCTAAATTTAATTTTAACAATATGAATATATTCCCAGAGTATGTTCCAAGATGTACACTCAATTCTTAATAGACTCACTATAATTAGATGCATATTCTTTGGGATTTATTAAGTCTGTGTGATGAGTATCCTAAGAAACTATTTCCCCTCAAATTTAAATGAGATAGAATATTGTGATTTGTCCTTATAGTTAATTTTCTGGTACAATTTTTAAGAAGTATCTCATCTATATCCTTCCTATAGTATGGCTTAGCTTTAGTCACAGATTTTTCTTTCATTCTTTTTTCATTTGTTTGGTTTGAGGACTTGTTTTGGTTTTGTATGGAGATTTAAGAGCAGGTTATATTTGAAAATGACATGAGTATCCTTAGGGACTCCACTATGGCCAGTGTGACTGTTAGTCAGGATTCCCTGGAGAAAGAGAACCAATAGGATGTATATATCAAAGGGGGTTTATTGTAAGAAATTGACTCATGCAATTATGGAGTCAGGAAAGTCTTATGATCTGTAGGGTGAATAAGCAAGTTGGAAACCCAGGAGAGCTGATGGCGTAGTTCCAGTCCTTAGGACAGTAACCTTGTACCCAGGAAGAGCTAATGCTTCAGTCTGAAAACAGGTAAAAGCTGATGTCCCAGTTCAAAGGCAGTCAGTGGGAGTAGTTCCTTTTAATTCAGCCCTTTTGCTCTGCTTAGACCTTAAGCTGATAGGTGAGGCCCAGTCACACAAGGGAAGGCAATCTGCTTTACTTACCATCCCATTTAAATGTTCATGTCATCCAAAACACCCTCACAGGAACATCCAAAATAATATTTCACCACATAACTGGGCATGCGTTGCTCCAGTCAAGTAGACACAAAAGACTTTCATTCCTTTTGCCATCTCAAGCTTAAAAATAATACCATAGGGGCCTCCCTGGTGGTGCAAAGGGTTAAGCACCGCACTATGAAGCAATCCACAGCTTCTGCAGCATGAGTTCAATCCCCGGCCAGCCAGGGAGCAACCCACATGGCGCAGCAGACCTCTCCTGAATTTGCCCGCTGCTCCCCTCAGCAGTGTATTTCAGTCAATCTGCCTGTTCTGTTCCCCGCTCTGTCTCCGGTGGATCCTTTCACCTCCTGCACCTGTAGCCTGTACCCCAGTTCTTGTATGCATAAATAAATAAATCTTTAAAAAAAGAATGTGCCTATGATCTAAAACAAACAAACATACAAACCCACTGACAAATATTTACTGCATACTTACTGTGTGCTTGCTGAGGCTTCCTTCTAGGGTCTTGTAATCCGGCTTCAAATATGAAAATTCATACACTATGTCTTGAAGTGACATGCAGTAGGAGGTCAGGGCAGGCACTCAGGGTAGAATGAACAAGTCTAAATAAAGATAAGGGTAGACATGGCATGCTAGGGCAGAGAAACTTAGTTTGGAGCAGAGTGTGACTGTAAAACATTGATGGGAAATAAGGTGAGATAGGTACGTGGCAGTTCATTGATGAGAACATTTAAAATGTCAGTAGTTACAATTAATTATATTTGGTTAATCCTTTACATTTACAATTTTAAAGCTGTTTTTGAAATATTTAGGATCACATTTTGGTCCTAGTAAGAACTCTGTGAGGTAGGTATTATCATGGTTTATTCATGATGGAAAAAAATAAAAGACCAAACTTGGATTACTTGGAGCCAGAAAGAACAAAGAAAGTATATACAGATGCATCTTCCCCAAAATGAAAATAAACTTTGAGGGAAGATGGAATGAAAGAGAAGCAACAGTCAGGTTTTACTAATGCCTTACCTTTAGTACTAAATAGTTTTTCTAAGGAATTTAAATTGACTTTATTGAATTCTAGCACAACTATATATTTTAAGGAAGTAAGATATTTGCAAGACTCTATGTGGAAAAATTTGATTTATGGAAAGTTAGAAATTAAATAAGAATTACTTGCTTTCAAATGGGTTTTGTCTAACTTTTTAAATATTTATATAAAAATTAAATTTCCATTTACATTTTCAGAACATTTATTGCTGAGGGTGTTGTTCAATTTTATTTGAATTAAAGTGTACTAGTTCACATACTGCTTTCATAAAAATGAAGTGATTCTTTTGTTTCTTTTAATTTTTAACAGAGAATTGAGTTGCAAATATGACCAAATCAGAACCTCTTACAAATGAATATTCTGAAATGTCTAACTCTGTTGTTCAATACAGTAGTGTAGATGGGTTTATGGTGGACATAAAATAGAGTAATACCATCAAAAAAAGTTTATTCTGTGGCTCCATAAGAATGTCTATGGATATTTTTAAGAATAAATACACAGTTATCAAATATCATTATTAGTTTGAAGTAGTAAATTTCCTTCCCAAAGTTGTCTAGAGAGAAAATTTTCTTTATCACCACCACCAAATTTCAAAAAAAAACCTTGAAAAGACAAGTTATCCTATAATTACAAAAGCTGCATTGGCTTCCAGAATCTTTTTTTTTTAAAGATTTATTTATTTATGCATACTAAATGCTGGGCTACAGGCCAGAGGCATGGGGGGTGAGAGGATTCATCAGAGACAGAGTAGGGAACAGAACAGGCAGACTGACTGAAACACACTGCTGAGGGGAGCAGTGGGCGCAACAGGAGGGGTCTGCTATGCCATGTGGGTTGCCCCCTGGCCGGCTGGGGGATCGAACTCTTGCTTCAGAGGCTGCAGATTGCTTCATAGTGCGGTGCTTAACCCCATGCACCACCAGGGAGGCCCGGCTTCCAGAATCTTAGTCCAGCATGTGGAGTCCACTGCATTGCCTGCTCAGATTATCACATTCACAGCTGCCCCCCTAGGCTCCAACAGCTTACGCAATGAATGTTCTTGTTGGCACCACAGCTGCCTCACTCTAAACACCTATGGGCATCTTAGCCTCCCAGGTGTCAGTCTTGATGCACTACCCACAGGGCACACCAAGGCAGCCACACTCCCAGGCCCAGCTGGGCGAACCTGGTGGCTCCGGTTCTTCCCATCATGTCCAGACTTATATAAAGTGACTTGGAATCAGAGACAGTGTTTCCCAGAACCTGGTAGCACAACTCACAAGTGTAGGGGTTAATGCTCTATGGTCTAACAAACAAAGCAGCACTCAGGAAAATGGAAAGAACCAGCAGAAAAATTCTCCTATCCCTCTCTCTCAGACTGTTCTGATATTTAGGTGTTCCTTATGCTCTTCAAGGAATTCTTCACTGATGGTAAGAAATATATTTTGCCTTCTTCATAAATGGTGGCCCACTAGTCAAAATACCAATTTTCCTCCTTCTTTGACTTGCTTCTTTCCTACTCATTCTTGGTATCCTAGTCTTAGGTCAGAAGCTTTGACTCAGGCTCTTAGAGCTTTTAGGCACTCATTTTGGAGAATATCTAATTTAAACTTTTAAGTAATCTAAAATATTATGATAATTAATAAAAATCTGCCAGCAAAATAAAACTCTCTTTGACTATCCTTAGTGATATTTAACACTCTCTTTCAAAACACCACCAGTTCCCAAGAAGATCCCATAAGGCAAAGATTTCCATAATGGCAGTGAATTAATCTGGTTAAAGAGATGTTCTTTCTCACATAGTTCTGTGCCATGAATGTAAAACACTAATAATTAAAAAAATGAAAAAACTCTCAGTCATGCCTGGTAAAGAAATAAACTTTAAAAAGTAAATATTTTGAAAGAAATACAGAAATTATGTTTAGTTAATTTCCTAATGATAATGCAGCTTATGACAAAAAGATGAACATTAACAAAAATTCACTCACTAATTTTTTCTGTCCAACGAGTTTCATTTATAATTTACATGTAATATAGCACAACCATTTTAAGTGCACAGTTCAATGAGTTCTGACAAATATTTATGCCCATATTACTGTCATCAACATGTAGATTATTTGCATTACTCCAAATAGTTGCCTTGTGACTCGTTGTGACAACATTTTTCCACTCTTTTTTTTTTTTTTAATATTTTTATATGTAACAATACTTCTATTTTCTTTTTTTTTTTTTCATGTTTTATTTATTTATTTGTTTTGTTTATACATGCACTGGGTCCAGTCAGAAGCGCGGGAGGGTGAGAGAATTCACCAGAGCCAGAGCGGGGAGCAGAGCAGGCAGAAGGACCGAAGTACACTGCTGAGGGGAGCAGCGGGCGGCAGGAGAGGTCTGCGCGCCATGTGGGACCCTCCTCTGGTGGCCGGGGAGCAGCTGAGCATTGAACCGGCGCCGCAGGCAGCTTCGCAACCCAGCGCTCAACCACTGCGCCACCGGGGAGGCCCAACATTTTTCCACTCTTAGCCCCAGATAACCACTGGGCTCATCTCTTTCACTTTCTGCCACTAGACTATTGTGTCCATTCTAGAATTTCATGTAGATAAGAATCATTATATACATGTGCACACATGCTCAGACATATTTGTGTGAATGTGCCTATCACAGTGCCCTATTCCACCACTACTCATAGTCTGAAAATGTATTTATTTGCTTACTTGTTTATAGCACAAAACTGTGCTCCATGAGAACAGCGATCACAGCCCACTTGCTTTCCAGGGTCCCTCTAGCACAGTGCACAATGCAAAGCTCACTTGGGGCTGCACAAAAAGTTGCTGCCTAATGAAATAATTCCTCAGCTTTCCGTGAGTTATTAACTTGAGAGGAGTTAACACATTTTAAGAAATCATTTTCTGTAGTTCCTTTTGAAATTTTATGCCCTGATCAGTAACTCACAAATGGGAATAGCTTAGTGTTTCTCCCTACCAGTCTATTCACTAGGGATTCCTGGGGGTAGAAGAGTCTTCATGAATTTTCCTATATGTCTGTGTGCAACTATGGGGATTCCCAGGAGTTACAGTATAGTCTTTGATGGGGACCCTCATATCAATGTTGAAACATTCAGAACTTCACAACTCTGGGGAATATCCTAGAGAGATTCTCAAAATAAACAGGATCGGCCAAGATCTTTAGGGGTATTTCTGGGCTCACTGGGAAACTAGACGAAGGATATAATGTAACTCATGCCCAGCAGACAACAGGGGGTGAGGGTAGCTCAGTGATCACTCAACAAGTCAAGAGTTGTCATGCTAAAATGTCAGATCAGTTTCTTCCAATCCCCCAATTTATGAATGAACAAGTGATTGGAGACGGGGGTTTATGTGTGGGTTCTGTCACTTAGCAAAAGGGATGTAGAGTATGCCTTCCCTCCCACACACGGTAAGGATTGCTTTTGGTCTGTTAGGTAGATTTGGAAATGTCATTAATACTGATTGATGGGTACACAGCAAGTCATTCCACTCCTGTAAAAGTCCCATTTTGGAGTAGGATCAAAACAAGAGGTGGGTGGGAATTGTATGGGGACTATAACCGAGATGAAAATACACACATTGTGCAAAAATGAAAAACGATGTAAAAAATACATAAAATTTAAAAAAAAAAGTCCCATTTTGTATAGATGTTTTGTATATGTAGCATCTATCCCCTATCCTTAACTTTGGCTTGTCTGATTTATCTTATCCCTTGTCTCCATAAAATTACATTTGCAGTGGTTAGACATCAGATATTACAGCTTCCTACACCAAGGATAACTGCAAGTAAAAAAAAAAAAAAAAAAAAAAAAAACCTTTATGAGAAAGAAGATATTTTCTTCCCTAGAGATCACACTCCTCTGCTTGCGCAGAACTACTCCTAGTTTTAATAACTTGACCTTCAGTTTTTCTCTCTCTTTCTCTCTCCTTGCTCATACATGCTATTTACCTATAACAAATGTTAAAATGACTTTTCTATCAACTTTTATCTTTTCCTTTATGAGAAGAGGATGCCAGTATAGGAAAGATTTGGTATAAGTAAAGTATCTTATTTTTTTTTTAATTTTTTTAAGATTTTATTTATTTATTTATAGAAGCACTGGGTACAGTCAGAAGCGCGGGAGGGTGAGAGAATTCACCAGAGCCAGAGCGGGGAGCAGAGCAGGCAGAAGGACCGAAGTACACTGCTGAGGGGAGCAGCGGGCGGCAGGAGAGGTCTGCGCGCCATGTGGGACCCTCCTCCGGTGGCCAGGGAGCAGCCGGGGATCGAACAGGTGCTGCAGAGGTTGCGGGCAGCTTCACAGCCCAGCGCTCTACCACTGCGCCACCGGGGAGGCCCAGTAAAGTATCTTATTCTAGCCCTTCCTCCCTTTTCTTTTCTGTTCCTCATGTTGTTTACTTCATTGTCTTAACAAGGAGTTCTTTCCATCTTAAAATTCTGCATTTCCCATTCTTAGTCAAATGCTTTTACCTTTTTTTTTTTTAAAGATTTATTTTTATTTATTTATACAAGCCCTGGGTACAGTCAGAAGTGCTGGAGGGTGAGAGAATTCACCAGAGCCAGAGCAGGGAGCAGAGCAGGCAGAAGGACCAAAGTACACTGCTGAGGGGAGCAGCGGGCGGCAGGAGAGGTCTGCTCGCCATGTGGGACCCTCCTCCGGTGGCCGGGGAGCAGCCGGGGATCGAACCGGTGCTGCAGAGGCTGCGGGCAGCTTCGCAACCCAGCGCTCAACCGCTGCGCCACCGAAAAAGCCCTGCTTTTACCTTTTAAATAACTCTTTCTACCCCATATTCTCCATCATGACTCTCCCTCTTCATCTTGAATCAGTTCTAACTATTGAAAATGTAGTTGAGATACAAGTATTGTTTCTAGGAGCTGTGCACCCCCATTTTTTGTGGTTACCTGGGGTCATTTTGCATTACTGAGACTTAATATGCTTCCAAGAGTTTAGATATGGCCGGAATTGCTAGAAATAAGAAATATATTAACTAAGGTTTGGAAAAGCATCCACAGAGAGAGAGTACTGGAACCTCCTTGCATCTGTTTGGGAAAAAAAAAAAAAGAGAGAGAGAGTGTACTAAAACTAAGGCTTCTACAGTCTTGTTGGAAGTACCATTTTCTCCTCCTTTTTCCCACTTTGCAATGTACTTGAGAAAACTGAAAAGGCATAATGGATCAATTTAAAATATTTTGTTTCCTAAAGCCATTTTTGCCTGTTTTATGTGCAGAACCCTTTTCTTTTGATGGGAGAGACTAGTTACTTAAATCTAAGTTGAAAAGATTATGTATAAGGAAATTATATAAAAGGGATATGCTACCTTTTTTAAAACTTAAAAAGTATCCATTGATCTACCTTACTGGATTTCAATCTTAACTTGAACCAGCTACCAAGCTCTAAAAGTTTTTCTCGTGAGTTGAAAAGCAAGATTGGCAGTTATTTTTTATTTTCGTTTTTACACCTCAAACCAGAAAGGGGAAAGGAAATTCTAAATGTTAACCACCACAGTTTAATCATTTGCTTATCACTGGAAGAAGAGACATCTGAATTTAAAAATAGTCCTTGCCTTGGAGTCCAATTATCAGAATCTATTCTTGTCTCAGATGTTAAGTAGCCCTGTCACATCAGATAAGGCTCTTCCTCTCTGTTTCAGTTACCTGATCTTCAAAAGGGTGGGGAAGTGGGTGGTGTCTAAAATACCTTTTAATTCTAAAATTCTGTGTGATTTTCTTCTCTTAGTTCTCCCTCTCTTTTCATCCCCATTGTAACAATCCAAGTGTAGACATTTATCACTTTGTATATGTTTACATTACTGTAAAAATCACCTCCACCCTAGAAGCCTGACTGGAATTTAGGTTACAAGATGGGGGGAGGACAGGGAAGGTAAAGAGGGAATGCAGAGGGCCACCCTTGTGGTGTAAGGGGTTAACACGCAACCTATGAAGCTGCCCGCAGCCTCTACAGCACAAGTTCAATCCCTGGCCCATCAGGCAGCAACCCACATGGCACAGCAGACCTCTCCTGACTTGCCCGCTGCTCCCCTCAGCAGTGTACTTTGGTCAATCTGCCTTTTTTGTTCCCCACTCTGACTCTGGTGAATCCTCTCACCCCCCACACCTCTGGCCTGTACCCCAGATCTTGTATGCATAAATAAATAAATCTTAAATAAAAAGGGGGGAAGGCAGAGTATAGACTAAGGTGCCTCCACCTGAGGGTGGGGGTGCATATGATATAATGACATCTGAGAAGGCCTGATCCCATGCCTTTTTATCACATACTGTGTTGTGAACCAGTGTTATCTCAATTAAAATAAAATAATAATTTCCTCTTTTTGCCCTAACAAAGTGCCATTTTCTTACTTGAAATGGACTAGCAGTGTTATTTAGATAAAGCTGCTTTCCAGATCTTTACAAATCAGCTTCCAGTGAAATTTCTTGCCATACAAACTACTCACCTAATCAAACTTTTTGCTTTAATCAAACTGGATTACTCATTGATATGAAATAAGGTCTGGGTTTTTCTCAGGTCTACTCTTTTGCCCACTGCATGTATACCATTCTTATCTATTTGGGATGTTCTCTTCACATCTTGCTACACTGAAATTTAGCCTTGTTCATCTTTCACTTTCTTTTTCTTTTTTTTTTTAAGATTGATTGATTTATTTATTTATACAAGCACTGGGTACAGTCAGAAGCGCGGGAGGGTGAGAGAATTCACCAGAGCCAGAGCAGGGAACAGAACAGGCAGACTGATGAAATACACTGCTGAGGGAAGCAGCGGACGCGGCATGAGAGGTCTGTTGCACCATGTGGGAACTTTGCCCGTGGCCAGGGAATGAACCGGCGCTGCAGAGGCTGAGGGCAGCTTTGCAGCCCAGTGCTCAACCACTGAGCCACCAAGGGAGGCCCTTCACATTCTTTAGAATGTCTATTCTGATGACCCCACACAAAAATAATTAGTCTTGCCTCAGAACTCTCCCATCAAATGAAACTGGTGTGCTAATAGGTTGGGTAGGAGAGGGAACTATTAGACACCTCACCCCCATAGAGAGATTTCTGGTTGTGGGAATCCCCATCACTCCCTCAACCATCCTTGGAAATTTCTTTCTCAAATAATGACTAGGTGCTTCGGCAAAGGCTATTACCTTGCCCATACTCATCTCACTGTGCAGCTAACAGCTCTGAGAACCAGGAATTCTCTGGCTGAAGCCCCTTTCTGGCTCCTGTGCAGAGCAGGCCACAAGTTCCAGGAAACTAACACTTCCAAAAGAAACCCTCAACATGGAAAGATGACCATCTGTAAATACCCAAGTTTCTTTGCTCCTCAGTATTTGTCCAAGTTGTCCCACTGGTGCCCTTGCATGCATGCATACACACACACACACACACACACACACACACACCCCCTCTGACAATTGACACAAAAATGTTCCCTTTATTGCCTTCACTTCCCTGTCCAGACTTTGTGAGCTCAACTCCTTTGTAAACTACTTGCACTCAAAAACTTGTGTAGGGTTCTGCTTCTCAGGGAACTTTATAGATTTTCTATCTATTTTGTTTTTTTAAAATCTGTTTTCTTTTTGCCTTGGTTGGATTTACATAATTTAGTCTTGAGAAAATGATAATTTCATGTTATGTTTTCAAATTTGTTGATATAGTCATACTTTGCTATCTTATAAATTAAGAAGTTTCTACTGTAGTTTCAAATTATGTCTTTTTTTTTCATTCCTAGTATGGCTTATGTCTTCATTATCTAGTTTGGATGTGCTTGTGAGAACAACGAGTTTATTTGTCTTTTCAATGAATCGTCTTTTAGTTCTCTTGGTCATCATTTCTTATTTTTGGTCATTGCTGCTTTTGTCACTCTTCTTGTTTTTTATTAATTTTAATTTTGACCTTTGCTATTTCTTCTACTTTTTCTTGGTTTACTACATTTCTAATTTTGGGAGATGAATGCTGAATTTATTTATTTTCAGTTTTTATTATCTTTTAGCTAATGGATATGAAACTGCACATTTGACTCCAAATATTGATTTAGGATCAATACAGTGCCTTTTCTGTTTATTAGCTTTAAATATTTTAAAATCTTCAGTGTCATTTATTTTGAAATCTGTGTTACTCAGCAATGTGATGTTTCTTTCCAAATTATTGTGTTTTATTAGATATCTTTGGTGCTGATTTCTAATTTTACTTTAATTAGTGTATTATGGACTATGATGTTATTCTTTTGAAACTCTAAAATTTTTTTCCAAAGTAAAAAATTCATGTCTATAAGGGTTTAAAATATGCACTTAGGGCCTCCCCGGTGGCGCAGCGGTTGAGCGCTGGGTTGCGAAGCTGCCCGCGGCCTCTGCGGCGCCGGTTCGATCCCCGGCTGCTCCCCGGCCACGGGAGGAGGGTCCCACATGGCACGCAGACCCCTCCTGCCGCCCGCTGCTCCCCTCAGCAGTGTACTTCGGTCCTTCTGCCTGCTCTGCACCCCACTCTGGCTCTGGTGAGTTCTCTCACCCTCCCGCGCTTCTGACTGTACCCAGTGCATGTGTAAACAAAAACAAACAAACAAACAAATAAACATGTCTCTTAAAAAAAAAAAAATATGCACTTAAATTTTACATTCTCTGTTGAGACAACATAATGTCTATTCAATAAGAAAATATTGAACAAGTTTGGGAATTTTAATACCCACTTTTAAAATACCTGTTATCAATTTCTTAATTAGTACTTCAAAATATCCCACCATAATTATAGATTTGGAAATTTTGTACCTCTGCAATTCTGTTAGTCTTGCTTAATATATTGCAAAGTTGTAGTTCAGTGCACACAGATTGTTCATATTTTTCATTACAAAATATTTCCCTGTGTCATTTTCTTTAATACATTCTATCTCTGGCTTCACATATGCTTTTCTAAAGGAGTCAAGATTCCAAGTCCCACATATATGGGGTAATCCAGACTCCTTTCTATGTAGGTGCTTAGCCACTGTGGATTTCTAAGTGACAATCACCACACGGGCTTAATGGCTTCAAATATGATTCATTGTTCTATCTTCCTTCTCTGTTTCTGACAGCAAGATCTCTACACACTTTCTTGTTCTGACTTTAGAGGTAATCTACATTTCTCTCCTAATATAATGCACACAATATTTATATAAAATATATTGTATGTAGAAAAAATGCAAATTGCATCTGTATATGCACACATATATAAAATACATATACTCACATATTCACAACTACACAGCAGGAAGATGTGCATATGTATATGTGTATATAATTTGTTCAAAAAGAGAAAGACAACATACCAGAAATATTTTAATGTGTATTTCTTCTACCGTCTTGACCTTGAAGTAGATCTGATCTTTTATTAAATAGAATATGTAATTAATTGGCATTTCCATCCAATTTCTTGAATTGAAAATGCATTTTTTTCATTTGGAACTAATTTTCCTCAGCAATTTAGTAACTATCCTCATTGTATTCCTGTGAAAGTTGCCCAGAAGATTTCTATAAAAGCTGCTAATGACTACTTAGTCCCTTCACTGGAAATGCATAGCTCCCCTCAAGCAATACTGTTAATGTATTTCTACAATGCCTTGTTAAATGCTTACTGCTTTTAGAAATGGTACCTGGGCTGATGCCCAAATTTACATTAAGAAGGGATTGGTACTAATGTGGCCTTAAGAAATATCTTCATATCCTAGTAGGATGAAAAAGCACTTTACTAATAATTTGTTTATGTATTGCTATTATCATTGCTAATTATAGTATCCTGATAAAGTATTTATTTATTTATTCTCTTAAATTGTTTCCTTTCTTAGTAAAAATTATTTTCCCATCAGTAAAATTTATTTATTTTTGTTAAAATTTTATAAGTTTGAGTGGATAAAAAGATATGGATAGGTACTCAAAATAACTAATGGCAGAGACACTGGTTAATACCTTATTTATTTTCTTTTATTATTCTGTTTAGAATTAAAAATGCAGGCTCTTCCTTTCTAAAATTCAGAAAGTTTTAAGACATTCTAAATCTTGTTTAGCCAGATACATTCAAACATACATTTAACAATTTTGAATGTTTTGCCAGATTTTTTTTTATTTGCCATCTAAGATTGTAATTTATGGTTTCATTTCACAGCAGTTACAAAGTATAGTCATTTTCAGGAAGAGAAAAAGGTTGTCCTGTTCTAGCAACCTTTACACTGTCATACATGAATTATTTGGAGTCTGTCCAGTTGCATTTCTCATAAAACACATCTATAAACTGTAAAGCAACAGCACTTACATCTGTGTAGTTTAGAAAGTTGAGATAATAAGTAAAACTAAGTTTAAGTAAATAAAGTATGTTTTTTCAGTACTATTGCAATCACAGGACTTGAACAGAGCCTACTAAAGCTAATTTTGTTCAAATGCATTTTCTTATATAATGTTGTCTTTCATTCTATATAACAATCTAAATCAAATATAAAATGCTTTCACATTTAAGCAAAAATAAGCTATATTCTATTGATTGTCAGTGACTACAGATTATAAAGAAAATAAGTTTCATTTTCTCATCAAAATTAGATTTGTTACCTCAAATATGACTGAAGTGGAAACTTTTAAAGATATGAAATAATTTATTTAAGGCTTAGCTTCAGTGTATTTTAAAATGAGATGTACCCACATTTAGAGAGGAGTTTTTTCATTCAAAGGACTACATAGTTTGAGTTAAAGGTAAAAAAAATATTTTCTTAACCATGAATCCCCTCTGTCACTTGACCTTAGTTTTGTTCAGCTGCAGAGCATAATTAATTGGCATTGCCATTCAATTACTAATTAAATGATTATTAGTATGTATAATTTTCTAATTTAAAAAAAATTGCCTTTGCTTGATTATCTTAATTTATCCTCTTGAAAATTGTTACTTTTAGATGTTTTCATATTTACCTAAAAACCAGCATGACAGGAAATCCAGCAATCCAGTTTGTTGGGACACAAAGGAAAATATCCCACACACCACTGGATTATTTTAGCCTGGCAAATATGCAAACAAGCATTAAATAGATTGATAAGAGAAAAAAAAAAGAGAGAGAGAGTTCAGTAATAATATATATACCTACTGTAAACATGGGCAAGACCCAGCATGACTGATTAACTAGCCCATGTGGCTTTAGATGCAACTTTAAATAATTTAGCTAGGGCAAGGGATGTTGGGGGAAGAAAGAGGAAATTTAGTTAGTGTTTATTGAGATAGGCACATTAGACAATGGTATGAAGATTTAAATTCTACCTTCTCCACCAAAAAGAAATAAGGACGTTAAGTCTTCCTGGAAGAGGACTTTTCAAAAGCAATATTCAGGCAGCCTTCAGAGTCTCTCCTTGAAATCAATCTTATGCCTAAAAGATATGTCCTGGGTGGCATATTTTTACTCCTTTGTAAGTTTCAGGTGAAAAAATTGATAGTAAAGCAAGTTCAATTTTGTTTCATTAAAAGTATGGAATTCCTCCCATGTTAGTAAAATTTCCGAATGCATTACTTGTTTTTAGCAGCTATCATTTTTCTTTATAACAATGTATTTCCTTTATTGGATTTCCAACTTGCAAATGGTTTTCTCTTGACATCTGTGAGAGCAATGACTCATGAAGCACCCACCATAACAGCACATAATTGTCCAGAGGGTAATAAGACTCAAAAGTGAAACAGTAGGTAAAGACTGAAGAGGAGAAAATGTTTAAATCTTTAAACAGAACTCCAAAAGCAGTTCTGAACGTCTAGCTGTATCACATTGGGGGGCTCTATAGGAAAATTACATAAAGAAAGTGACTAAAATGAAGACGGAAGGAGAGGCAAACAAAAGAACAGGAAAGAAAAAGAGTAGAACAGGAAGAAGGACAAAATAGAAAGGTAACTGGTAATTGCATATGAATTTTTAATTGTATTTTAGAATTTTTATCATTTATTCCTGCTCTGTCTTACAATGACTGTCAGCATAGCATGAACAGAATGAGAGCTTTCTAATTCACAAGGAAAGGGAAAGATGTCATGCATCACCTATTCCAAATTGCTTTCAACATTAAGAGCAGGTAACACAGAGATTGTGACGAATGTGAAGCCATCATGCACTCAATATGTCTTTGCCACTGAACTTTTACTTTGCTCTATTTTTTGTGAATAGAGACGGTGCTGGACAGTGCTCTAAGTATTTATAAATACATATGCTTCAGGATTTACAGTTAATGCAAATTAGTATGTCTTTAAATTTGCAGCAAAGAATAGTCCTGACATCGTGACAGACCACTCATTTTATGCTTTTATAACTACACTCAAGTAAGCATTTGAAACACTTTGCAATCTCAACACATGATTAAACAGTCAGTTTGAAACAACATTTTAAAAAATGGTTTGTCATTTCCAACAATTTGGACTTCAGCTCTAGGTTTTAGCGGATGTTACTTAGAAGTTTATGAATAATCTATACTTGTCTGCCAACATAGAGTCTAGACTGATTGTTTAAAAATACAAACCTTATTTTACTTCCCAACTTAAACCCTCTAAAGGTTTCCCAAGGTCAAGTTTCATAACAAAACATGAACAGAACCTCCAAGAAATTCTAAATGCATGTTCACTATGTGTAAGTCACAGTGACCATCTTCCAGTTCTTTCGAATTGTGGAAATTTCTTTCATAATTTGGAAGAGCTCAGAGTTTGTGTTGCCTACTTATTTGTTGAAAAGTCACCATCCTTCTAGTTAAATTCTGCTTCACGTGTGAGCTCAAACTTTATTCCCTGTGCCGTCAGATTAAATTAAATCTGTTTCTTTTGTTAGATACTCATTAAGTTTCAGTATTTTCTTTCATACCATAACTTGCCATTGAGTGAGGGTAAATTAATAATCACTGTTATGTATTATACAACATTAAAGTTCATGCATAGATGCACCATATTAAAAATTTTGTATAAGTTAATCAAGATTTTTTTGTGTGTGTGGGACCCTCGCCGGCCGCTGGGGAACGAACCAGTGCTGCAGAGGCTGCGAGCAGCCTCACAGCCCAGTGCTCAACTGCTGAGCCACCAGGGGAGGCCCAATCAAGGTTTTTTTTTTTTTAATCTTTATCTAAAAATATTTTATTGTTGGATTTTTGGGGGCTCATTTTTTAGATTTTTAATTGAAGTAACATTGGTTTATAATATTATGTAGGCTTAAGCTTAAGGTATACAGAATTAAAATCAACATGTATATATACTATATTATGTTACTCACCAATTATTCTTACAACTCACACTATTTAGAATCTAATGCTCAAGAAATATTTTGATAGAGGAATGAATATATGGTGTGGTAGTTACAGATTTATCTTTTATATGTTGATGAAAACATGTATGAGAATCACAAATAAATAGAACTTCCATTGTTTTGTAATTTACATAGATGAATTCAGATATTTACGAGATTCCTATCATGTTCACAGAGGACATAATTTTTCTGAACGTAGTGGTAGCATATACTATTTCTGTCATCTTTTCTCTTCACCATATTAAAATTTTTAAGTTATATTAGAAAATACATAGAGAAAATACATATGAGAAAAATAAGAGTGATAGTAACTTAATAGAATAGAACTTAAACATGATAGTTTAAGTTCCATCACAAATAAACCCTGAAAAAGGGTTTCAACTATAAATAGTTTAGATGGAAAATGATCTCCGGTAACTCTGGTAGCAAAGCGAGGAAGTGCAACCAGCAAATTCAAGGTCATCATAACACAGTATCACAATCACACAGGAGTGTTGTTAAGTAAGTTGCCACTTGGGTTTTGAGAACCAATGAGGCACATGCACCTCCTCTTTATCAGTTGGGGAGGAAGCAAGCTAGGATATATATTTAACTAGCATCTCCAATTGAGATTGAAGACAATTCTTGAGGGGTTCAAATATTCTGGGACTTCCAGCTCATTTCTGGGTACCAGCAGAGCATCCTCAGCCTCTAGAGAAAACCCTCCAAGAGATGGACAGACTGTCCTTGGAAGTCCACTGGTGTGTGCTACAAGCCAAGAACCTCGGGGATAGGGCAGGGACAACGTACGTACCATAGGCTTCATAAATATTTCTCAGCACGCTACACTATATTTTGATAATCCCAAAGACCAGGGTGATGTATCATCTTTTTTATTCATGATGTTCCGAACTGAATTGCTAAAATTACTGGCATGCATTTTTAAATACAAAATAAATAACATATTAAGAGTGCATTGTTTTATATCTCATTTGTCACATGTCATACCTGGGTCTTGACTTTAGTGTGGAATTTTACGTAAAAGAACATGCATGAAAGAATCACCTTGAACTTCAATTTATTTGATTGCTCACTACTCTGGAGACATCCCACAATAACTCAAGCTCCAGTTATTCTTTATCTCATGGCCCCGAATGCCAAAATATAAATCAAACTCATGTGTATTACCTGTCTCACCTATTGCTGCTTTGCAAACACAGGCTGTGGTATTTACGTAGCACAGATTACAGGCACAAATACATCTGAAATCAGTATCAATTCTTTCCTGAGGATACTGAGAACACTGAACAGGTGAATTGCTGCTATAGGTTTCTATGTTAAAATGTATGCAAATATTGCTGTTGCTTTTCCTATTGTTTTATTATATACCCAGTAGATTTTTTTAATTTATAGTTTTATATAAAGAGGTATAGATTTTATGACATTTAAGCAGTGGTCTCTAAGAAAGTTAATTTGACATGAATTTTTTTAATTTCGGTTAAAATATTTTGGTTTTTTGAAATTTCCTTCCTTGAAGTAGTCTAAACTTGAGACATGAATTTATTCCAGGTTATAGGATTTTGATTCTTACTAAAGTTTTATTATAAAAGGAGCTATTTACAGAACTTAAGAAATATTGATATGTTAAGACCTTTCTTCTCAAATATTGGCTGTTCCTAAACTGTAAAGTAAGCTGATATTTTAATAAATACATGATCTGAAGAGTTTGCCATACTTCAACAGTATTCTCTATATTTAAATAATAATACACAGAGATATAAGCTCTGTGTTGTTTACCTTAGTGACATAATAGACTAATATTTAGCAAACATTAATATTTATAAGTAGGCTAGAAATGAACATTTTTTATTAGGCTTTATTACACGCAGAGAGAAAAAATGATGATAAACTTTCACAAACGTAATCACTTAAGCTAGACATGCTTGATCTAGTCTATTACCTTAGTTTTGCTGATAGTGCTATTTCTTATTATTATGTTTATTTTGGTTGCACATTATCATTAAAGTGTAGAATCAGCCAAAAATTTTTTCAAGATTGTACAGCTTAGATTTATGAGTCCCATTAATATCAGTGTCAGCAATCCATAAAATTCTAGTTTTTTTATTCTGTATTTTCTCGTTAAATGCTTATGTTTATATCCCAAATATTTTCATACTGCTACAAGGTCTTCATAATTGGAAATTTAACTATCTTGGATAATGTTATTCTGAATAAAATTAGAATATTATTAAATATTATAATAAGCATCCAAATAAAATTCTAATAAATATTCTAGTAAAATTAGAACTTTAACTGCCATGAATTATAGTTATTCAGCACTGAAGTAACTAAATGTTATACTATTGTCCTACTGCTAGTTACATAATTTGTCTTAATTTATTTGTTTTTCTATCTTAGAGAACACTAAAATGAATATTTTTACCCAATAATTGCTTGGATTTATTTAAGACATTTTCTATTAAGTCAACTTTGAGATATACTTTATAAATAATGAAATGCACAGGTTTTAATTATACAGATCCATGAGTTTTGACAAATGTACATTTACATATAACAACCAAAATAGGCGTAGAAAATTTTCATCAACTCAAAGTCCCCTGAAGTGCTTTGTCAATTCCACCGTCCCTTCAACTCCCCATTTCAAGGCCACTTACCAATTTTGTATCACTATATATTAGCTTAACCTGTTTTAAAATGATATATAAATTAGTTATATGGTATTTATTCTTTTTTTTTTTATAGAGGCATGCTTTTTATTTATTTATTTTTGTTTTGTTTGTTTTGTTTATACATGCACTGGGTACAGTCAGAAGCGCGGGAGGGTGAGAGAATTCACCAGAGCCAGAGCAGGGAGCAGAGCAGGCAGAAGGACCGAAGTACACTGCTGAGGGGAGCAGCGGGCGGCAGGAGAGGTCTGCGCGCCATGTGGGACCCTCCTCCCATGGCCGGGAAGCAGCCGGGGATCGAACCGGCGCTGCAGAGGCCGCGGGCAGCTTCGCAACCCAGCGCTCAACCGCTGCGCCACCGGGGAGGCCCGGTATTTATTCTTGTGTCTGTTTATTTGGCTCAACATATTTTTGAGATCATCATGTTGTCATCTGTTAAAGGTTTGTTGTTCTTGATCTATGAATACTATTTCATTGTATAAAATTATTGAGTCATTCGTGTGTTGAGGGACATCTGGGTTATTTCCAGTTTGGGGAGATTATGAAGAAACTGCCATCAATATTATTGTACAAGCATTTTTGTGCACAATATTCTTGTACAAGGTTTTCATGTGTCCTGGACAGATACTTAACAGTGAAATTTCTGGGTCATAGGTAGAGGTATTTTTTTTTTTTTAAGTAAGAAACAGCTCAACCATTTTCCAAATTAATTGCATTTGCTACTTTCCAACTAACATGAGTGTTCCGTGTGCTCCACATCCTTGCCAACACTCATCTCTCTTCTAGTCACTGTAGGACTGTGGAGCAGTGAGCCCACACAACTTTACATCTGGATACTGCAGGATTTCTGATATTAACAGACAACCAAAGCAAGAGACTTTTGAAATGTGAGATTATGAGGTAATGTAATGTCTTTCAATGTCTTGACCCAAGACTTAATGATCAATAAAAGATTCATGTAAGGTATTTAACAGAGGAAGAACATTTTCTTTGCATTTGAGGCCTCCTGGGTTAAAGGTTAAAAAAAAAAGTTTGGCAGGTTGCTCTAACTCACAGCAAAATGAAGATGGTTCTTGCTCTGAAGGCTTGCCCCTCCACCTAGCTTGTCCCCAATCTCAGAACTCCATCAGGTAAAAGTGTCTCTTTCACTTGCTCAGTTTGTCTCTCTGTGTAGTTCAGTTAAAATTTATTTGTACCTGTGAAACAGGGTTTTCACAAAATGATGGTTTTAAACAAAGTGTAAAGTTTTGGTTTATTGGGTAACTTATTGCCTCAGAAGGGGTGAAGTTCTTTTGTGTAATCACACACATTACTCTTGCAAAAGAAAAATACTTGGCTAATATGAATAGTTTCCTAAGGATGTAATCCCAGAGGAATATTACCCAGTCAAGAATAATGAATATTCTCTATGGGCAACTATGGGCAGCTTTTGATGGAGCTATGTCTCCCAGGAAGTTCTCTGTTCTGGGACATGGGTCCCTGGACTTCTTGCCTCAGAGGCACAGCAGGCAGCATCATGAGAAAATGAAGGCTTTTTCCAAGGATGAGTCCAACAAGCTTGTCCACCTCTCAAGCTTCCTGAGCTGCAAGACTGGCATGACCCACATGTTCCAGAGGTGGATAGGCCAGGATCCCAGGTGAACAAGAAGAAAGTTGTGGAGGCTGTGACCAATGTAAAGACACAACCGTTGGAGGTAGTGCTATTGTGTGCTAGGTAGAAACCCCTCAAGGTTTCAGAAATTTTAAGACCATTTTTGCTGAACATGTCAGTGATGAGTGTGAAAGAGTTTCTATAAGAACATAAATCTAAGAAGGTTTTCACTAAATACTGTAAGAAGTGGCAAGATGAAGATGACAAGAGATGGCTAGGAAAGGATTTTAACAATGTGAAGAAGTAAGCATGGTCACCCATGTCATCGCCCACAGCCAGATGCACCAGCTGCCTCTGTGCAAGAAGGCCCACCTTATAGAGATCCAGGAGAATGGAGGCACAATGGCTAAAAAAGCACCACGAGTGCACTGAATGGCTGGAGAAGCAACTTGCCAGGAACCAGTGTTTGAGCAGAATGAGATGACTAATGTCATTGGGGTGACCAAAGGCAAAAGCTACAAAGGGGTCAACTGTCACTGGCACACCAAGAAACAGCCCCACAAAACCCACTGAAGGCTGCCCAAGATTGTCGTCAGGGCATGGCACCCTGCCCAAGCAGCCTCCTCTGTAGTCCAGGAAGGGCAGGAAAGCTACCTCACAGCACTGAGATCAAGAAGTTCTACAAGAGTGGTCAGGTGTCCTTTTCAAGAATGGGAAATGGGTGAAGAACAGTGCTTCCTCAAGTTAAGATCTGTCTGACAAGAGCACTGATCCTTTGGGTACCTTTATCTATTATGGTGAAGTAACCAATGACTCTGTCATACTGAAAGAGCTGTGTGGTGAGAGCCAAGAAATAAGTGCTCACCTTTTGTAAGTCC
Source organism: Talpa europaea (assembly GCF_964194135.1). Classification (NCBI taxonomy): domain Eukaryota; kingdom Metazoa; phylum Chordata; class Mammalia; order Eulipotyphla; family Talpidae; genus Talpa; species Talpa europaea. The sequence goes on from NC_140071.1 coordinate 24,135,512, forward strand.
TTGCTGATGCACAGGAAATCACCAGCCCTGGAGAAGATCGACCTGAAGTTCCATCACCTCCAAGTTTGGCTATGGGTCCTTGCAAACTGTGGAGAAGAAGAAAGCCTTCTTGGGATGATTCCAGAAAGACCAACTTGCAGAAGAAGAAGGTGCTTAATGACACCAACAGACTACAATTAGCAAGATGATAATAAAAATTATTTTCTAGTAGGAAAAAAATGAATTTTTTAATGATTGCCAAAAGGAACCGGAATATAATTGTATTATCCGTCAAAAGAAATATTATGTTACCTTTTCCACAGATAGTATTTTGCTGCAGATTTGAAACAGGACTCGATGAATGTTATTACATTTATTTTGTTTAAAAATGTATACAGTGGTCTCAAACTTACTTGTTTTATATACAATGCCCTCCTCTACTGCTCATTTATTCAACACTCATTTATTCCAGGAGTAGGCTTTTTTGCTAGAGTGTCCTTTCCAGCACGTTTACAGAGAAAATGAAGCAAAGGAGAGTAACTGCTAATGAGTACAGGATTTCTTTTTGAAGTAATTAAAATTTTCTAAAATTAATTACGGTGATGGTTGCACAACTCTGAATATAATAAAAATCACTGAATTGTGTAGTTTAAATGGATGAGTCACATGGTATGTAAATGTTATTACAATAAAGCTGTTATTTTAAATGAAAATGAAATAAGGGAAGGAAAAATAAGTTCAATGAAACTTTATGATTGCTCACCAACAACCAGATTCTTAACCAACTGAAAGTCAAAATCAAATTTATGGGGTAACTTCCAAACACATTGAGAAAAAAAAAAAAAGAAAATGATCTTTGCTACAAGAACATTGTCATAATAGATATAAATGGTGTGTCCCGAATTTTTGTTTGATATGAGGCACATAGCTAAACATTTTAAATGCACGACCTTATTCAATCTTTATATCAACTCTAGCAGGTTACCACTGGATACATTCAGTAGAGGGAAGCTAATATTTAGATCAAAGCAAGTAACTGGAAAAGCCAGGTTTGTATGATGTAATTGTTTTTAATCTATTGCTTCCCAACATTAGAAGACAAAACCATGAAGTTTCCACTGCTGTTTATGACCAAAAATCTATATACATGCATATCCTCATCCTCCACTACCCTCAGTAACAATATTTTAGGTTCTATGACACGTATAGTCAATGAGGAGGTTTTGCAATGGTTAACACAACCAATGGCCAGCCTTTTGCAAATTATAAAATATTTGTTTTACAGATTTTTGAAATTTCATTTTATATATAAGAAAACATTTCCTAGTGAAGTTAAGGGAAATCGCCAATGTAAAGTAACTCTAGAAAAAAAAGAGAGAATTAAGTGTCAAGTGAAAATTCAGGAATCCCTATAACCATTATATTATTACTGATTAATAAACTGAGTCCCCTTTCTTCTCTCCAGTTCCTGCTTGATGCCCAACACTGATACAGTGATCACTCGCTCACAATGTTGACTACATGGTTTCTAGTGCAGTCTGCCCTCTGACTGAAACTCTGGGAATAAACTTGGCATTATTCCAGACTCTGCTCCTGCCAAGTTCAATTGCATCAGGGAGTAATAAAGAACAACAATACCCATTTTTACTTTAATGTTCAAAGAACACTTCCGGATCATTGAATTTGGATAGCATTTTCATCTGTAGGATGGAAATTATTCTAATTACTACAAGTTTACCTTATGAAAATGAACACCTGCTTTTTCAGGGCAACATCCCCTGAACAATACTCAATTGAAAAAAATTAAGTTTTGCTTGCACTTAACAATAGTTAGAAAAGAATGAAAAAGACATAGGAATTGTGTTTACTACTAGGGAAAGCACTGGATAGTTAAGAAACTTTAAGGAAGGAACACTTCAGAATTTTGTATAGTGTGAATTTGTACTGCATGCATTCCATAAAGAAAATACAAAGAAATAATAGCATATAAGCTTTGATAAAACAACTCTTCGGCGTTGACATTTCAAAAATGAATTACTACTTTTAGAAACACAGTTAAGCAGTCAAGAACTGAGACTTGTATCATACAGAAGTACATTTTCCAGATAACTAAGACTTATAGTTCCCAAGTGCATCACTGCTTATTTCATTATTCATTTTGTAAGCATAAACTCTATATAACCCTGCATTTCTCAGGCACTGGGCTAAACTTACTGTACAAGAGAGAACATGGCCCCTACCTTTATGAAGTTTTTGTAATGTGAGGCAGGATTATTACTAAAGACATCTTGTTTTTGCCTCTTTAATCCAAAGGTTCTCTATATACATTTACATCATCTTGATTGTTTTTGATGAACACCCACTATTGAATTAAAGCACTAGGACTATAGTTTAGATTTTATGTCTCTTCCTCCTAAACAGACGTCTGCTAACATCTATGGAACTGAGGATGTCCAAGCCTACTAGAGTTCTTATTTTTCATTTTTAATAAAAAATGAAACCAGTCATACAAACTTGTATACACAATGAATGAGACTCTGAAATATGCCCCCATAACATGGCTGGCCATTTGCAGAAACTCTGGGAAACTTCTTCAGGGATTAACTATAGGTAGCTCTATTTTCTTCATGATGCTATTAGAAAAGAAATTAGTAACTGGATTGCTCAATCTGCCATAACAAAATATCATAGACTAGGTGCCTTACACAATAGAAATCTATTTTTTCACAGTTCTGGGGGCTGAAAGTCTAAAATCAAGGTCCAGAAAAAAAGTAAAAATCAAAATCAAAAATCTGCTATAAACCAGAAACACACTACAAGGGGGGGGGAGGAGAAGGGATTAGGATCAAAACAAGGGGGGTGGGAATTGTATGGGGACTATAACCAAGATGAAAATGCATACATTGTGCAAAAATGAAAAATGATGTAAACTATATAAAATAAAATAAAATAAAATTTATAATAAAAAAAAATAAAATCAAGGTCCAGCAGCATCATGTTCTGCTGAAAACTCACTTCCCTGCCTGTAGATGATCACATTCTTACTCTTCCCTCATGTGGCAGAAAGAGAGAATAAGTCTCTCGTGTCTTCTCATATATTGATGCTATTGTATGAGTCCTGCTCACTCTTATGACCTCATTACCTTAATTATCTCTATAGAGGTCTTATTTCCAAATAAGACTACACTGAAGGATACAGCTTTAACGTATAAATACTCAGTTTGTAGCAGGTTGTTAAATTACATAATAATAAAAATAATAACAACTATTATTATTGCATTAGGTAGTGACATGTATGGAAATTCTTCTGAGGAATTTAATTTAGTGATATGTGGTAAAGTGCCTAATTGGAGTCAAACTCAGAAACAGCATCTGTTCTTTGAATACTTTAAAGGGGGATGTCAAAGTCTTATGGCTGCAGTTAATTTTAGAATGGAGGATTTTTGTTTTCATCATGTTATATTTTAAATGCAGTAGACATCAATAAGTGAAAGAACCTGTATTTTATCAAATACATACGTGTCTCAAAGTGAGATTAAAAGCTGTATTTAGCATTTTGTGAGGTTGATATTAATACTTGATGATGTTTATGAAAGAGCAAAATTCACTGATCAAATTTGTTCTTTAGTGCTGTCTCCAAATGGTAATGAAGCTTGGTTGCTATGATGCTTTTCCCTTGGGTTTTCTTTAAAAGGTTATAATGGTTGTTTTCAACTACTTAATACAGTAGTTGTGAAACTAATCAACTCTAGTGATCCTTCATCTGGAAATTCCTCAGATTTCATCTAATGGATATTTAAGTTGTTTGAACAGACCACAGATTAGAGAATTAAGAAGCTAGTGGTTTTGCTTTTTTTTTTTTTAAAGATTTATTTATTTATGCATACAAGAACCGGGGTACAGGCCAGAGTTGTGGGCGGGGGGGGGGTGAGAGGATTCACCAGAGATGGACTGGGGAGCAGAACAAGCAGAATGACTGAAATACACTGCTGAGGGCAGCAGCGGGTGAGACAAGAGAGGTCTGCTGCACCATGTGGGTAGCTCCCTGGCCGGGGATCGAACCATGCTGCAGTGGTTGTAGACAGCTTCATAGATTGTGTGTTAACCTTTGCGCCAGCAGGAAGGCCCCTGCTTTGTTGGTTTTTAATGGAACGATACAATGAACAGAAAATACTATGGTTTTTCTTCATAGGAGAGTACATATATGAGTATTTTAAACTTATAATTATGGTAGAGCCACTCTTCCTTTCTTTTCAGCATGAAATGCCTGTGTCAGTCAGTAGGCAGCTGAATATCAATACACAGCCAATTGTCCAGTGTTTGCTCAACTAGTGAAGCATTGAAACTTGTAGTACTTCTTCAACTGTAATGTGCAAACAAGCCATCTAAGAATACTGTTGAACTGCCCTTTCTGAGTTTTAGATCCAAAAGGACTAGGGTAGTCTGAAATTCTGCAATTCAAGGGAGGGCTGTTGATGTCCCAGTTGGTCCAGACCACACTTTAAGGAAAAATACTCCCAAAGACCCAGGCCAAAGGCATTTCAAAAACTTGCAAACCATAAATGGATAACATAACATATTGATGAGGGGCCTCCCTGATGGTGCAGCGGTTGAGCGCTAGGTTGCGAAGCTGTCCACAGCCTCTGCAGCGTAAGTTCGATTCCCGGCTGCCAGGTGAAGGTCCCACATGGCGCGCAGACCTCTCCTGCCGCCCGCTGCTCCCCTCAGCAGTGTACTTTGTCAGTCTGCCTGCTCTGCTCTCCGCTCTGGCTCTGGTGAATTCTCTCACCCTCCCGCGCTTCGGACTGTACCCCAGTGCTTGCATAAATAAATAAACAAACCTTAAAAAAAAAAGTTAAAAAAAAAACATATTGATGAGGAAACATATATAAAGCCAGGTTTGTAATAATTCAAAACTAGTAAAACCCAGGTAGCCCTTACATCGGATGCTGCCAGATTCATGAATCATGAACTGTTTAAATAAACAAGACACATTGTCTATTATGGTTAATTCAATGTAGCTGAATTTACCTAAGGCAGAGAATTTGAAGGGCTCATTATGGTAACATCAGCCTGTAGGTCTGAATTTGTTAAAAATATTAAACTCCAGAGATGTAGGTCTATATTTCAAAAGTGTGGGGGGGGAGGAACTTTCAGTTTTTGTTGTCTTTAAGTGGTGACAAAGTAAAAGCAGTAATTTCATTTGGCAAAATTAAAGTTATAGAAACCAGGGTGGACATTTTGTAGTACTATGGATTTGACTTGTTTTGGGTGTAAGGATAATGAATAGGTAAAACGCAAAAAACAAGTGTTTATTGAGTGTCTACTTGCAGCCAAAGAGCATGCCTCATGTTGCACTGGTTGCATGTTAAAACCATCTGGGCGATTACAAAACAAGTTCACACAGATCCAGGCCTCCCTCCTCGATCTCACTGGAAACTCTGCAGAAAGGACCAAACAAAACGCTTTAAAAGCTCTCCAAAGCCTCTTTCTCTTATGGTAGGCTTACCACCATTTATGGGGAAGTCTTTCCTTCCCCAAAAATCCTACAAAGAGTTCTCCACTCTTTCCTTACTGCTGCTCTTCTAATCTAGCCAGCTGCATGGAATAGCCCCAAGAAGCAGAAAAAAGGTTTTGTGGATCTCCTGTACTCCGCAACCCTTATGACCTTCTTTTATTCTCAGATGTCTAGAAAAAATTTAAAAGTATTTTCAATGAGCTGTTTTTTCTCTTTACTCTCTTTTCTACCTAATTCTCCTACAACGTTGATGCCGCTACATACTAAGGGTATGCTTAGGAGGTCCTGGCAAAAATAGAGATTCACACAGTTTAATATTTCAAGACATTTCTCAACAAATAAATAGCCTGATTCAGAAGATGAATCCGGGTCTGAATCCCAAGTACACACTATTCCTACTATGCCCTGCTGCCAAGTTTTGCTAGCTATCGAGGAAAAGGCAATTAAATGAATAATGACTTTGGCTTTCATATAAAATAAGTCATTATTTTATCTTGCAAGAGCTATACCCCAAATATTAAGAAATAAGGTGCAATCCTTTTAGCAATATCTTGGTCTTGGGCTACGAAGCTGTCACCACAGAACTTAGTATCTTTCTTCTCCGGTTCAGAGCTAGTACTTAGACCCATCTTGGATTTTAAAATCCCAAATATCTCCCATCTAGTAAACCTTTCTCTCCCATGTCTGCCTCTCTGAGGTTCTCTCATGCCTCTCACAGTCCTAACCATGTCAAATCTCTCTTCCATCAAAGCAGTTTTGCAAAGCTTGACTCACCTCAACAGAAGAATTGCATTCAGCCAGTTAAATACCTGCATGTATTTATAAGCCCATGATAACTCGGAACCCCTATCCCATTTTCACATTTTCTTGGTATTTATGCTCTCCTAACCTGTGGGTTTGTTTTTTTTGTTTGTTTGTTTTTGTTTTTGTTTTTTTCAGTTTTAAATGCAGTTAGTATTGCATGGCCCTCTAACCTTTTCTTTAAAAACTCCCTAAAATACATCCGTTACTACGTCCTAGGAACAGTGACTTTAGCAACACATTAGAATTCCTTCAGTGGTTTAAAAAATATTGCTTGGGCCCAATTAGAATCTCTGGGGTGGCTCCAAGGTGTGTTTTCAATGTCAGGATTGAGAACCGCTGCTTCAGATCATACACTGTCTCAAGATAGGAAATTTCTTTTCTATTTTTTCCCTAAAACCAAACAAATCCGAGGGCATAGGTTTCGCCAGAGGGAGGCTGGGAGGCCTAGAAGTTGGGGGGGCTCCCATGAGACAAAATTGGGAAGTCACAGAATTGCAGGACATAATTCAACCAAGGATATTTATATAGTGACTAGATAATGTAGTTATAGTCATCACATCATTTAAATCTCCTAAGCCTATAGGAAGTATCTCCTTGAAAAACAAAATCAATTTTTTAGTTGACTGAAGATCAATGACTTGTGCTTCTCTGGTTTGCAAAGAAGTTGTGGGGGGAAGAGCAGAGTCAGGCATGCCTTAATTACATCATCCTCTCACTGTGTCACCTAGACAGCCTGAATTTTCCATGGTAGAATCATGCTTTTCAGATTTATTAAAGGTCCTATATTTCTTGCTAACCCCCTGCCACAGGGACCTCAGGTGAAGGAGGAGCATGATGGGAGAATGTGTGGGGAGATAAGATACCAGCCTCCAGTAAAGCTACTCATCAGAAAATGCTCTGACTTTGAACACATCATTGCGTCATTCTGTGCCTCGGTTTTCTTACAAATCAAAAGGATACAGGAGCAAGGGCCATCTGTACCTCAAAGGGTTTTGTGAAACAAAATGATCATGCTAAGTGCTTGAAAAATTAGAAAGAACTTCAAACAAAATCATTCCCATTGTGATTATTTATGAATGATGAATATGGTTATTATTTGTTGCTGGTTTTCTGGACAGAATGGGATTTGGAAAGTAAAAATGAGATAAAAGAAATCTTATTGTAGTGCATTTAGTGGTATGAGCCCAGTGTAAACAAAGCAAAAAATTTAAAAAGAGAGAAGAAAAATCATTCTGGGTATTTATGATGACAATGAAAATTTTGTGGGCAGGAGAAAGAAAGTGCTTTATATTTTGTTTTTATTTACAACATCTCCTTCTGCTAAAACATACTTGTTCTCTCTTTAGCAACCCAAGCATTGTTTAGGGCAGAAATGGCTGACTTTTAATTTAAGTTGTGTTTTCTAAACTCCAGAAGGAACTTTTGTCGCTTCCTAAGCCAAAATAAAAATTCTGACTTTATTACATTCTCTAGGGAAATTTCAGCTCCTCAACACAGCCCCTGGGACAAGCTGCTGAAAAGCTGTTTAGCTGCTCTAGAGAAAAAGATCTCAAGCTTCCCCCGAGATGGGACTGTAACTGCTCATTTCAGATATTTATACACAAAATATCTTCATTCTCAAAGTAATTTTTCAGAGCTGTGCCCTCCAAAGAGATCATTAATATTAAAATTCTATATCAGAAATTGCTTACTAGTACAGATGATAACCTCATAAACGAGGAAGGCAGTAAAACATTTTATTAAGTTTCTGTCACTAACAAGAAAAAGATTGCACAAGGGAAAATGTGTACCAAAGTCATCAGGAAGAACTGCGTCCATTTAATTCTGGCCATAGTTACTCCTCTATTCTGTTTTCCCTCAATGTTATGAAATTAATCAAAGCCATGTTATTTTATTTTTATGATTAACTTTAAATGAGTGATTATAAAGGATCACTGAAAATTTTTCCTTCTTAAAGGCAAAGTTGTAGATTAGTCTGTATGCAGTTAGCCCTCAGTAAATACTTATAAATTACTTACTAATTTGACTCACATGAAATTAACATTGCCATGTATCAAATATGGTTCATTATTAGCAACCTCATGTGTCTCTTCCCATTCAGGCCAAATCTGTTCAATTTTTTCAAATATCGGGTATGTTGTTAATATTTAACTTGTGAATATCTATAAAAAATGTGTTCCTATGCATGGAAAAACAGTTCACCTAAGTTTTTTTTTTTTTTTCTTGCTCTTCTTAATGTAGACATTTGAACTTTATGGTAACTAAATTATATTTCTTCATGCTCTGCCTATTTCAAGTATTTAAAAAACCGCAAAGTTAAAAAATTGCAAAGCTAAAATTACAAAATCGTTAAGTCTGAACACTTTTGTCTATAATTTTTTTTATTTTAATTACCTTCCTTAAATGTTAAAGAAAAATACTGTGTAGCTAAGTAAATTGAACCAGAATGTTTTGGCTTTACTTTTTCTTGGATGCAATATATTATCTATATACCTATAACTCCCAAATCAGCTAACATTCTTATTTCTCTAACACCATTTTCTAATTGTGTCTGTATAAACTTGAAAGGGAGAAATTCCCTAAATACCCAGGTATTTAGGCAAGTTGTTTTTGTTTCTTTTTTTAACATTTCAGTTAAGGTCAAGCTTAAATTTTTTTCTGTCCCAGTAGAAAAACAATGTTTAAAAATAATTTGTTTCACAACCCAAATGCCCAAAAATAAATGACTGGCTCAAGAAGATGTGGCATATATACACAATGGAATATTATTCAACAATCAAAAAAGATAAACTCATGCCATTCACAGCTAAGTGGATGGAGCTAGCAGGAATTATGCTCAGTGAAATAAGCCAGAAGGAAAAAGAAAAATTTCGGATGGTTTCACTTACAGCAGGAATATAGGGGAACCAAATAAGACATCAGTGTAAAAAAACAATAACAGTACAAAACACAACAAAGCAAAAACAGACAATTATAAATCAGAGACATCCTGCAGGGGAGGGGGAGGGAGAGAAATTAGAGGGAGGAGCACAGGGGACTGAGGTGATGGTTCACGGGTGCATTGGGGAAGGAAACTCTATGGGGACTACACCTGAGGGGGTGGGGGGAAGCAAATATTGTTTAAAAATGAACAATGATGTAAAAAATTAAAAAAATAATATAAAAATAATTTGTTTCACAATAAGAAATATTAATTCCTCTTTAGCTACTACTAGAAAGCACAAATGCAATGTCTAATAATGTCTACATTTAAGATGACTGCAACCTCTTTCATCACTGGTTCCGTTAAACTTTCAAGATTTCTTTCTTACCACTGACAGAATCTCCAGAAATACTAAGTAGCAAAATATTATAAAGACTATGTGCTAGAAATGTCATTGTTTCCCCTTTGCCATCTTTTCCATTCTATCTTCTGTAAGATAGTTCACATTTCAGGACCATTTGTCTACCAAACCTTATAAATAGCTATGCTTTCAAAATGCTGATAGCCAGAGAGTCTGCAGGTACCAGAGGGTAATTCTAGCTTTCCCCTTTCTATATAATAAGATTCTTTGTCAATATAATGAGCCCACTTCTCTGCATGCCTTTGGCAGATGCTTTTTTCCCTTACCAAAGTGTATGGTGTTGACTTTATCTAATAATTACGTAAACACTTTCACATGCCAATTCTGCATTGTCCTAGTTCCAATTTCAGCAGTTCCTGAAAGATGCTCATCCACAAATCTAACCATTTCTTTCTTACACAGTAGAATCACCCTTGATATTTCTTGATGGGAATTTATTTTCCAGTCTTTCTCCATGGAAGGAGGGAAGGTAGTAGGTAAGTAGAAATGTAACTTGGTGCAGGGGAAAGTGAGGGATGGAGCATTGGAAGCAGGGAGCACAGGGTGGAAAGAAATAGCCGGAGGGTTTTCATTTTTTCCTCTGAGCCTACTACCAGCAATGCCATCTTTGCAAAGAGCCTTTAGATTAAGAGAAGGAAAGACATTAAAGGTAGCACTGTGAAAATGGTGACTGAAATATCACTGCTAGTCTAGCGAAGAGCTAAGTTAAGGAGGTAATAAAGGGTAGACATGATATTATGTGCTTACTCCTTCACCCTTTTTACTCTCACCCGTGGCCCAGTGTTAACTGAGGTGAATACCCTGGCTGCATATCTGGCCAACTGTTAGTATTTATCGTCAGTGTTTTCATTTTATCTCTCCTTTATATCAAAACTCAAAGCCAAACTCTAAAGCAGTCTTGCATTGAATTTTCTTAGTGATTAACCTATGTCTTCATAGTGTATTTTTGAATACGGCTGCATAAATTACTCTCTGTTGATTTGTTAAAATAAAGTTGGTTATCAACAGATACAGCTATTTTCAGAAGCTATAACAAACAGAAGAATTAAACCGGCACTGGTTCAATGAGTGTGAGAAAATAGAATTTGGGGACTGAAGGACTGTAAACCAGATTGGACCAAAAAAGAAAGTTGTCCCACCTAATCAGATTGGGAGGACAAATAGAGAAAATCGGCAGCAAAGGTAACAGGAAGCATTGTTTCTTCTAAGGTCAGGGAGCTATAAAATGCCATCACAACTTCCTCCATGTGTGACCTCTGCTTGTCCTCATGGAGGCCCCCAGACCTATTTTGATGTCTCTTCTATTACTGAGATATCCAATTATCAATATTAAAACACCCTTGCCTCTTGACAGAACCCAATCCCACAGCCATTTCTGCTTTTTTTGATCTTGCTGCAGAAAATGCACCCAACTCAGAGCTGGTCTCATTGCCCTTAGAGCTTCCTCAGAATCCTCCAGCAAGAACACAACCCTTATCAAAGACAGCAGCCTCCTCCACCAGCTGTGGGGCATGCCTTTCACAGATCCCCGAGAGTGTGCTCCTTCAATTGCAAGTAAATAAATAAGATTTTGTCATATTTATTAAATCACAGGTTTGAGCTTGGTGGACTTTTGGCTGGTTGAGATTTAACAGATGTCAAATAGAAGTTGGAGGATCTGAATGATTTATTTGGACATTTGAGATTTTAAAATAAGATTTTCCAAATGCTGGAAGGTTTTTTTTTTAATCATACAGAAATGATAAGAAGAAAATGTCTTTTAGAAAATCAAAATACTTTGAGACATAATGAAGTTAGTAGCCGAGGCTTTATGATTTCATCTAAAGCTGGCAGCTTTCAATAATAAAAATTTCTTTCAATGATGGAGATATAATTTTCTAAAAGGCAAGACAATATGGCAAAAAAGGAATAAATTTCCACCCCGAATTTAGTTTTTTATTAAGTTGACTCAACTTTAAGGTTTCTTTTCACTATCAAGTCTTGGATCTTCTTGGCAAGTACTCGATAGAAACATTTATCTTCTCTCACTTTTCAAACAGATGTCCTGTTGTAAATATACTAACATCATTTGATTGGGAAATTCCGTGAACAGCCTATTTCTGACAACAGCTATTCTGTTCCATGGTTGGTTCATATGCACTTCAGTTTTATACTTTGCAGCTTCAAAGTACATTTTATAGCTCACTTTTTTTTTCAAATAGACTAAATTATTTAGACTGTTTATTCTACCAAGTACATTTTGTTAAAACTTGATTCAATTTCAAAAGAAAAATTACATTAAAAATATTTCCTTCTGTAACTACTTCTAAAGTAGTTAAACTTCTAAAGTAATTCTAAGGTAACTGAATTTACAATCTTGAGACTTGGTATACTTTTCTTTTTCCAGTATTTTGCTTCTCATTAAGGTTCCTTTTAAAAGATAATGTACCTCATATTTTACTATTCTAAATACAATGTTTATTATTTTTTAATAAAGATAATACCTTTGATAGGAAAGTTTGGAATAGTCAAAAAACATACATGCCATTAATGTATTCTCCTAATAAGCCACAATATCAATAATTTCTTATTCTTTTTATTTTCCTATTCCTTTTAATTTACATATATTTTCACATTTAAATTTATTTTTGACCATTTTATTCAATTACTATTAATTGCCTCAATGTTTATAAATTTCCTTGCATCTTCTAGGTGATAATATGATTATCTCAAAATATTAACAATTATAGTCCAACTTGTTAATGTGTCCTAATCTCTGGAAACTGTATGTATTAGAGGTGGAAAAATAATTAGAGTTGCAAATGAAATTAAGGTTGCTAATTAACTGACTTTAAAATAAGGAAATTATCCCAATGCCCTGACCTAGTCACATAAGTCCTTAGAAACAGAGAGCCCTTCTCAACTTCCGTCCTAGAAGGATGTGATAACAGAGGAATGTCAAGAGACAGTAGGACTTGACCAGCCATTGCTGGTTTTGAAGATGGATAAGGGGAACCAAAAGCCAAGGAATGAAGAACACTTAATGCTTCCAGATGGGAATGCAGCCCTACCAACACCTTGATTTTAATCCAGGAAGGCCCCTGTCTGACTTTTCATCTCATGCAGAACTGTCACAATAAATTTGTATGTTTTATGCCACTAAAGCTTATTTGTTGCAGCATTAATAGAAAACTAATGCATGTCTTCCTACATTGACCCGAACAATGTTAAACAATAATGTCAAGTTTGAGGTGGAGAATAAGATAATTAGGTTGAAAAAAATTAGAGACTGCCATCTCTCAGCAACAAATGATACAGGAATTCTCAACTAGTTCATGACATTTAATCAAATTTCTTAACTAGTTTATTTATCTGGTTTCTAATGATACATTTCAATGCTTCATATTTTATTTATTTTTTATTTAAATTTTATTTTTATATTCCCCATACAATTACAACCCCCTTATTTTGACCCCAACCCCTCCTTTCCCCGCCCCCCACCCCCCATAGAGTGTCTCTGGTTCATAGTTGTTTGTTGATTTTGATATTTTCTTTCTTATAGTTATTTTTTTTTCCTGGTCCCTTATTTAAGTTTTCTAGATTCCTCTATGAGTGAGATCATCCGGTATTTTTCTTTTTCTTTCTGGCTTTTTTCGCTGAGCAGCTTCATATTTTATTTTTCTGGTTTGCTTTATTTATTTTTATTTATTGTTTGCTTGAAATACCATTTTCACTAGCACACCTCACATAGTAAGTACCAGACCCAAAGCAAGGGTAAAGGGAATGCAGATCTGAATACCTGCTCTGTGATGATCTTTACTGGAAACCTAGATTGTGTGGAGCAGCCCAGCTCCTCCACGTTTTCCTCCCTCAACCGAGTGTGCCTCTGCACAACCTCTACTGCCCCTCCCCAGGCCTCCAGCTAGACTGATGGCCCTGTTGCCAGTGTTCTCTACTCTAGACCACAACCCTCAGCTTCTCTGTCTACCTCCTGTTGGATGTAGCATGAATCTCCTGAGTTTCAACCCTGTGGAAATTTGCACAGATCTCTGCTGTTAAATGGACACTCAACCCCATTCTTATCCAAGAGACTATCTAAACAGTGTCCTCCTGGCTCGATGCTGTAAGAGCCACGGCCAATGGAGACTGACCCCTACTCTAACCTCTGCCAGGGCTTGTCGTGTCTGCTTCTCTTGGTAGCATCTGCTCCACTTCTTGCCAGGCCCTACTGAGTCTGGGCTGCTTCCAGGACCTCCCTGGGGCTTGCGAGTTCTTTTCTTTCCCCTATGGGAGTTCAATTTCTTTCCCCTATGGTGATGGCTGCTTCCTGGACCCTCCCAGGGATCACTGGGGTCCACAGGAGCCTACCATCAGTGGGGCTGCTACAGGATCTCACATGACTCCCTGGAGTCTATATGTCCTGGAGTATATATGGTGAAGGCTGTTTTCAGGTCCTGCCCCAGATCTCCTGAGACCTGGTGGGGGCCTACAGAGGCAGGTCTGTTTCCAGCTCCTGTCTGGGGCTCTTAGTTATGCTGAGGGCTTTTGTCAGTGGGATGCTTACAGGTCCTGCCCTGGGGTTCCCTGGTGTCTGCCAGGGCTCACTATCTAAGGGTGTTCACTATAGTCAGCCCCCACAGAACTGGCAAGCCCCAGGGAGGTCCTGGAAGCAGCCCAGACCCAGACTCTTCTGCTTGCAGGGCCCAGTGGGCCACGAGGGCTGACCTCACCCACATAGGCTGGCTACCAGCTTGGCCCATTCTACTGCCTATCATACCCCTTGTTTGGATATTACTCCTATTGTGTTGTTTTCATCTGTTTTCCCTTCAGCAGTTATTGGCTTAAGTCTTGCTACAATGTAGTTGTGAAACATGGAAGAGCTAAGCCCAGCATGTTCATTCTGCCACCATTGTCACACTCACCTTTATCCATTTTTTAAGGAACTTTTTGTTAATATCTTCTCTAATGGCTTCTATTTGAAATACATAATGCTTATAAAATATTGGCCTTCTTCTGGTACTTTGGCTATCATGTCTTTAATTTTGCATGCTATTACAAATCTCAGGTCTTAAGTATATATTCTTTCTTATTTTAATCTTGCTACTTTTCTCACATTTAAGCTATATATTTTCCAAAAGATTTATTCATGAATATAAGAGCTGGGGTGCAGACCAGAGGTGGGGGAGGCGGTAAGAGGATTTATCAGAGACAGAGTGGGGAGCAGAACAGGCTAATCTACTGAAATACACTGCTGAGCGGAGCAGCAGGCAATACAGGGGAGGTCTGCTGCGCCATGTGGGTCAGCTCCCTGGCCGCAAATTGAACTCGTGCTGCAGTGGCTGCTGATAGCTTCATGGTGCTGAGACTTTACCCCTTGCACCACCAGGAAGACCCTACGCTATATCTTTAAAGACAGAATCTATAAGCAGCATGTGTGTGTGTGTGTGTGTGTATACATTTACATATAATGCTTGTATCACATTATCCTCAATTTCTTTCCCCAGTGATCCACTAGTCTTGGGTAGGATGAATATTAGTTGTTGTCTTCCCAGTAGCCTTTCCTTCTTTTAGGAGGAATTTGACTTAAAATATTCCAGGAGCACTTTGCCAGACTGCGTGTGTTGGCATAGAGTAGGGTGAGAGACGAGAAAATTGACAGAAAATTGATAAATGTTGAACATGGCTATAGGGGGATTCATTATACTCTTTTGTAAATGTTTGATCATTTCCACGGTATAGACGTGAGTTTATACGTGATTTGTTTTTCCTTTTAAGTATTATTTAATTTTATTATTGTTTATTGAGGTAATTAGTTGATTTATAAGTGTATATGATTTAGGGATAGACATCCACACTTTTTCAGGTGTATGTCACCACACTACACCCATTACCAAAGCACCCATAATCCTCCATAATAGTCCTCTGGCTGCTTCAATTCTACAAAGAGATTTCTGAGTTTTATTTCAGTTTAGTTTTGATTGTTTCTTTGTTTTATTTCTTGCCACATAGGAGTGAAATCATCTGATATTTGTCATTCTTTTTCTGGCTTATTTCACGTAACATAATACAGCCCTCTCCAGTTCCATCCACGCTGTCACAAATGGCAAGGACTTTTCAATGTTTTCTAATATGTTTCTGTAACGAATAACTATTAGTTGTTCAACAAGGAAATTCATTCTTAAATATTTTAAATGGATGCCCTATCTTTGAAATGTATTCCCATTTCTAATGGAATTTGTTCATCCTTTATATGCTACTGCCAGTTTTTCAAGTTTTGAGAAATGAATTTTGACATTATCAGGAAAGGTGCCATCTCCCATCACAAGGCAGTTTTGAAGTTCAATTGAGATCACATTTCTGAAAATACAAGGTAGCCATCACAGTATTATGTAAATGTCCTGTTATTTATTATTGGCTTACTGTCTTACTTTTTGCTTTTCCTTTCCGTCTTTTCTTTTGTTGTTACAAACTAGAATGTTAGCATATATATATATATATATATATATATATATATACATACATACATACAAATATAAGGATATACAAATAAATGGATTTTAATCTTATATTGTATTATATTATTTGGTTTCAACAAAATTTTTTATTTTAGTTCTAGTTTAATTTTCATTTTCCTAAAATGCAACTAAAATCTCCTTTGAGTAACTGCTATATATTGGGAAATTATCCTCAGATAACTCTTTACATTACTTCTAAGAGCATGCTCATTAGAAACTTTCATGCTCTCTCAAAAGAAAGCACCACAGTCCCAAAGTTACCTCTTGATGCATGCAAAATATTGCTATAGTAATGATAATACAGTAACAATAATTTCCTTTCTTTCCCCTTGTTTCACTTTCTCTCTTTATGCTTCTTCCATTGTCTCAGATCCTAATGTTATTGCCCTACGTCTGTGATCCTATTCTTCCAGAACCAATCTTTGCTGGGGTGCAAAGGAATTTACCCTATACCCCTTTATGTTCTTCTAGGCTGGCAAATAATCAAACATCAGACATACTGACAAGCAAAAAATGTGTCAAAAAGAAGTTTAATAATGATATGTGTATCTCCCATATACACGGGAAAGACCCAGTCTGTGTAACTTGCCCGCATGGCTTCAGAAGTCATCACAGTTAGCTAACTAAGGTAGAAAGACTTTGGGTAGAAAGACTTGGGGATGGGGGCGCAGTGGGGGACAGAAAGGGAAGTTAGGGAGGATTCAGGACAAGACATTGTAGACAAAAGTATGCAGATTAAGTTTTTGTCTTTTCCCTGTTGAAAAGAGATAAGGAAATTGAGTCTTCCCAGTGTACCCCATTCAGTAGTTTATATATAAACCTCTAGCCAACCTTCAGAGCCTCCCCAATCCAAACACAATTAATCTTTTGTCAAAAAAAGTTTTTTTTTGAAGTGGCAAATTTTTTACTCCCTAATGTAGTTCATTTCACTGATTCCGACCATCTTATTTCTTTGATAATTTTTCCTCTATTGATTTCTCCATATACCCTTTTCCACATTCTATCTTCCCACTGTTACATTCAGACAAAACAGTGTTCCTCAAAAATGAGTGACTAGTCAGTTTTTGGTTGATGGTTCTTAGCCCACCCTTCCCCAGCCCCATGTCTGCTGTCACTGCAATGGGAGACAGTTGGAGACCGTCTCCCGCCAAACAGTGGGAACCTTCCTAACGCTCAGCCAGACCTGTGAGGTGCACTACACAAGAGCGCTTGCAGATGGAAAAAAAAATCTGATTCTTTTCAGGACAGAAACAAGCTTCTGATATGAAAGCAGGAGGTGATTTGCTTTTCTTCTGGGAAGAAGGGGTTGCCCAGACCACTGTGGGTCAGAGAGCCAAATGAGGCCACTGGTTACTCAGGCATCGCCCCACCAAATGCCACACTCTCTCACGTGGAACTACTACAACTGGTATGACAGGAATGGCTTCCTTATTAGTTCCCTGTTCATGGATGTGCCAGGGAAACATCTGGTGCCTCCAGATGCAGGCATGCCAGTCCATATGCAACTCGAAATTTCTGATGTTCAGCTGCACTCTGTATAAACAACTATGGCAACTGAAAGTGTCCTACCACCCAGCTTTGTTCTTTAACTTTCTCCTCGTATGAGTGTTGGTGTGATTTCCATGGCAAACAACTTTCTATCTTTGCCGTGCAGCCCAAGAGGAAAGTTCTATTTTTCCTCTTGAATTTGATGTTCTACCTATTTAGGTAATTTACCAGTTGCTGTTACATACACCTAACCACTCATACCATGTGGCCTTCATCTCACCATGCACTGATCCTCAACTCAGGCCCAAGGAAAGCAGGGAACTTTCCAAAAAAAGTGGTTATGAAAGAGAGAAATTAAGCCTTTGTTTAAAACACATAATAAGTTGTGGACAAATCCTGAACTAGAGTCTTAACTAGAATTTAAGTCTCTGGCTGAAAGTTCAGTGCTTTTTTCTTTTAAGCCACACTGCAGGAATAATAGAATTTTCCATAGTGCAGTGTGACTGATAAGGTAATAGGGAAACAGATATATTGCACGGAAATCATTTCACTGTATGTCATCCCAGTGCCCCTCATGTGTTTGTTTATACACTTACTTTGGGCAGCAGGCAGGTAACACAACAACTGTCAGAATGAATTGAGGCCACGGGGTTGTGTCACAGAATGTGTTGCGTCATTTTCCTTAGTTCACACTTGTACCTCCCTCTGTCTTCTAAGTTATTATCATGGCTTTAATCTCTCCTTTATTTTGACAGTTGGGATTTTCTTAGCCATTATCCAAATGAAATATTGATTCTCACTTATGAGCCCCTAATCCTTCCCCGATGGAACTGGCTATTTATTTGATACAATAGTTAAACCAGTAGGATTAAAAATGCTTTTACAAAGACATAAAAAAGTTGTTTACAAAAATGACAGTTAATTTACAGAAAATAGAAACCGAAACTAGAAATGATTGCCCTCAGCTTTCTTTAATATATACTCAACTCTGTTCCCCCTGGATGTAAACTGAAAACCTTTTTTTAAAAGACCATTATCATTCAGGTGAGGAAAAAAACAAAATCCCTGAATTAGTTGGTATACTTATAATTCCTAGTCTCCAACTACATTTATATTCTTTTGTAATACAGTTATTATTTCTTCAGACCTGTATAATAGCATATCTAACTAATCCCCAGGTGTGGACACTCTTATTTCTCTATTATTTTTCATTCTCTGATTTTAATGTTTTATTTGATAACATCTCAGCTTCTTATATATAAACATTACTAATAGTCTAAAAATGCCATTTCTCAGTGAATATGATGGATCGGCTTAGGGAATAAAGAATCAAGTCAACAAAATCAAGGAAAGTACCAAACAGAAGTCACCTACTGGTGAGGAAAGTCAGGCAGGACTGCGGCATGAACATTAAGGAACTTGTTGGAAGGGCAAGAACTAATACAGTTTATCCTTACACTTGTAAAATATTTTGTTTCTTGCCTCTGCTTGACTTCCCTCTGTCATTTATTACAACTGGATTTATTGTTCCAATAGGGTTGTACTTAGAGTTTTGATGAGTCAAAACAAACAAATCACTGAAGCCAGCTGAAGACATTAGAGAAATGACATAGTAGTGATTTACACACAGATTTCCTCTGTTGCCCCCTCAAATTTCCTTTACCATTAATCCCTTAGTTGTTCTTCTCTGAAGGTGATTAGAGGTCAATACAATTTAAATAAGATTTTAATTGAAGGATGACCTTGATATTCAGTAACCTACAGCATGCTGATAACCAAGAAGCCACTCCCTCTTGGCTTGAGTTATTCATTCTACACCACATGAGTTATTCAGTCTACACCACATTTCTCAACAGTGGCCATGTGCTGACACATTTACTGTAGATTCCCATAAGCCCAGTTTCCTCCAGCACTCAAAAGCCAAATAGTTTTAATTATTTGCTCAACCTTATCAAAGTCATCTCAGTTCTTGTCTTTATGTTTTTGTTCACGCAGCTTCACTAAGAATATCCATCCATATGTATCTGCCCCTTTTTCCATCTTATCATTCCATCATCCATATGCTCGACCAAATATCCATCTTCATAACTGATCTCAACTGACTCTCCATCAAAAAGCTTTCTCTGAATTAACCCTGAAATAATATTTTTCTCTAAAAAAATCACCATTTGTCATACATTAAAGCATGTCTTCTCTGACTGTCATGAAATGCAATTGACAGGGATAAGACGGAACTTGAAAAGAACTCTGCTCTTTTAAGGCAGGCCCTGGCAAATAGGCCTGACTGGGGGTGATGTATGATCTAGATGATGACTTCAGATTCTGAAGATGGTAATAGCAAAAACCAGTGCAAGTCCAAGAAGCTGTCAGGATATGACAGATAACTAGGTATTTTAATAAGTATCAACTTAGGAAATTGTTTACCAAGGAAGGATAGGAAGAGGTGCAGTACAAAACTGCTGAGGAAAAATAATTGAGATAGCAAGACTAACGCATGTCCTAAGTTGTTAAGAAATTAAGCCTTTAACCCAGTAACTGCATCAATTACAGGGGCATAATACAAGAACACAGGTCAAGACAGCATTAGCAGTAAGGGTTAAGTAATATTTAGTCTCGAAACACTGAGCTAAAAATACTTAAAATCTTTTTGGCAAAGGTAAATTAAAAAAAAAAAACATTTAATGGTTCGGGGTGAAATTCAGGTCTTTTGTTAAGAAAGATAGAACAAAAATATTCTCTTCCACTGAAAATGAACAGTGAAGCATAAAACCCCAAATATAGTTGCAGGTTCTATCACCTGCTGATTTGTGTGTAAGAAGCATGAAAGGAAGACTCAAAAACAAAAGCATATAGAAAAACGTAAAAGGTGCCATTTACCTAAAAGAAATATGAGGCACTCAGCCTTCAGAAGAATTGACCCAGCAAATTAAAAAGCAGGAGAGAAGAATGTTAAAACAAGTAAGCAAACATTATTATGAAGTTTACATTAGTCTATTTGTGTTAAAAAGGAGCAATTTTATCATGGTTACCATAGTCACAGAGCTCATGATGGTTCTTCACACAATAGCATTGCCAAAGTCAAGGGTAAAGTCATTTTCATTAAAGAGTTAGCAACTTATACAAAATGCTCAAGGTTTTTATATATTTGGAACATTAGAACTAGAAAGAGATAATTTTACACTCTATGTCAGAGTTGACTATGGTGGTGTTTTCTTTCTTCTGTGGTACAGTGACAGGTGTTACAAGGTGATGGGTGTTATTTTTATTTTTACAGTCCTTCTTAGGGTGCCTTGCCTCCACTCAAGGGCCCATTTGCCCACATTGCTTAACACTTTTTTTTAATCAATATTATTAATATGTATTTTACTTTGAATCATTTTATTTTCATACAGGTTACAAGTAATGTTGATTGATAGAAATTACCTCCTTATATTTTCTTCATGGAAGAACGTAATAATGAGCTCAAAAAGTTTACTTCTGTTTGCAAGGCTGTGAAGCCCTATGGTTTTCATTTATTTGTGTGTGTTATTAGCTCAGTTGTGAGCTGATCAAACCATCCATTTTACCTCTACCTGGTTTCATTAGCAGTGTTTGATATTCTGGGGGTATCATTTTTGGAAAAGATACCCCAAATATCTCAATATCCCACATGAAGGGGTATAGAGACTGATTCGCTCTCACAGAACAAGTGCCAAAGGAGTTTCCTATGGCTGTTGTAGGTATGACTTCTGTATGTAAAACAATGAGCTTGTTTTCATGACTAATTTGTCCTCTCTGGTAAAACAGAACTTGTAGCATGAAAATGTTAAAAACTTGATTTTTCTAGTTATATTTAGGTAGAAAAGAGGACAGGGTCTTACTGATCCAATGCAAATAACTACATTATTGTGAAAAGTATAGGTTTTTGTTAAAAGGAACTTTACATAAAGTTTAATCACTGTTATTAGTTTTGATTGTTTCAGTAGACAAAACTAGTCACATCGTAATTATTTATGAAATTGTTTCTTGGATGTTTTTCTTAGAAATTTATTAGTTTTGATTGCTATTATAAGAATGTTGTGGAACGATACACTCCTGAAACGTATAATGTTATAATTCAATGTTACTTCTGCCAAAAAAAAATAACCTATATTTTTTTCCTCCACACTGTTAGTGTGTTTCATTTAATCTTTACAAATTTAATCTCTTAAACTGAGAGTTAGAGATAGATTCAGAGGAAGAAAAGGGGGTTCCCTCATGTTCATTAAAATAGAACATTGAATTATTCCCAACTAAATCACATCATAAGTTTCCTTTAGTTTTAAGCAATTACTTCTGTGGTCGAGGCTTGAATTACAGTCTATGTTCGTCTGCCTCTACATTTTAAGAGTCTTGGAAGTCATGACTCATTCACTTGGTACAGTTAGAATATTGTTTGTGGAGACAAGGTCAACTCACTCAGAGAGGCCTATATCCATGAGTCAATTTCCTGTGGTAGCAAGAGTTTCAACAGTGCCTGGTACAGTTCTGACTAAAACTCTTGAATTTTCTTTCAGATGACTCAACTTCTGAAATCTTTATGTATGTTTAAAGGAGAGAAAGATTTTGTTGATAACAAGACTGAAAGGTCTGGCTAATTTTTTGTCATAATAAACAACATCATAATGAAAGACAATGGAATTCTCTGTTGAGGTATGATACATACATACTGAATGAAGCATTTATCAGTGATTGCCATAAGTGAGAGAGTACATTAAGAGCAATGAGAACCTTCTGATAGATGTCTAGAGCCTTTACGTTACCCCATAACATATGTATTATTACTGTCAGCAATTGATAGGTTTATTGCAAAAAATAATCAACTAGTTAATTTCGATATAAATATTCACCCAGAAAACAACCTAACAATTGTTCCAACATAACAAGAGTAGTCACACACAATTCTTGCATTTTATTTACCTGGCACTATATTATTGAGCTAATTTAGAGAATGCAAAACATTACCTTTATTTCTTCTTTTTTCTTTTTACATATGACTAGAAAGCAGATATTTATGGTTACCTAATGATCGTCTGAGAAACCCAGAAATATTGTGTTCAAAAAGGACATCTTGATACTTTTATTATTTTGATTTTTGAGGACTAACTTTTCAAAAACTAACATCAAAAAGAGTGTCAATTAAGGGCCTCCCCGGTAGCGTGCGGTTGAGCGCTGGGTTGCGAAGCTGCCCGCAGCCTCTGTGGCACCGGTTCGATCCCCAGATGCTCCCCGCCCACCAGAGGAGGGTCCCGCATGGTGTGCAGACCTCTCCTGCCACACGCTGCTCCCCTCAGCAGTGTACTTCGGTCCTTCTGCCCGCTCTGCTCCCTGCTCTGGCTCTGGTGAATTCTCTTACCCTCCCGCACCTCTGACTGTACCTAGTGCTTGTATGTATAAATAAATAAATAAATCTTCCAAATAAATAAATAAGTAAATAAAATTGAAGTAGAAAGACTTTCTTAAAAAAAAAAAAAAAAAGAGTGTCAATTATAGGGGCCACGGGTTCAAGGGCCTCATACTCAGGTTACCTGGAACATGTTGCTGAGTCCCAGTCATGGTATCCTTCTGGGAATGTGCATTTTCCAAAAGAACAAGAATCTTGGCTACCTCCCTATTCCTCTATCTCAGTCTATTATACACCTGGGCTCTCTTTCCCCTTGAAATTGGGTCCTGGAATCTAGTGCTATGGTTTAAATTGGAAGCTTCCCTGTGAAGGGCAGCAAAGCATCTTCCAAAACCTTGTTTATTTGTGGCCAGACACTGCCACAGATGAGTTTCTTACAGGAGAAGAGGAAACCTTGGCCAATGTCAGCTGGTTACTCCCCTGGGGTTTGTGGGCCTGGGATTTCCCAGTATCAAGTGGAACATTCACATAAATGTTTCCCTTCCTTAGCTTGTTCTGATGGCCAGGTCTCCTGATCAAGGGGCAGCAACACAGAGAGCAGGTGATAGGTCACACTACAGAGAAAAAACCACCCACAGATGACCGGCAGCCAGCAGATGAATAAGAAACTGAAATGTTCCAACTGATTAGGAAATCGAAACTTTCTCGCCACAGGCTTTGCAATCTTTATGATTCTAGTGTCTTGTCCAATTACCTTTAGAAATTACAGAGAGATCAAAAAATATGCTCGTTTTATTCACATGAGAGTTGTTGCCCAAGAATTAGTTGTAGAAGCTATGAATCTGGGTGGTCTGTATTCCCTTAGTCTGAAAGAAAAACGAAGCTACTTGCCGGAAGCAGGAAGACTTCTAAAAATTTATTTCTTCAATATGTAACTAATTGTACTACAGAAGTGTTGGCTTCTTTCAGAACCTAGGACATAATTTTTTGACTTTCAAGTTTTTTATCTTCTAGTTAATAGCAGAAAATAATCTATATTATGCCAAACCAAACTGAAAATTAATAGTTATCTAGTAGATGCAGAAAAAAAATTTCTATATCTATGTTAAAGGCAACATGCTATTCATGTGGCTAATTCTCTCCAAATAAAGGCAAGGTAATTACAACTTTTTAAATTCCTTTTCATAATGACTGCCAATGACATTAGAGGAGAATGCTCACAATGATATTAAAGTTGGTTCACCCATTGTATACCTTACCTTCGTGTGGAAACTTGGGTATTTCACCACAGAAATTAATGTCTAAGACTTATTTTTATATTTCTAATTTTACAAAGGGAAATTGCTACAAATCCCTATTCCCCCAGATGGCAATATTGGTGTGGGTGTGAAAGAACTGAGGGGCGATTCTTCATCTGGTAGTTCACTGTGGAAAGCTCAAGAAACAAAGCAAATGCTACATGTAAAGTACACTTTCTGACTTTAACCTCTCTAATTGCTCTCGGTTTCTGAAAAAGCAACTAAACTTTTAGCAAAATAAGTTATATCTATCTTGACTCAGGCTTATTTTCTAAGATTTGAAGTAAAAAAAAATTTTAAAGATATGTCAGAGGATATCAATATGAATGAAAGTTATAAAGGACCAAAAGACAATGACTGATTCAAGGCATAAAATAAGATCAGCAATAAGAAACACTGTTAAAAATGAGATGATTTGTTAAAGAATCGTTTAAATATATATGGTAGAAGCAAAAAATACTAAGAGAATCTTGATTAAATGAAAACATTTTGCTATCTGGAGAAGAATGACTTTTTATTATTTTTGCTAAGAGCAGACGTGTCTACAGAGACTGATCTGTCATTATACCCCAAAATAAACCCTTATATTTTTTAGCTCAACTATATAAAAAAATTGAGTAATGGACTCAAAATATATTTTTGCTTTTTATTTTGCACATAGGGTTATTAATATTAAGGCAACTCAGTAAAAAAAATTGTCCATGTTGTGTTCATTTAAACTCATTTGAAGGTATTATACACTACAGTGAACAAAGTTTATATCCCTCAGATATTTTGCAATTGTTATATAAAATTGCATTTTAAAGTCTAATTTCATATTTTATAACAACTATACAAATTTTACTTTTAGAAAAAATTCTCCCTTTTTGTCCTGATAAAAACATTTTAATATCTTGTATGAAGTATTTCCAACTTTCACACTGACTTAAATTAGTTAAGGAGTCAAAATGGAAATGTACACTCATAAAGGTATTTGGACATACAGTTTATCCTTTAATCTGATCGCCCATTCTATAATACATAAAATTAAGGGACATGGGTATGTTAAAATTTTGCTTGAATATGCAAAATCATTATCTCAGTACTTAGATCTCAACATTTATTATCCTCAATATCTACTATCCCAAGGTCTCAAGGTTAACCAGTATATTAAAATTCCACTTAAGCTGCTATGTTACTGAGAAATTTATATAAAACTTTTTATGAAATTTGAAGTTTTTCCCAAAAAATAAGTGTGATTTTAACCAGACAGTGCAATGATTTATAGACCTATCTCAGCTTACGGGCACAATTTTATTTTTTAAAGACACTGGTTATTTTAATTCAATTTAGTTGCACCATAAAGCTAGCATGGAACATTTAGTGAGGTCTGATTAATTCGGGTATTTCACAAATTAGAAAATATATGCTGACATTATTTCTACCATGGTTATAAAATCAATTTTAAAAAGCATAAGTTATTGAAACAAAATTATCAAAGCATATGCACTTATCCAAGGAGTTCCTATGATTAGAATATTCTAGAACTTTATTTTAATCAAATAGAAAATCCTTCATGTGGTTCCTCTTATCTACCTGCCTTCTTTGCTTCTTAACTTCTCACATAGCAATCACTCAGAACTAAACATCCACATCATTCCCCTCTGAACTGCAGTTAGGGAAGTCATCTGTGTTTAGATAGGAAAGCAAAAGAAACAATTCTTAAATTTAAAGAGGTCTTTAAACTAACTCATACAAGAATTTTTTTCAAAAAGTATTTTTATATCATTCAATGGAAGGTCTGAACCAGTGACTATTTTCTCTCTGTTTTATTCTGTATGTTTGTGTATGGCTTACATACAGCTCTCATCCAATCAGAATGAGTCAAGTTAAGGACATAAATATTAAGATTTAGTAATGCCTTACGGTTGGCATACAGAACATTCCTTGCATGTTTGTTTTGACTCACTTCTCAGAGCTTTTCCTGTTTTGAGAGAAAGGAGAAAGAAAAGTATACACATGAAATCTTTTAAAAAGGGCATGGAATTCCAGACAAATAAAAAGTAACAATCCTCACTACAAAAATGCATTCAGGTTCAAACCAAGCAAAACCCACTCAAAAGTTAGAACACTGTTTTATAGGCCACTCAAAACTCTCTTCATTAGTTATTGCCACAGCAGTGGTTGAAGTTAAGTATTCTTTAGACTCACCTGGAAGACTTATTAAAATGTGTATTCCTGCTTCAGTAGGTAAGGCCTGAGAATTTGTGTTTCTGACAAATTCCCAGGTTATGTGATAGTGCTGGACTAGGGACCACTTTGAGAACCACTGTCCTATAATATTCTCAAAATGACCAATTTGTGTGCCCAATTTATCTGCCAAAGTTACCAGAGAGAAAAGGAATGAAGAAAAAGTGAGGAAGCTAGGCACAAATACAGAGCTAGTAATAGTTCAAAACAGACACCGTAAAGATTAATTAACTTTTTTCATAAAAATAAGGATTTTTTATCTCATTTCACAGCCCCAAAAAGCTTTACAATTTCATTCATATGTCAGAAGAAAGCATAGAACATCAAAATTCACTGACCAGATCTCACAGGGCAACTATCCATTCTAATGTTAAAGCATAAAATTTTTGAGCTCATATTGTTATGCAAAAAGAAAAAATACAGAGGATGCTAGAAGGTTTCGAAGTCTACTTTTCAATACAAATAGACTTCCCACCAAAAAATGTATAAAAGACTATCTACAAGATTTTACGACACTTTTACCCGAGAGAGAATGGTTCCCTGACATATAGAACAAAATCATCACCAGACAGTCAGACCATAAAACCAGATTTTCTTTTGCTGCTGTTAAAGGAGATACAGGAGCCACGCACATATCAGAATAAGAATAGGTGGGCCTGTTTTCTTCTCTGTTTCTGCTATGAATAGAACACTTTGGGGAAAGATATCTAAAGGTGAATGAAAATAAATACCTATATTTTAGACAGAGATGAAGATGTCAAAATGCAAGAATTAGGAAATAAGAAAATAGGGGAATAGCACTAAACACCATCTACCATAATTCTTCCTATGCTATTTGTTCAATTTCTCTGAGTCCTCCAGGCTTGGCTCAACATCACGTAAATGCAGACAGGGAGAAGAGAAAGAGTAGCAGGGAGAAGTGCCTGGTGATGTTGACAGACCTCATTGTATTGTCCTTCTTTCCTCCTTCTTTCAGTCATTCTTCACATTGATGTCTCTAAATCTGCACTCTCTCCAGCTCTGCTGGGCAAATAGACTCTTCCCTTCACTGTGGTCTCCCCTCGAATGTTCTCATCCACTACTTCCTCACTCTGACATCTGTCCATCAAGCTCCCATCTTCTCTCCACCTATCCTCCAGACATCTGTTGTGATCCATATGCAATTCAGTATCTGACCAGTTACTAGATTGAGATAAAACTCAGAAAAGAACTAAATGTCTATATTCCTTCACCATTATGATCTAGGATATCTTTCATTAATAGCAAATAATTAATGTATGCTTCCTCCACTCAGCCACAGTTGAGTCAAATCACTGCCAATACTGTCTTATCCCCCTCAATCTATGGCTTACCTTCACTACATAATTTAGGGTAGGAATTTTCACTTGATCAAAGTCTAAACATTAAAAATAATTTTTGGTTCATGTGACTGGGAAGTCCAGAGGTAGGGTAGGCTTCAGTTTCAGTTACAGAATTAAGATTTTGACTGAGAAATGGAAAAAAGAATTGGCAGATAAGGAAAGAGAATTTTGGTAGTAGAAGGGCATTCAATCCATCAGGCCCCTGTGGTGTTAATTCCCATAAAGGAAAATGCGAGTTAAACAGAACCCCTAACCAAAGAAGAATGGGGGTGGGGTGAGGAGGAAGAGGTGCAGAACTCATGACATGTCTGAATCAAAGATTCTTAATTCTTAATATCTACCTATGAAGTTTGATCTGATCTGGTTATCCCAAGAGCTCACACTTGTATCATTCCATCTCATAAATAGAAGACTTTGTAGTGATAGTAATGAAAATTGTAACATGCAGATATTTTCTAGGCACTTTGTTTGTTTTATATAAGTCTCACAAATTATGTGAGGCTGTATTATTAACAACCCCATTTTATATACCAGGTAAGGAGGTGATACAGCAGTTAAGGAACTTGTTCAAAGTCTCATAGCATGTCAGAGGTAGGGTCACTGCCCAATCTCAAGATGTTTGGCAGCAGAGTCTAACCCTCAAGTGTTTCAGTCAAATGTCACTAAATTTGCAAGCAATGTCCAAGACATGGTAAGAATGTAATTGGAAAGTTTGGAAAATCTTATACCTTAAAAGGTAAAAGTGAAGTTAATAGTTTGAAAGAGGAAGTAAAAATGTATATGGACCACACTAATGAGACCCATCATATTTGTTTAACTCTGGAGTCCATCGTTATGGAAGAAGAAAAAGGAAAAGTGGAAAAATCCTATGATAATTCTTCCTGATAATCATAAGAAGAAAACTAGTGGTACTAGTTCACCCACAGCTTTATCACCTCCTTCTCTGGAGTCCAACCTCCACAGCAGGAGACAGGTAGCCTTGGAGTTAAGTGGTGGGGAATGGCTCTTCTCTGAAACAGGCATTAGCCCTCCATTCTCCTATGGTTACAAATGCAGGGCTTGGCCTTACAGCTGCAGCTTCTGGAACAAACTTCTCTTCCAACAGTTTAAAAGATTATCTTTCTGAATCAGAACAACTCTTGAAATGTGTTTTTATGAAAAATGTCAGTTGGACTCACAGTTAATGAGCAGAGTTGTGTGAGTTCAGTTTAATCATGGGTCTCAGTTGGTCGTACAGGCAGGAATGTGTTCTATCAGTTACACATCACCAAATGGCCAGACAACCAGGTGTGCAGAAAATGAAAAATTACCAGAGTACATCTGACAGAAATCGCAGTGTCTTTCTTCCATTCTTTTGATGTTTTCTAATCCAATTTCTAGTTTTCCTTGATTAAAGCTCTTTTTTAGACATGTAAGTTTAATAAATAACTTTTTGTTGGCTTTCCAGTAAAGCAACTTTTTAAATTCAATAGAACTAAATTCTCTTCTCAAAGAGAATTTTAATCTATACCATAATGAATGTTTTCTGATTAGAGAACAAGCAGACTGAAACTCAAGTCAC
Organism: Talpa europaea; assembly: GCF_964194135.1. Taxonomy (NCBI): domain Eukaryota; kingdom Metazoa; phylum Chordata; class Mammalia; order Eulipotyphla; family Talpidae; genus Talpa; species Talpa europaea. Next base: position 24,164,950 of record NC_140071.1, read on the forward strand.
TTATAAAATGTGCTCACAGACTAGAATGGGCACTGGAATTTGCTGTTAGAATATATGCCCCTGGGCCTCCCCGGTGGCGCAGCGGTTGAGCGCTGGGTTGCAAAGCTGCCGGCGACCTCTGCGGCGCCGGTTCGATCCCCGGCTGCTCCCCGGCCACCGGAGGAGGGTCCCACATGGCGCGCAGACCTCTCCTGCCGTCCGCTGCTCCCCTCAGCAGTGTAATTCGGTCCTTCTGCCTGCTCTGCTCCCCGCTCTGGCTCTGGTGAATTCTCTCACCCTCCCGTGCTTCTGACTGTACCCAGTGCATGTATAAACAAAACGAACAAACAAACAAATAAATAAATAAAAACATGCCTCTATTAAAAAAAAAAAAAAAGAATATATGCCCCAAACATACTGTGTTCCTATAATTAAATTGAATAATTTTTTAGAAGCAAAACTGTAAGTGCTGTGTGGTACATTTGTGCTTTGTTTTTCCTACTTCTCAGACATTTTGAGAACCATGGACAAAACACACTGGAGTTTTTTGTTTTTCAAAACTAATGTAAACTAATGTAACTAATGTATACTTCTGCTATAAGTAACATATGTAAACATGTATATTTGTTTTATATTTATTTTTGTAGCACCAATTTCTAGTGAAACACCTCTGCAAATGCATTTTTAAAAAATAATATGTACAGTGATAAATTTAAAAAAGAAATAAAGAAGTAATAACATTAGTAGGGTTATTATAAAACAACAGAAAATCTTATCTAGAAGTAACAGACTCCAAAATTAAACAACATGAAGGAGGAAGAGAGTAAAATGTGGATCATTAGAATGAATTTGATATCAAACTGTTCAACAGGTCACAAGTAAAGAGCATCACATACAAACCTCACTATAACCTTAAAACAAAAACAACAGAAATAACATATAAAATGATGGAAACAAAATCTGAAAAAAAAGGAAGATGTCAAAAAAAGACAAACTATAAAAATGCAAAATAACATAACAAAATGGCAGTAAATAAATGTTTCAACAATCACATTAAATGTAAAAGACTTGGATTCACCAATTAAAAGTTATAGAGTAGCTGAATGGAAAACAAAACAAAATCCACCCTTCCATTGTTTATAGGAAACTCATTTTACAAAGACAAGCACATGCTTAAAGATAAAGGCTAGAAGACAATCCAACAAGTAAATGGTAATAAAAGAAGACAGGAACAGCTATACTCTTAACATATCGAATATATTTCCTATTAAAAAAGTTAATAAGAAATAGTCATGGACATTATATTATGATTAAGAGCCTAATACAATAAGAAATAATACTTATGTGTCAAGTGATGGAGCATTAAAATATATAAAGTAATTATTACAAGAATTAAAGAGAGATATCTACAACATAGTAACATTAGACTTACCCTTTTTCCTCATTTTCCCCCAGAATAGGAATAAACAGGCTATAAATTTAATGATAGGATCTGAAAATTCCAGAATGATGGGAGAAAATTGTAACCCAGAAAAAAATTTGTATCACTATATATCACAAGTTTATATTCATATCAAAAAGATCTTTTCTGGCCCAGTCTCTGCTTTGTTCTCAAGATGGCCCCATCCAGGTACCATAAACAGAAATATTATAGGTATTCTTATACTCCAACATCCGGAGAAAACCTATTTATAACTGAAAACAAAGCATTATGTTCTGATTTTTCCAACCCTAGCTAAAGCCTGCCATTTAAATTCTCTTTTAAATGCCCCTGGATTGATCTTTTAGGGGATTTTTGCTATGCTATCTGGGGGAATATTACTCTCCCTTCAAGAGCAACAACTCAATCAGTATGTTAGACACAGAGGCCCCAAATTAGAGCATTTGGCTTATTCAGTTTTAATTAATATCACATATGGGTCTTCTACAACCCAGTCCACAAGCTCCAGACCATGTCAGTCTCCTATTTTATTTTGTTTTCTCTTTGCTATTCAAGAATTGTAAAAATATAAAATTTCTTTCATTTCCCCTAGGAAGACAAAAACAGAGTAGTAAAGTTTTTATTTCTAGTTCCTTGAAACTTTAAACTTTAAAATTCCAGAGTAAAAGAATCCATCATTTCCCAACCTTTTAAAATTTTAATGGTACAAAAACCAAGAATGAATAGTATTGAGTTCTTCCCTGCTTTAGCATATGTCCCAGGGCATTCCAAATAAATTGTACAATGTCGTTAACCATGCTTTGTGAAGAAATTTTAAGGAATTTATAGTTACATTTTTGCCCTTTATAAAATCTGTGATAAACTTTATAAATGAATTTTACTTTGCCACTTCAACTCATGTAAACAAGTTTATTTTCTTACTTATCATGTAGTGTAACTGTTTCCCCAGGTCAATAAGCAAAACCCCAAATAGTTATCTTAACTGTATAATTTTTACATAAATATAAGTAATGTGTGTGTATATATGTGTGTAACTATATATACTGAATTCTGTAAGTTATTAATGATTCTATTGTTAGAGATTTGCCATGGTCTCATATATTTTGCTACTACTAGAAGGAGCAATGAGCATTCTATCTTCTGGAATATGTATTATTTCACACTATGCTTTGATTTCCATAGGCCAAGTCCCAAAGGTATAATGAACAAGGTCAAAAGGTTTTCTGTCTTATTAAAATTATTATTGCCAGATTCCTTTACAAAAAGGTTCTAATACATTTTCCACCAATAATGTATAATGTTGGTATCCCTAAATCCTCTCCAGCACTGATTTCTTAAAAATATAATCTGATGGATAAAAAAAAATATTCAATTTGAAATTCCCTGATCACTAATGTTAAATATAAGCACTATGTTTATAAAACCTAAAATATGTAGAACTATTATACATGTCCAGAATCTATAAGCCAAGAATCCTGTACATTAAATATCAGAATTACTAAGAAAACACAGCACTGCAGAGCTAGAAAGTTCATGTGTAGCTCCTTTAATTCTAACGTTTTCACTTACTAGTTTTATAAATGTGGGCAAGTTTGCTTAACTTTTCTATATTTCAGTTCCTATAGCATCTAAATTGAACTAAACTGTCATACCTACTTCTTGGGGGTGTGGTGATTGTATTGAGGAGTAACATCTATTTAAGTGGTTGGCATAATGCCTGGCACATAGAACAGTAAACATCAACTAGTATTATAAGGATGCTTATCACCTTCTAATTGCATTCGTTTCTTTTCTCTCTAGGATCATAAGTGAAACATGGATATAGAGCAAGAACAGACTGATGGAATTGATGACATCAATATATTCTCCTTGAAATAATTTGCTGGAAAACAAAAGACACCTATTATTTTAATTAGGGAACATATTTCTTTAAACTCTATGAGTCAACAATACTGTAAAGTGAGACCATCGATGCTGAAAAGCAAAACAAAACAATTCTCCTCCATGCCAACCCTGAAATCACATAATCATAAACTTTAGTAATGAGTTCATAAAATTCTTAGTGGTGAAATGTAGTATTTTAAGGATCAAAATTTCTTCATGAATGAATAAGTATCCCTGTGAAATCATATCAGCAGTTTGTCCATTCACTCAATGTTCCTCTTTCCTGTATTTTTATGTTTTTACTATGTGTCTCTGTAAATTCACTTATTCTTCCCAATCTTCTATTCTTATACTTTGAATTATTTTATTAGTTTATAATAACCTTTGTTCAATTTTTTTTGTATCCCTGGCCTATTCAAAGCACTTGGTATAATTTCCTTTAAATCATCTTCCTCCCATCTCACAACATTGCATTATTTTCAATTAATTCCCAATAAACTGTTAATTGTCCGTGCTCTGTTAGAGCTAGCAGAGTTAATCCCCATTTAAGCTAATGGGTTCGTCTTGTTAAACGAACAAATCTTTCATGAAAGCTTCTGACAAACCAGAGCATTAACTGAATCTAGTTTCATTACTTCTTACTTTCCTGATCTTTCTTTCTCCAATTCTTCCAGAAATAGTCACAGTATCCGAGTGCTAATAAATAAGATGATAGAAAGCAGGGAACACAGTCCGAAGAGGTCAAAATACTCTCCTTGAAATTAATGTAATGTTTCTTGTGCACTCAGCTTTAGATGACAAGTTGGGCAGCAGTATATCTAAACTCATCTTCAACCATAAAACCATAAGGTAGAAACCAAACAGGTGTGACAATATTTGGTTTCACTAGCACCTTACACCAGCACCAAGAATAAGAAAACTCTTGGGCCTCCCCGGTGGCGCAGCGGTTGAGCGCTGGGTTGCAAAGCTGCCTGCAGCCTCTGCAGCCGGTTCGATCCCCGGCTGCTCCCCGGCCACCAGAGGAGGGTCCCACATGGTGAGCAGACCTCTCCTACCGCCCGCTGCTCCCCTCAGCAGTGTACTTCGGTCCTTCTGCCTGCTCTGCTCCCCGCTATGGCTCTGGTGAATTCTCTCACCCTTCCACGCTTCTGACTGTACCCAGTGCATGTATAAACCAAACAAACAAATAATAAATAAATAAATAAATAAGACATGCCTCTAGAAAATTAAAAAAAAAAAAAAGAATAAGAAAACTCTTCAATGTAGCTCAGATACAAGGATACAACATTTTCAATTGGAATTAATATTTCAAAATGGAAAAGACACCATTGTTATTTTTGATAATGAAAGTGATGTGCTTATCATAAAAACATGCAAAAATTTCTAAAAGAAAAATGGAAAATTTACCAGCAGCCTTACATCCCAGAAATAACCACTGTTACCATTTAGATGCAAAATATCCAAACATTTTTCATATGAACAAAATGATTTTTTACAAAAACAATACACTAGACTGCTAATTTGAATAACCAGGTTTTTTCTTTTTTTCAAAAAATGCCATGCATCATAAAATAAATGCCTTCACATGACAGTATGAACAAATTCATTCTTTTAAACAGCAAGGTATATCTCATTGCACAGATGCACCATGTAATGTTTTTTGAGGTATCTCATGTTGGAAGGAATGTAAACTGGACCATATCTGGTGAGCATATTTGGCCACAATAACCAAAAATTTTAAGCTTATATACTCTGGATCAATTTCACAGAAGGAATTTATCAGATAATCTTGCAGAAGTATATTAACCTAAATATGTCATTCATGTTATTGACAGTAGTAATAGTTTAACTAAAGTATGATATAATCCTACAACACAGTTGTTTAATGTAAGAATATCTAGAAGACAAATTTTTAAACAAAGATTTTACAAAGTCTAATCATTTCTCAATAATGTACATATATACATTATTACATTATATACCTTAAACTTACATAATGTTATAGGTCAATTATATCTCACTAAAGCTGAGGTAAAAACTACAAAACCTAGCTTCTGAACACCTTTTGTTTAATTCTGAAAATAAAGATATATTTTCTACAAATTCTATTTAATCAATTTATTTATTTATTTTTAAAGATTTATTTATTCATGCATACAAGAACTGGGGTACAGTCCAGATGTGCGGGAGGGTGAGAGGATTCACTGGAGACACAGCGGGGAACAGAACAGGCAGACTGACTGAAATACACTGCTGAGGGGAGCAGGGGGTGAGACAGGAGAGGTTAGCAACACCATGTGGGATTCTTGCTGGCCTGCCCCAATCAAACGGGCACTGCAGAGGCTGCGGACAGCTTCACAGCGGCTCAGCTACCTGTACCACCAGGGGAGGCCGACAAATTCTTTTTAGAAAAAATATTCAAGAAACAGTCACTCATGATTAACTTGAGGAGAAAGTTCTAGATGCCTGGTATTGGGATACTGGTGGAAGAGAATTTTATTACTTATTTTTACCTTTATTTAATTTTGGATTTTCTTACTAGATGCATGAATTATATATTTTATTCATTATTTATTTATTTTAAGATTTATTCATTTATTTATACAAGCATTGGGTACAGTCAGAAGCGTGGGAGGGTGAGAGAATTCACCAGAGCCAGAGCGGGGAACAGAACAGGTAGACTGATAAAATACACTGCTCAGGGGAGTAGCAGGCGCAGCAGGCGAGGTCTGTTGCACCATGTGGGACCCTTGCTGGCGACTGGGGATAGAACCTGTGCTACAGAGGCTGCAGGCAGCTTCGCAGCCCAGCTCTCAACTGCTGCGCCACCAGGGGAGGCCCATGAATTATATTTTTATGTGTCCATGGAACTATCAGGTAAATGAAATTATTTCTCCTTTCTCCCACTTATTCTCACGTATATATAAAGATAAATAAGGCTTGCTTTTATAAATTGGATAAATCTAAATCTGTAATTTTTAGGAAAGTCCTGTCCTATCATTCCCATTTTCTGTTTATGCCAATAAAATTAGTTTCCCAAGACAAAATTCTTACATAGTAGATACAAAAGGTGGCATATATCTTTTGGGTCAAACTTATGTCATGAACAAAACTGTTAACGTCATTTCTTAAGACCTTTCTCAGATCTATCAATCTACCAAGTTAAATAGCTGAAAGTACTTCCAAAACAAATCCTTTTGCAGTCAGCAAAACAAAGCAATTACATGAATAAGTTTTTCCACTTGGCCTATTTTTCTGCCCATAGTTATTAATCAGTCTCACCGACTACATTTTCCATTTTACATCGACTTTCAGGCACTACTCCAGGTGGCCGAACATTTCACATTACATAAATAAAAAAAGCAAAACCTTTGTCCATGGAGCAAATGTGTGTATTTCATATCTAACTCTTCCAGCCTCTCAAATCACTCAAAACACACAATGTGGTTTCGATAAAAGGACATTCAAAGCTTTCATTTTGTATTTGGCTAACTGGAATTTATTTAAGTGAAATTTAACTCCAATCAATCGTAACCAAATAACTGAATCAGTTTAAGTTGATGCCCTATTACCTATCAGCTCTCCCAGACCTTTTGTTTGATTGTTTTGTTGCTTTGCCTTGTCTTATGTAAATTCAATATTTGGAGGGTGTCCCTTCTGGAACAGCTGTTTCACATGATGTTTCTTTTGGATGCCAGTTAGGCCTTGTTGTGCATCAGAATTGCCATTTCTTTACACTAATATATTGTACATGTATTTGGAATTAATTGGGACAAAGTAGGTTGGTGCATTTTGAAAGCTCCAGTGGTGACTCTATTGTGCCCATAATCCTGGCCCTCCAGCTGGATCAAGCATTTCTTCTATCTTTATTATGCATCTCATATTTAGTACAATTCCTTACAACTGATCGATTTCTATAGACTGATCTGCCCTGGGTGATCACAAGTATGTAAGAAGTCTATTCACAACATCTATGTTCTTCACAGGAATTTCCAGGTTATAAAATTAATGGCTCTTAGGTCCAAGGGCCAAGAGCTTTAAAAAATAATGATGGTTGTCCCACCCTAAAGTCTAAAGTGCAAGCTGAGCACTGAGAGATATTAAAATTTTCCCAGTGCTACTATTGTACATCCAAGATTGAAAACCACTCTATTGGTACAATACTTAAGAAAATCCAAGTCCTGCTTTGTCAAATGCAGTGCCCCCACCACCTTGCAAAGAAATTCCAAAGGATACAAACCCAGAGGATAATGACAAAGGGAAACAAAAACACAGCTACTATTCTTGTACATATTCTTTGGCATTTTGAATTTTGGCTTGAAAATATCTATGTTAGAGATCATGAGTCGATCTCTATCTCTAGAAAGCATTTCCACTCTGTAATACAGGGCCAGTCCTCAGAGAAAAAAAAATAAAATTACCAAATGTTTTCCATGGCCTCCTTTCAACTTCTTTTTTCAACATTGCTTTTTTCTCTATCCAGGAACCTTTGTATGCCACAATCTACAAAGGCTTTGCTTTCAGTTATTTAGCTAAGACTTTAGATTTCAAAAGTATAAACTATTCTCTCCAAAAGATGTAGAATATCTACATTCCAAACTGTGGGCTATGGGAACATTTTAATTCTTCTTCTAAGAATACTGCATCTTCCTACCCTGTTCATCAGAACATTAAGGTCTCCAAGCCAAGAAAGAAATGGACAGTTAAAAGAAGTGAATTTCTATTACTTTTCCACAGTCCTATGCTGTCTTGATTTATGCAAAACCCTTCATTCTTGGGCAAATTAGGAAATTGATTACCTGTGTCTCTCCCTTTCATGGTTGGCTTTAACCACGGCTGCTATAGTCTGATGTTTCTACACACCAGAATTCATTTGTTGAAATCCTAACTCCTAATATGACAGTATAAGGAGGTAGGACAATGGGAGATGATATTATAAGGATAAGCCCTCATGCATGGGATTAGTCCCTTAAGAAAGAGACCACAAAGAGATCTCTCAGCCTTTCTGCCATATGAGAACACAGTTAAAAGACAAGAGTCCATGAGCCAGAACAAACTCTACCCAGACACCAAATCTATTGGCATCTTGATCTTGGAATTTCCAGCCTCCAGAATTATAAAAAAACAATTCTGTTGTTTGTGAACTACTAGTCTATGGCAATTTTTTATAGGAGCCCAAACAGACTGACAAAGGCAATGGCCACAGCTGCTCTTTTTTTTTTTTTTTCCACAGCTGCTCTTTTCTTTCATGTTAGTGTGTTGCTCTTTGTTGGTTTAACATCTTAAAAATAAAATCTACTTAATTGGAAATTTATAGAAAACAGGAAAGAATGAAACAAAATTTACTGGCAGAAATAATCACTACTAAAACCTTAACACAATCCCTCTCAATAATTTTTCTTGGATTTATACATATTGAAACTTATTGACATCGAAAGAAAGGATCAGAAATTCACCCCTGTGAACACCCATTCTTTGATTCTAGACAGTGTTGGACCAACACATAGCTGACTCCATCCAAACTTCCCTTTTACAGGCTTCATGTAGATGATTCCTCTCCTGTTAAAGCATCATTTCTTGAGATAGAGTAAATATGATTACTGACATCTAAACTTCGATTAAACTACAATTCAGCACTCTATGGGGGGTGGGGGCGGGGAAAGGAGGGATTGGGGTCAAAATAAGGGGATTGTAATTGTATGGTGAATATAAAAATAAAACTTAAATTAAAAAAAAAAACTACAATTCAGTTATGCTTCCCTAAATCTGTTGCAGTTGGGTTTTAAATGATTGCAGAACATCTCTTTAGATAATCTCTTTAGATCTTAGATAATTTCTAAAGATTCTTGATCTTTCCAACTTGCTCCTTCTTTCTATTCCTTGTAATATAATTTGGGAGTACTTTCTTGTCTCATTCATATTCTTTCTCAAAGCTCATCTGTATTTTCATATTTATGCATTTAAATACTGGATGAAGTAATGATGGGATTATACTATACACAAAAATTTATCACCTGCTATTTAAAATGCAAGTACATATTGAAGTTATAATGTTTATAAAAATGTTAAGATATATACATTATCAATAAAATGATAATGTATTCACCTCCAAGTTTTAAAACTAGGACATTGAAGTACATTTAAAGTCCACCCACTCTACTAATACCTATCTTCCCTGCTTTACTCAATCAAGTTTTGGTTCCCAAACTAGTATGTTCTCAGATTCCTTTTTATCTATTCTCATACTCTGTTCTATATTTCAGGGAATCACATTTTTGAGTTCCTTTGCCCTCCAACTTCTCACTAGGCTAACCAGTGGGAGACAGTGGGAAAAGCCAGAGTATCACCTTCTCACTGTCTCTTACGGTATCTCCAGAAAAGTCTGCCTTTCTGCTCAGGATACAACTCTTGACAAATGACCATACTCCATGAAGTCAGCTCTAGCAGGTAATGCTGATCTTAGTTCTAGCACCTGGCTGAGGTGCTGGCCTCTTGACTCTGTAACTATCTCCCACTAGCCTTATAACCTTAGAGGTACTACTGGTTTCCTGCTGATTCACCATTCCTGGTTTGGTGTCCATTATCTATGCAATCAATGATCTCTGCTAACTCTCTTTTGCTTGAAAAACCAAGAATAGTTTCTCATTTATTCATATGCACTAAAACCTCTTCTATTACTAATTTGCTGAAATTTATCAAGCTTAATTATTTAATTTTGTTGAATTCATTTCATCTCCTGAGATGATGGTTTGCTTCACTCTGAATTTGTTTATGTGGTGGATTATATTTGTAGATTATTTTTCTATTGCTAAAATTCCCTGTATTTGATATTTGACTAATCTGCCCTTTTTTCATTTGTTTTTTGAAAGTGAGAGTTGTACTCAACTCTCTAAGTAATGTGGCAATAAACATCAATATATATTTTCACTAATGATTATTTAATAGAGTAATTAGTAGATCATGGTACCTGAATATAAAGATACATATTTTCAAGTTGCATGTCAGATATAATGGTATCAATTTACAGTCCAATCAGCTACATATGAAAGTCACATTTTACTGTATTCCTACCAACACAAGAGATCACTGTATTTATATCTATAATCTGGTAAAGATTTTACAAGGCATCTTATTTCAATTTGTATTTATTTGATTACCAGAGTATTGAGTTACCCAGCAATTTATCATCTACTTTCAAATATCATAAAACAGTTTTTGTATTGCTTTTATATTAATATAAACCCTAGATCACTTTCTTCACCTAAAATTATTCCCAAGCAAAATTATATGTTGCTCTAGTCATACATTTTGCAATAGAACATTCTCCCTTTATCTCCCTTAATAGCTGTCAGAATTATGAGTTGATCACACATAATGTTTACTGGATATTTTCTATAAATCTAAATTTCAAAAATCTTCCTTTAAATAGCTCTACAGCATTTACTCTAGTTTTAATAATTGCAGCTAAACCTTTTTCTTTCATTTCCTATTTATCTGGTCTGTTTTCTCTTTCATCTTTCATAAGACAAAAAAAAATTTAGTGTCAGACTCCATGATACATTCTTTCTTATGCCAAGCCTCCTACATTTTAAAGATTCAAATTGACCTTTTCTCCTCTTCTTCTAAGTTACCAATATGACTATACCTAGGAAATCTCTTCAAGGGCTTAAGGGTCCATACCCTACTGATTCATTCTTTATTTCTATTTGATCCTTCTAATTCTTATTCAATTGAGACTTTTTCTAGTAATATAACTTCCAGCTTTTTACTCTCTTATGCATTTCTCCCAATAGCTGTAACCCTTACCCTCTTTCAACAACAACAAAAAAAATAAATAAAATACACTAAGCTTCTGGGAAGCAAATTATTATACCAATTTGAGAACAAGAAAATTGATGTACTATGAACAGATGAGGACCTTAAGGTGATGGTCTCTTCACACGTGAGCCATAGAGGAAACCTCTTGAGGTTTATTCTGAACAGGTAAATGTATTTTTTAAAATTAAGTTTATACACAATTTCCTATTTTTTTTCTTTACATTCATCCAGGTTTACACTTGTCAATTTTTTAATTTTTTAGAACTTGCTACTCAAAGAGGGGTCCCGAGTACAACATCAGCTTCACTTGGGAAAATGGCAGAATTTCAGGTCTCTCCCAGGGCCACTGAGTCAGAATATATAAATTATCAGGATCCCCAGATAATTCTCATGTGCAATCCAGTTTGGTAGCACTGCTCTGGCAGACAGTAGACTCTTCTGATTCATAAGTTGCAGTGACATAATTAGTTAATCAAGCAAAAAGATCACATTTCCTAATGAGAAGGAACAGATATTGACTATTATTTTCAGTGGCAAAACGGATTATTCAGTCCCAATTAAAAATAAAGCTGACAGAGACCAAGACCAAGATTTTTAATTTGAGACAAGCTTATGACGCAGTTATATTTGCTGAATGAAACTACTTGAACGATTTAGACACAGGTTTCTCCTTTCTTCTCTTTAAAACAAAGGGAGGCAACAATAGACTCGCAGAATTCAAGGAACTAGAAGCCAGCTACCAAAACCATACTGTCCAGCTTCCTCCATTTCACCATATTGTTTTCTTGAAAACAAAAGTGAGTTAGCATTGACAGAGCCAAGTCCTCTAATTCTAAGAAAAAAAAAAAAAAAGACACCATAATTTCCTTCAGAAGTTTTATACAATACTATTTACGATTCTTTTTTTTTTGCTTCCTTAAAATATGATTGGCAATGTATAAAAACTGCCACTTTATTATCAATTAGTAGTCTCTCTTCATCAGCAGAATTTTTTTCTATTAACACTAGAAAATGATATCCTGGAAAATATACATAAGCTTTGTGATCCTAAAATTTTATATTTTCAAATTGAAGATACTATCCTCTGGTGAGTTGCTAAAGTGAGACACTTCACACACCTTACAACTATACAGCACTATCCAGTATTGCAGTGTAATATTGTTTCCCAAAAAAAAAGCTTTGACGAAGAAAAAGAAGATATTATCCTCTTATATCTCAAAAAAGTATTTAAGATGGTTTTAGATTATATTTCCCTGTTGTTTGATGAAATGTCTTAGTGATTGAAGCCAATTATTATACAAGCCATGTTTTTTTAATACCAAATTAAATGGAAAAGCTGACAGTTCTACCTAGTATTCTTTCTTTACTATTGCACAAATTAAGAACATTCTACTCAATTACATATACAAATTCTAGAGCTTATCTCTAACTTAGAAATACGTAATGTACTTGTGTATATATTATGTGTGTATAATAATAAAGGAATGTACCTAGAAACCCAAATTGCTTACTTAGTACTTTAAGCCATTTGTATTTAAATGTATTTTTATTTAAACAAATTTTTGTTATGCTTCAGTGATAAATAAGCAGAGTACACTGAAGATAATACTTTTCCTGCTGAGTCATATAAACAATATGATAAGTTTAGAGTTAAAAAAAAAATGCCTGCTTTGGTGACCTTTGAAGTATTGGGGGCATGTAAATAGCATATTGAAAGATTGACATACCTGTATCTAGTCCATTACCTTTGGAACATTATGTCCCTGTCTGTCTATCTATCTACTCATCTTTTTATCTGTCTACCTTCTATCTGTCTTCCTATCTGCCTCTATCTCCTTTGGTTCTGTTTCTTTAGAGAAACCTAATTAATAAGAAATGATTTATAATTACAGAATTTTGACTAGAAAATAACGATAATCTACTTCTTACAGTATTCTTTTAATCTCTTGCTATTTTCTCTACATGTGGTACTTGGGTTTTTGTGTGTGGTTGTTATTATAAGATAAGAAGTGAGCAGAGGTCTTTGTCCTGACCTTTTATTTAACTTTTTCTTATAGGCAATTTCCTGATCAGTTCATGCTTTCTTTTTGCCCACCTCTGCAAGATTTGGGTACTGGTAATAGATTAGCTCTTGGCGGTTATATTAAAGATCAGTTTATCTTTAATCAATACAATTTTTAGAAAAGACACTAGCGAAATTTTTGAAGATTATAACATCAAAGTACAGAGCTAGAGAACTGAGTTGACCCTTGCAGCTCTCAGAGGGTTATAAGGAAAACTATCCACAAAATACAAAATTGAGGCAGATTACCATCCAACAATTTCCCATTTCTCCTCAATAACAGAACCTTGTTATTGTTTAGCTCCCTGGTCTTGATTAATAAATCATGAAAAAAGTCTGAGTCAATATGTAGTAATATTATTTCCCTTTTGCTTGTTACTGTTGCATAGGCAGGTCTGGGATCTATTTCTGGCTTCAGAAATATAAGAGAAAATATGTTGAGAACTTCTGAGAAAGAAGACCAATTTTGTTCCTTTCTCTGCCTTTTTCCTTTGGAAACTTTCAAATAAATATGGACTATCTCGAGTTACAGCCACTATTTATAACTATGAGGTGACAAGTGTGATGATAAAATTTAATACCCTGAAGAAGACAAACTTAAAGGGTGGAAACTAGGTTTTTAAGGTACCACTGAGCCACCAAACCAATCCTGAAACAAACTACTTCAAGATTTCTTGTTAAGTAAAAATCAAATGCTGCTATGTTAATAAAGTTTTCTATTGCTTTCAACCAAGCACAACTTTACTGGTATAATCTAACATAACTAATTATATAGGCACAGTGGCTTTATATTTAAAAAGTTCTTTCTTGTTATATTAGCCTATTTTTTCTTCATTATAATTGCATTAATTTTTATTATGATATATTCTATTGACATTCCATTTACTTAATCCCCTATGGTGTGCCTTTGTTTGCCATACTTCATTAGGTATATAATATAATATTTTATTTACATTAATGGTCTGGGGTGTCTCTCAATGTCCACAGAATTTAGACCAAATGCCTTTTATGGGGGAGGGTCGTATAATAACATTTTTCTTTAAAGTAGCAAGTCTTGATTTGACCCTGGGACACTTTAGAGACTGAGGTGCTATCATTGGAAGAAAACATGACAACATGAACTGGTTATCATAAAATGAGCAGTACCCACTTAACCAGTCTATTCTACCAGCAGGTCAGAATAATGCATGTGGACTTGGGCCAAAACAGATCCTGAAGACACAGTAAGCTGCATGAGCAGATGCCTGCCCTGCTAGCCTTCTTCATTGTCTTCTTGTGATGTTCCCTATGGTCTACTGATTAATGAGGGAAAAATAGAAGCTGATCACATATAAGTCGATTCACAATATACCTGAACTAGCCAACAGTGGATTGCCAGGGTGTGACAACCCACTTGACTGTAATCTTACAAGAACTTTAGGTCATATATTTGGTTGTCCACTATTTCTGCAAGGAGAGAGATTATTGATTTATATGTGGTAGCTAACAATTTGGTTAAATGATTAGGGACTTGGAAGGAACAAGTCTAGAGGATTCATAGCAACTACTTCTTTGGGGAAGAAATATGTGGATGAATCACTGAGAATGGGCCACAGTATGAGAACATTTGAGCTTAATATGAATGTTTACTAAACTACTGCCAAGAAGATTGTCAAAATGTAGGTGTGAAACAATCCCCTTAGCCAAGCATTACATGGCCTGTACAGAAGGCTGATAAACAAAGCAAACTTGATGGTGGCACTAGAAAATCTGGATAGGTTCCAGGGTATACTCTGTTCCTTCATCAAAATAAATTAGGCAGAATTTACTTTGGGGTCTGACATGTAAGCAACCAAGGCTAAGCACCCAGTGACACATTCTGGATAATCATTGATAATACTGGGGCTCCTGTATCACAGTAGCAATAGGAAGTTTTATAACTGGAGTAGATATTTATTCTGGAGCTAGATTGTCTTTATCTACACAAAGTATTTCTCTGATGATCACCACTCTCAATGGGCATACTGAATGCTATATGTGCTGTGATAACAACTCTTTACTGCTTGTATGCAGAGAAATTGCTTTATCACAAAAGAATAAATATTCTTGAACTTGCCTGCCTCCCCATTTACACTATCATCACAAAAGAACTGCTATTATAGGATAGTGAATGTTATTTAAGATTCATTTCTAGTAAAATCTGCAAGACAATGACTTGCAAGGTAAACAAGTCTGAGTTTGTATGGTGTCTTCCATAGAGCAAACACAAGAATCTTTAATCAGGGTGATGAATGTTGAACCAGTGCTTTTTACCATTACAACTACTGATCTTTTTCACATTTTTATCTCCTATCCTTGAGATTCTAGGCTTTGCTGAATTGGTTCCTAATGGAAGACACAGCAATATTCCACTTGAGAATAGGAGACTGCTATGTGGCCTTTTAGAACTTCTTATGCCTCTGGGCAAATAATCAAAAATTTCAAAGTGGTTACATACTTGACTGGGGCAAGAAAACTTGACTTTAGAGCAAAAGAAAGATTGCAGTTTCTGAGAAAAATGAAAAGGACCCAGGGGATCCCTTTGGATGACTCCTCATTCTGCCAAATCCTGTGGTAAATATTAATGAAGACTAATTGGCAAAACGTAGATGCACCCAAGATATCCTGTGAAAAAAAGAATGGATAAATAGTGGTACATCTGCACACTGAAATATTATTCAGAGATTTAAATAAAGAACTACCAAGCTATGAAAATACATGAAGGAAACAAATGTATTTTGCTAAATGAAAGGCACTCATCTGAAAAGCTATATATTGATATATTCCAACTACCTGACATGCTGGAAACAACAGACAGTGCAATATCAGTGGCTGTCAGGAGTTTGTAGGAAGGAGTAAACAGTAAAGCACAGGGATACTTAGGGCACTTAAACGATTCTGAATGACATACTGTAATGATGGATAAATGACATACATTTGGCAAACTCATGGGTTTGTATAACACATAGAGTAAACACTAATGCAAACTTCGACTTCAGCTAGTAATACTACAAATAAAGTATCATTATTGGTTAATCAATTTTAAGAAATTGATTACTGCACCAATGCAAGATGCTGATAAGGAAAACTGGAAGCAGGGCACAGGAAGCAGTATATGGGAAGGTGTGTATGCACAATCTCTGTACTTTCTACTCAGTTATTCTATAAACCTAAGACAGTTCTAAAAAATAAAGTTCAAATTATTTTATTAAGATAAAATTAACTAAGGATGGCCACAGCAAGCCCATGCAAGTCGATTATGAAGGCGATTTCTCTGCCAGGAATGAAAATTTGGTCACTTTACAATGAAAATTCCTGAGAGCAAAGATATTCCTGGGGATACATGGTCTTAGCCCCAGTAATGATCTGCTGAGTCTTCCCAGAAATAAAGGTCTTAACTTCCACCTGCAATTTCTTTCTTGTTTTGCCTTGTATATGTTTATGTATCTTAATGTTCCTTACTCCTTCCTCTCCATTTCTCCCTCTTTTTCTTATAGGTCATATTGGGGTAAGTTAATTTTGAAATCACACATGAAATAATATCACGGTAGTATAATGATGAACTCAGAAGAGGAATGAGCATCACCCAGAATTCTTGCAGTTGCATTAGATGCTGTGACTGATGAGATTTTGAATTGCTTTCTTGTTAAGGAGAGTGTAGGTGAGTGTTTAATTAGTGGAAAGATAGTTGTGGTCTACTAAGTAGAAGCGTGAGACTTTGTGTTTAACTGAAAAAAGAACATTTATGTTGATGATGAGCAAATCAAAGCATGAATGTTTACTATTATGTGAAGTGTATTCCTACGTTTGAGGAATTCCTTCAGCTCATCACTCTAGATGGGAGCAAGAAACTATCTCTTGCTTCAGAAACTGAAATGCCAAATGCTTGCTTTCTCAGCCTCCTTTGCAGCTAGGCTCCAAGCATATGATTTCAGTTCTGCCAATCTGTTTGCCTGTGTTAAATTTTGAATTAGGAATTCATAAAAAAGAAACAAATCCAGTTAAGCTTTGACTGTTTCTAGAGGAGGCAATGCAGCAGCTGCTAAAGTGTCTGTTGTACAGTGCACAAGTGGGAGTGGTGATGGGGGTTTAACAGTTCGCCTGGGATTGAGCAACAGGTCCAATGCTGCCGTCTGCAAGCTGCAGTGTTAATGTATAATAGCGGTAGCAGTTGTTTCCTCTCTGGACAAGTTCTACAGTATTATTTGGTGCATGTTTCCTGACCTCTTCACTTTGACTATAGTATTTCAGTCTTTTCAACAGTCCCGCAAGCTCCCCAATATTTGTGACAAATTTATTTACTGCTAAGTTCAGACCTATGAGACTTCTCTCTGGTTTATATTATTTTAAAAAAATCCAAGATACAGAAATGTAACAGTTGTTTAGTAAACATTTTACTTTTAAGTTAAGATACAATCAGTGTCCTATCTCATAAAATGAACAAAATTCAACACGCTGAATTGAAATATATGCTAAAGATATTTTAAGCCTGATAAGGTTTAAAAATATAACTGTATAGACCTTAGATTTTTAAGTAATAGAAAATACTTTAGGTAAAAAGCAAGAATACATTAACATTCTAAACGCTCTGAGATGTTTAGGTCCAAATGTCATGGCTTAAAATGTTGATTCCAATCTTGTGAGGAAAATAGGAAATTATATTGAAAATCTAGAACAGTATTTTTCAATTCTGAGAAACAATTCTTTCACAACTTTTCAATTGGTATTATGTTTTTAAAAGGAA
Source organism: Talpa europaea (assembly GCF_964194135.1). Lineage (NCBI taxonomy): Eukaryota > Metazoa > Chordata > Mammalia > Eulipotyphla > Talpidae > Talpa > Talpa europaea. The sequence continues at coordinate 24,182,896 of NC_140071.1, forward strand.
TATATGGCTAACAAATATGAAGCATGAGTATAATCATAATTAGAATTTTTTAATTTGACATTTTCTGTGTTTTGTGAATCTCTGAAAGTGTGAGATCAAAACCACATTTTCCAAATGTATTTGAACATGGTCTGTTTTGACTACTAATCAAATTAAATAAGTTTTCCTCTAAACAGTGTGGCAAAGACCAATTATGATATAACAATAATATGTTTAGATAGTTTTGGTTGCAAGCAACAAAAAGCATAATTCAAACTCATAATGAACAGAATTTGAAAAAATAATGCAAAGAATTTGGGTAATAGTAAAGACTCAAGTTTTACTATTAGTTTAATGCAGAGTTTTAACAACAAAATAAATACTTCTCATCCTCTCCGTATCTCCAGTTTACCTTATTAAATGTCAACTTTATTCTATGACTCAAAATTTCATGTAATCTCAAGGTAATGCATCTTCACGTTACCTGATATTTCCTCGGCTATGTTCAGAGAGAGGCTATTTTCCTCTCAGTCACTGAGTGCAAAACCACAACCTCTCTTGTGATTTGATTAGTTGAAGGCATATGCGCCAAGTTACTAGGACAAAGAACTCAGCATGGGGGTTATTCTACTCCAATGTTGTGATGGCTGAGAAATTTATTGTCTGGTTATAAGTGGGGGGAGTGTGCATTTAAATTTTTTACATTATGGATATATTCTTATTTTTATAATTTTAAACACTATTGTAAAACAACTGATTTTTAAAAATAAATTTAGCCCTTAGCTCAAAGATATCAAAGTATATTTCCAGTGTAATTTATTTATATTTCCAGTGTAATTTATTTCCAGTTTCTTATAGAAACTTAGAAACCAACCCCTACTTTTCAGAATGGGCCTAACAGATGTAATTATACAATGCACCATGTCAATAACTGTCAATCAATTACCAACAGTGAAGGCTACAGGGTGTTACTGAGAGATGACAGTTCCTGTGTTTCCATTAGTTTCTTCTAGTCCTTTCCTCTGTATCTGACACTTTTGTGTTACTGTTATTCTGTGGCTGAGCTAATGTGCTTACATCTATATGGGGTCTCATGTGAACATGTAAATAATTAAGACGCATTAGCTCCCTAGAGGGCCAACATGATTCCCTGTACAAGCTGAGATACCTAGAGACCTAATCATGCAATTTCCCTAAAAAATAGTCTAGCTTAGAGGACGAAGTCACATCACTCAGCACTGAGTATTATAATTATTCACAGCAGTTTGCCTGGTGCTATATAACATTCAATTTACAGAATTGAAGATAATGTAATTCAAAAGAAAAATAGCTGGTTTTAAGGAATGAATGATCACATCAACTACTAGAAGTGTCTTTGGACTAGAGCCTCTATATCAGGGGTTTGCAAGGTTTGTATTTTAATTAATATCCTGTTCAGCTTGCTACAATACTCATTGAGCATCTCTAGGACAAAACAAATCAGAAATTGATGTAGGATTATAAGCCAAAAAGCAAACAACGGGGCCTCCCCGGTGGCACAGCGGGTTGAGCGCCACACTGGGAAGCTACCAGCAGCCTCTGCAGCGCAGGTTCCATCCTGGCCGGCTGGCAAGAATCCCACATGGCGAATCCCACAGACCTCTCCTGTCTCACCCGCTGCTCCCCTCAGCAGTGTATTTCCTCAGTCTGCCTGTTCCGTTCCCCGCTGTCTCTGGTGAATCCTCTCACCCTCCCGCACATCTGGCCTCTACCCAGGTTCTTGTATAAAGAAATAAATCTTTAAAAAAAAATTTAAAAAGATAAAATGTAGTTAAAAGTTGTAACATATGAAGTTTCAATAGTCTAATTTCAACTCAAAGATTTTTAACTTTTTAGGGCTGTGTTCTATTAATGTTTAATTATACCCAAAGTACTTAAAATTGTGTTTCATTGTTTATCTTTAAAATAATAAATGCCACTACATTCAAATTTCTCAGGAGTTTAAATTGAAAAATGAATGCCCCTCTTTCCTCTGCATACAATTTTATTACCCCCATAAGAAGTGCTATCAATAATTTGTTGTTCATCCTTATATGTGTTACAATTCCTTTCTGTTAAAGTGTGCACGATACTAGTATATATCCTATTTATTCATGAAACTCTACCTTTGCTTTTAATAACTTGTCTTAGAGCTCTTTCCTAACAGGATATCTCTCTACCCCGAGCACTTACATAGTGCATTGTAATAGATGTACCATTATTGATTTACCATCTCCTGTTAAATGGTTATTTATATGGTTTACAATTCTCCCTTACAAACACTGCAGTGACCATCTTGATACACATATTGTTGCAAATATATCAAATAATTTGTTCTATCAAAGAGAAGATATGTTACTAATTTTGATAGGTACTACTAGTTGTATAGCAAAAGGCTGAATCTGGATACGCATTCTCTAAGAGGGAATGAGGTAGCCAATTGTTCTTGTCAGCAACACTAGATTTTACCAGATAAAAAGTTTTGCCAATTGATTTGTTGAGAAATGGCAATCCAGTGCTAGTTGGATTTGAATACCTTCAACTATCAATGAAGTAAAGCATCTTTTCACATATTCATTGACATTTTGTTTCTTTCTCTGTTTCTCTTTTTCAATATTATATTTGTCCATATCATTCATGCTGTTGTATGTTGGATTCTTCATTGTTTTCTTCTTAATTTATAAATTTTAAAATGACCTTTTTATTTGCTGCATACGTATCAAATAATATTTTCTCAATTTGTTTATCTTTTGACAACGATTGTGGAGTTCCCTACTATTTAGAAAGATTAAAAGTATTTTATGTGAACAAATTTTTATTTAGTACCACTAATACTCACAGATGTGGAATCTTCCATATCTCCCTACAGAAAGCCTGCAAGAATTTTTCTTCAGAGATAAATAACTATTTTCCCATATAATTATTGCGCAAAGACTAACATTGGCACTGTGTGCCACTGGGGAAATTTAATCAGTGCATAATTGTGCTTAGCTCTCATGACAATCTTATGACATAAACAATCCTATTTATTATTTCTATTTTAACAATAAGGGAACTATGCTTTAAAGAACTTAAGTGGTTTATCCAAAGTTATAAAAGAAGTGAGTGGTGAGGCCAGAATTCAAATCTAGACTACCTGATTCTGAACACGTAGCCTCTACAGCAACTATTTCCTGTAGCGATTTATGTTACCATGTCTGCAACGTTTTACAACACTTATTTTTTCACCTTTCCAAGAAATCTGCTGTAGGACAGGGAATGTATTAATCTCTGCATTCCCTGCAGCATAGCACAGGGCCTAGAAGTTAGAAAATGATGGAAAATATTTACTGTAAGAACTTTTTTTTGGTGATAGCTGTTATAATGTTTAACTAATTTTGCATACTTACCAATTATATAAGGAAGTTAAAAGAAATGGAAATTATTATTGATCTATTCTTAGAGAATTTATGGTTTACTTGGAAAGGTAAATATACTTTTCAAAGACCAGGGAAGGGATATTTATGCAAGAAAACCTACTTAATTTCCAAAAGGCTGAATTAAGAATGAAGCAAATCAAGTTTGATCATAAATGACTACTAAATGAATAAGAAAATTTTCTTTGCTTTACCACTTTTTTTTTCAATATTTCTCCTTGCGTCTTATTTTTTGAAAGAGTTTTCAAAATTGGCATTTTTAACAAGAAAAAAAAATGAATGAACCTTAGATTTGAAAGCTAGTTTTTAACAGAGAAATTTCAGGAGTAAGTTCATGTTCTTTATAACTATGCTGATAGAGAAAAGCCATATTTTACACTCAGGTTCTCCGCTATATGTTAGATGAATGCTGGAGGTATGAGATAGTGAGCCAGTATAATTGGTTCTGAGATATATTTAAAATTTCATTTCTATCTGGACATGTCACGTATTCTAATATTTGACCTCTAGAAAAAATGATGACATTACACTCAAATCTTGAATTAGAATTTTCTCATCTTATTGCTTCTTGGCCTTTTGGCTAAGATTAAGTGTAGAATTTTCTCATCTTGTTCCCTGAATCCATTTCTCTCTATTTCTTTCTTTTGTTAAGGGCAGCTAGAATTCTACAAAAGGGATGGTCACCAATGAAACTTATCCTTTAAGTACCACCGAGTGAGAAAGTTAATTGAGGGAAAATATAAATATACAAAGGATGGATACACAGAATATGCTATAAGCTGAATTATGTTCTTCTCAATTCATATGTTGAAATGTTCAGAAACTCTCTGTATCTCAGAATATGACTGTATTTGGAGATAGGAATTTTAAAAATATAATTAAGGATAATGAGGCCATAGGGGTGGGTCCTAATCTAATAGAGCGCGAATCCATATCAGAAGAGGAAATTTGGACACGAGCATACACTTATACATAGAAAATACCTTGGACAAAGGGGGAAGATGACCATCTACAAGTCAAGCAGTGACAAGTCATAATGAAATCAACTCTGCTAATGTCTTGATCTCAGATTTCCAGCCTCCAGAACTATAAGAAAACTATTCTACCAGGCTATGGTATTTATTATAACAACCTTAACAAACTAATATAAGAGAGATGTATGTGCAAATATATGCATGTATACACATAACTATATATGTTACATGTATATGTAATGTGCTTTCCTAATATAGAGCAAGAGGATAAAACATCTCAAATCTTTCTACCTTTCTGTTGATTTCAGAGTCTTCTTTCATAAATACAGAAAGTAATAAGTTTAACAAAGTTAACAGAAAATAATATTGTTTGATCTCTCTATAATGTTTTCTAAAATTGCTGTAGTTGTAGCTTTTAGTTTATATTGGGAACTTGATGTTTGAAGTTATATCAACATGGAAGAACCCACTCCTATTCCAAATATACAGAAACAGTAGATAAAATGTGTTAGAGAACTATTTTTAAATAAATAGCTGAATTAGAAAAAATAGAAAATCATCCCCTGCTCTCATTAGGCACAATGCTAAGCATCATGTTACTATAAGATATAGGTCTAAGGATTGAAAGTTGGGATACACACTGAGAAAAAAAGAACAAATGATAATACACATTTGATAAAATAATAGCAATTTTAAAAATTTGTGTCAAAGTTGTATGGGTACTTTGTTGTTTTTTTTTAATATACTCTTAATTTCAAACTTATCTATAAGTTTAAAATTATTTCCAAATATAAACTAGTTTTAATGAAAAAGAAATGTATTTGGGGGTAACATTTTTACACTCATTACTTTCAGACTGAGAAAATACTTAAGCTGTGAACAAAGTCAATAGTAATAAACACGATACCAAGATATACCACAGAGAAATGCAAGATACTAAAGAAAAAAGAATATCTTGGAATCCACCAGCGAGCAAGGCAGATTACTGGTAATGAGGATAACTGGATTATTATAGACTAATCTCTTATAGGGCAAGATGAGAGGTAGTTCAGACCCCCAAACCTGCCTGCTCTAAATAGGTTCTGTCATCTGCTGCATCAAGATGAAACATAATCTAGAGCGTAAGACCTTCAAAAGAAAAAAAACTTCAATACATTAATGTGCAAGAATATATAAAATATTTTCCCCATGAAGCACTCAAAGTTAGGCATTCACTCATAGGTAAATGCCCAGCCAAACTGGATTGGCTCAAATTAGGACTGCTCAAAAAAAACTTGCCACAAGTCTAAGGCAGGTTCTGGTGGGGGCCCATAGGAAAGGGGTGGAAGGGGCCAGGCAAGTCTGAAAGGGAAAAAGTAAAATCAAAATCAAGATAAAGGCTGCCATTGTCAGACTCCCCATGGATCTCTCACCCACGTTTCTGTCTGTCTCTTTCAAGGGTCTCGTACCATGTCCCCCAAGTCCCTGGTACAAGGCCGAGGCCAAAAAGCAAGCACAGCTTCTTTACATGTCTCTCTGCTCCAGTGCCTCTCTCAGATCTTGTCTTGATCTCCATCCTTCCTCCTCTCAATCTTTTCTCACTTCCTCCCTGCTCAGCTACACCCTTCCTTAGGGTAGGTCAGGGAACCTAGAATCCCACCTTTCTCTGGGAATTACCCTGTTATATCTCTTCATCTGTAACAAGGAAAGGCAACAGAAGAACAAAATTATCCAATTTGTGAGAAAAAATAACTGTCAACCTACAATTCCACAATCAACTAAATATCATTCTATGAGCGTGGGTTAATAATATGACCAGCTCGATCTGGAGAGATTTGATTCACAGATGTCACTGTAAAGTTGAAATATGGCAAATGAATGCCTGCTAAACTTACTGGGAATTAGTTAAAGGCTTTCAAAGCTTAAGTCATGTGTCCTTATTGAACACATAAGCTTTGAGCCTGCTGTGGAAGGGCCTGGTCTTCCTCTCCAAAAAAGAGCTGCCAAATTTATTACTGTTGAAATGCAAAAGAAATCACCTCATGCCCCTCTGGGTTCTTCTAGGATGGCAAATGATCAAACAAGCATCAACAGATTGATGAGAGAAAAAGCCAAAAAGGAGATTAAGACTAACTAATAGATATGTCTCCTGCATAGACTGGAGAGACCCAGTATAGTTGAGCAACTTGCCTATGTGGCTTCAGATACTTTCTTAAATAGCTTAGCCAAAAGAACTTTGGGGCAAGGGATGGGAGGAAGGGAAGGTCAATACTGGAAAGGCCCAGTGAACAAAGCATACAGATTAAGTTTTACCTTCTCTATTAAAAAGATAAGGAGGACCCACCATTACAGAAGTTTCCACATAAATAGATCTTTTTCAAAATCAGCACATTCAGACTTCATAGCCCCTCCCATGAAATCCACCTTTTGCCAAAAAGATGTATTTGGGGTGGTAGATCTTTGCTCCCTTATACTGTTGGGGGGGAAAGGATGTCCTGAATGAACTTCACAAACAGGTTTTATGGATCCCACCCTTGACCAAAGGAATCCAAGACACCAAAGACTACAAATTCCATCAAGTCATCACCACCCAAGGGAGGATTGCTCGGAACTGAGGGTGCAGTTAAGCAACTAGGCTTGATATATAACCAGTTATTTGGGCCTTGGGGGTTTTTGAGTGTTTCACTATTTTTCAGTGTGTTATTGGGTCTCAGCTCAGTGGAACTGGTAGGACACATTCACCAATTTATCTCTCTTTTTTTTCCCTCCTTGAGTTACTCCTTTTTTCATCCCCCCCCATTTGTTTTTTTTTTTTTTTTTGTAAATAAACCCTTTATTAACCTTTTTGTGTGTGCCTGCAGTTGAGTCTTATTATAAGTCCTTTTTTAGCATGCCGGTGAGGACCCACAGTCAGACAACCCATTTCACATTGGGGTTGCCCTTAACAATACTACCCCAAGTGTAAAAACCTCTCTTTCAGCTTTATTTTTGGTCTCTATCCCCTGCTTATCTATGTGTATGTACGCATGATACAGTTATTGCTTCTTTAGTTATTGAACTCCAGTGACTACTCTTTCAAAGTTTACTATATTTTCACAAATCATGTAGAGTTGTGTTAAGTGAACTTGGTTAAGTGTAAGAGGAAAAAAAAAAAACTTGGTTAACTATATTGACTGCAAGTCTGTTATTTTGGTGGACATATTTCTTTGTAAAATATTTTATGCTTAGATAGAGAAGTCTAGATAAATCCAACTAGGAGAATAGTTTCCTTGATGGTTTCTTTATATTTAGAAATACTGTGGTTAACCATTCAGGAAATAATTAAGCTGTTAAACAATTCATCTGAATTTAGAGATCCAATTGTTTTTATTGAAGGACTCATGAATCAGGTAGCATTTACAGCATCTAGCAGGTTGAAAGGTTCTGCACAGGTTGCACAAACAGCAGTGTTTTTATAGAGGGTGGTTCAGGTTTTAGCAAAAGAAAGAGATTATTTCAGCAAAGGCTGGGGGAAGGTGTTCTGGTCATGCAGATGACCTCAGTAATGCTAACCCAGAAACTCCAGATTGATTGGTTTAGATGCCACTCTTATGAGAAACTGAAACTGCTCTCAAGTTAGGTGTTAGTCTTGGGCACATAAGACTCCATTCCGTTGTTTCCTTTTTCAACAAAGTCCAAAGAAAGTATTTCATAAACATAACTATTTTGGTTATGCTCGCAGATGATATATGAAGTAACCCTCAAAGGCAAATAATATTGAGGGAGGAAAAAGATTGCTTCTTAAAATTTGGTGCCAAGAAAGAGAAATGTGTGAAGTATAAGGAAATATGTGAGATAAGTATATAAATATATCTTATATTTTGTTAAAAATCTGTCTGCTGATAATTCTTGATTGGGTAGAGGGTAGATATCAAGAGATAACTCTTTCCCCCAGAGTATCTGGCACAATTGTAATGCTTTATTATATAAAGTAAAATTCATATTCAATGAAACAACAGAACACATTGCACTTTTCTATTTAAGTTTTAAACAATATGGATATGAAAGCAGTGGTGGAAGAAAAAGGATTTAGACTTGGGTAATGGGGAATTTTAGGTGTTGCAGAAAGGGATGTGGCATGTTTCTGGGAAAGTTGGATTTGGGTTAAGACCAACAAGAAAAAGGGGTCTTCAGTGGAGAAACTGTAAAGAGAGAGGGATTTTTTCATCATGGAAGGAGGAAAGAGAGCTCAATGAGAATACTTTTCAGAGGGCAGAAAGCTGTGAGAGGAATAATTTGAGAAGAAAATCAGGGAGTCATGGAGGAGGCAAGCACACAAGAGGCTGGAGCTTTCGGTTGAACCTGCAGTAAATGGCAGGGTTGTGAGACTTGATGGGAAGTGTTGGATATATATTTCCAAAACAACTAATTCTCGCCATCCTTTCCAGGTGAAAAAAATGGCAGGCTTGAGATAGAAGGCTAGACCTTTCTAGAAGTAGCAAAATACTGTCTTTTAAAACTAGCACAGAAAAAGAATAATTGTGGGAAAACGGTAGCTTATTACTTCATTAAACACATATCTCTACCTATTACCAAAAAATATTTTTACATTTTTTTTCCTCCCTCCCACAGAACCCTTCAAGTACTTTTATACCTCTGTGCACTTGTTGCCTCTGGGAAGTATATGAAAAGAAAACAGAAAAATGTTTCTGACTTCTTTTCTAATGTTCTAAGCTCTAAAGAAAACAGAGGTTTCTGGATTTCACAAGGTATTTGGAAGCAGAAGAGAACTTCTTCCCATCTTCTCATGAAAACAAAACAAAACTAAACAGTTTGGTTGAAATTGAAAAAGAGCGAAGGAAAGATATGCAAGTAGAGAGAAGTGAAAGACAAGGCGAGAAGAGCCACCTTCAGAGTCACCCAGATAGAAATGAGGAACATTGCTGCAGACACTTGCAGTGAGGGGTTGCTGGTGGTGAAGGAAGCTGAACTTGAGTGAGCCAACTCCACCTTCCCTTGCAAAGCCCAGTGAGTTGCCTGGCCACCGGGCTGATGCTCTGCACTTCCCTCTGAGACACACACTGTGCCTGAGAATCACTAGTGACCCCAGTGACATCCCTAAAATGCCAAAAAGGTGGACTAAGGGAAAATGGACAAAGAGGTGTAGGGAGGGCTACCTGGAAGAGGTCACTGCTTCTGAACCCTGGTGAGACACCCTATTACAGAGCCTTCTATTGCCATCAGGTAAACAAACCCTCACCTGGAAATAAGGTTTTACTAAACAAGTTTGTTAGAAAAAGAAATCTTTTAGAGTTGAGAAAAATAGAGTAGAAGTAAAGTAAATCTTGCACTTATTGAATTGTAGCAAACTAGTTTTCCACCTTTTTGTTATTAGTTCTGAAATACCTGTCGGGGAGCAAACAATCATTTCAAATCTCTAATTTGAAAGTCAGGGTAAATTTGTTCCCTTTAAAATATTCACTTCTCCAAAGGAGATATACAGATGGCCAATGGACAAGAGAAAAAAAAAATGTTCAACGTCACTTATCATTAGGGAAATGCAAATCAAACCCACAGTGAGATACCAGCTTGCTCCCCTGAGAATGGCATATATCAAAAAGCCAGAAACAACAAATGTCAGCGAGGAGAAAAAAGAACTCTCATACTCAGTTGGTGGGAATGCAGACTGGCCCAGCGCCTATGGGAAACAATATGGAGGTTTCTCAAAACATTAAAAATTGATATAACATATGATCTAGCAATTCCACTCCTTGGTATTTATCCAAAGAATGCAAAAACCTTAATTTGAAGGTGTAAATGCACTATATTCATGGTAGCACTATTTACAGTAGCCAAGGCATGGAATCAACCTAAGTGCCCAACAACAGATGAGTGGATTAAGATGTGATAAACACCCATGATGGAATACTATTCCACAATTTAAAAAAAAAAAAAAGATGAGCTCTTGCCTTTTGCAACAGCATGGATGGAGCTGGAGAGAATCATGTTAAGTGAAAATAATTTAGGAGAAAGATAGATACTGAATGATTTCAGTCATGTGGAATACAGAGAAACAAAACAAAGGAGCTGACAAAACAAACCCTACAGACATAGCTGCGGAATTGAGGCTACCAGAGGGGGTTGGTTGGAGTGAGAACAAAAGGTGGAGGAGGCCTAATGGTAAAGGGACATGAGTGTTGGTGGTGTGGTGACGTACATCTGAGGAGGTGTAAAATTATTCCCCTAAATCACATACAGTATTCTAAGTTAATGTTACCGCAATGATAAAAATTTTGAGAGACAAATATCTAGAATATTTTAAAATTATACCAATCATCCAATCACTGTTAAAACTTTAAAAATAATAAGAAAAATTATCTATAATGCCACCACTCAGAGGTAATGACTGAGGACTTTAGGATGATTTCCAGGCACACTATGAAACATAACTAATCCTATTTTAAGAATCTGGCTTCAAAGTTTGGTTCAGATTGTCCTTTTGCCTGGGCAGAACATGGCCAATGGAAGTGACTGTGAAAACATGAAGGTATCTTTGTAGGTATAAAGTTGGTGATTGCTGTATTAGCTTTTCTTTCAAAGAAACTGAGTTTTCTAGTTTATACCAGCAATGGTCTAGAGGGCTGTTTGTACTGTTTTTATTGATTTGCATTGTTGAGCATTTGTAGTTTTCCTATAATCATCACAATGGTGCTAAGTTAGAAATCCACTCTAGACTCTATGCTTATGGATTCTGTTATAAATGTTCTTACCAAACTAAGAGTTTAAACAGGTAGAACTATCAATTTCAAAACAAAGGATTTCTGCATTTGCTGGGAGTAAAGCCAGAGACGCCAAGAAAAGAGAGTCAGATTCAAGGAAATAAGGCTCTGTAGACTGACTTTATGGATCAGAAACTAGGGGAATAGGAACAAGAGTCTTTGCTATTATGTCAAGGAAGAATTTGGCAAGAGCCTGTCAAATGATAAAACCTTTGACTTTCATAAAAGCAAAACCCTGAATGAGAAACAACCATGTGACATTGAACAGGGTGCGCCTATGTAGTTCCTCATTTCATCCAATCTGCGTGGGCTGTTGCTACTTGTACCATTTTATAAGTTTCCATCTCAATAACCTTGGAAAGAACCTTTCTTTTTTCAAACAGGCGGAATAAATTCCTCTTTAAAAGCATTAAAATTTCTCTCTCTCTCTGTCTCTCTTTCATGAACTCTTAACTACCTATCTATCTACCTACTTGCCTATATATATTTATGGATTTAGAAGCAATTTGAAAACCCATTTAGCTCATACTGCTGCTTTTAGACAGGACCACACCAAAAATAACCTAGACAGAAAAGAAAAAAAAATATGGCTAGAGTTGGCAACCTTCATGTTGGAAGCTTGCTAATGTCAATATTTCAGGAAACTGGTGTGCCAGGTGGCAGAAAGAAATAGGCTTGTACTATGTGGGGACAGATGAGCTACCGGCACAACCTTGCAGTGGTGCAGCTACTGTGGCAACACCTGGTCCTGATGGAATCCAGCTGCGATTGTGGCTACACCTGGTCCTGGTGACATAGTTGAAATCGATTTGCTAGGAAAGGCACTAATTTTACTAGAACCACAAGCATTTGTTTCAGGGTGACTATTTCTGCCACTTCTGCCAAGCTTGCCATGCAAAACTATTGTTGAAGAACTCTAGCTAGCAGATAATGTGTGTGCCAGGTCCTGTGCTCTCGCTTATAAGGTCTTTCAGTAGCTAAAGAATTGATAGTCTTTACTTCAGATACTCCTTCAGCATTTCATTGCTGACTACCTTTCCAGTCTTATCTAAGTAATACTCCTGTCCCCCTGGTGTTTTCACGCAGTGACCTGGTAACTGTTTAACAACCATATCTCTGGCAAAGAAAAAAAGTAAAATTTTGCTTTACAGTGATTCTTATTTCTCATTAAAACTACAAGCTACCAACATGAAATCATTAAGTATGGAGTAGGGAAAAGTAAATTTTGGGCTGGCAACTTGCACCAGCTGACTCCAGCATGCTACTGCCTCCAGACCTTCCCACTGCCTAGAGTACTATTCTCCTCCTACATACTCTTCCTTCAATATTCAGCATCACTGACTCCTCAAACCTCCATCCCCAGATCAATCTGAGTTGCACACCCCATGACTGCGTTTTCATTTTGTGCTGTGCAAGGGTTCTATCCTTTCTCTTAACAAGTACAAATTGAGTGCTTTCCATTTTACACTTTAGCTTAAGTGCAGGAGATATACTATTGAACAAGGCAAATTATTAGGGGTCTGAAGACATTTACTCAGCCTCTTAAGGAAGACAAACAGTAACGACGATAATCGCTATTACTGGGGTAAACACAGGAATAATGATATGGAGCATAACCTGCAACTATAATTATTACAATGAGACAAGAAAGTGAAGACAAATTCTAACTGAGGAATAAAATAACTCCTTTCGTGACATAATTCATGTGCTAGAAGATGAACGGCCAAGCATAACCAGTCTAGAGAAATAAACTGGTGTAGAAAATGATTTTTTCTTTTTATCAGCCGCACAGGAGACCAGTAGGCAGCATTGCCTTCATTCTTTCCCACACACTCTCTCTTAAACATGGAGTGGTCCTTGACATGCGCCTAACAGACCATAGTACCTCACTTACTTGGTGTAGTGCCAGCAACCTGGTGCAGAGCGGGCAGAGCGGGCAGACGGCAGACGCAGGCCCAGTGGTCAGGAGGCTGGCAAGCTCCCCCTCCCCCGCCTGGCGAATCTTCACTCTCTCTTTGGGGTCTCACTGGTGTCATCTCCTGGTCACTTCCTCTCCCAGCCATTGGTCATTTTCTCGTAGCCATTCTGCGGCCCCAGCATCCTCCGTGTGACCCCACCTTTATATCAGCCTCCAGGCTCAGGCGTGGCCATTACGCATGCCCACACCACACTCCAGGTGTCCACAACCAGGTGGTGCTCACCCCCAGGCACCTCCAGCATTAGCACAATCAATCCCCCAAGCACCTCCTGCATTAGCTCGATCAAGACCTGGGGGACAGCCACAGAGGCCAGCTGCAGGAAAGCCTGACCAGTTTTCATTTACCCTACGCTTGGCAACAGTGGTTGTCCAAAAGATAGGCACTTGACCCAAGTTGAACAGCTAATTATATTATTTTTTCCTCGGATTAATAAATAGTTCTGAAGCCAGTGTGCGCTGTCAGTTCAGCCCTTGAACCACCACACCTCCTTGTCCCACGAAGCCAGAAAAAGGAATTCGCAGACTTTTTAGATAAGTAAGCACAGTGAAGCAAAGTTCGTTCAAGAATGTAAGAACAAGTTTATTTAGAGGAAAAAGAACAAAAGCAAAGACTCCAAGGCAGGGATGCCAAAGAGGGGCAAAAGACACTGTTAATGGGCCTGTTTCCTGGGGATATTTAAACCCTTTTTCTCTGTTCTAAAATCTCATCATCCTATTCTGTGATTGGCTCTTTCTCCTAGTGGCTATACTCCTCTGGGCAGGTGCGCCCATTTTCCCAGCTCTTATCTTAGAGTTTCTCTTTTTACCTCCCCTCTCCTATGTCTCTTAAAATTTATTGTCCCAATTAGACTTAAATCTTAGCACTAAAATTTACTGCCCTCCTAACCCTCTTGAATTTCTCTGCCCTTATCTCAGAAGCCTCTTGTAACTCTTCTGAAGTCCCTTCCTGCACTGTCCCTGAAGCTGCCTAATTAACCCTAACTTGCCCTGGGACTCAGTTCTTGGGGAAAACAAGTTATACTTCCTCCACTGGGCTTATTATTAAGCTGGAATGCTATAAATTTAAGATCATCAGTCAGCAATTCCCTATTATTTGAAAGTATGAAAATGTCAAGCAGAAATGGAAATGGAAGGAGAGAACATTTGGGTTTCACTGAGTTTCCAGATCAATCCCTAGTTGCTCCATCTCTTGCTTTGGTCTTGTGTGCCACTCAAGCATGCTAGTGTTGTAGGTGCCTACAAATCAAAGCTTGCCTTTTTTTGTTTTCAGAGTTCTGTCACACAACCAAATATTTTCTGACAAATTTAGTGCCCCTGGATGTGACTTCAGGGAACAAGACTGCATCATTAGAAATGCAGTTCTACAATCCCTTCAGCTTCTTCCTTTTCCTCTAATCTTTTGGACTGCCAGGTAGTGCCCAGCTCACAGGGTTTACAAATCTATATGAGGGACTCCCTATGCAGAAACTTACAATTTCCTCATCAAAAAAAAAAAAAAAAATCATCCAGCAATCTGGTGACACAGGGAAACAAAGGCAGAATTAGTCAATTGTATTTAAGGGTGAAGGGGAAAATTTTTTTTAAAAAGTAACTCCTTAATTACTATTAATTTTTGCTAAGCAGCTTCTAGATTTCTCTTTGCATATATTTATATCATTTGAGCCTCTTCAACTGTTAAGGCATTGGAGCCAGTGTTCTTCCCATTTTTCAGATGAAAAAATTTTATGTAATAACATGTTGCAATTGTTCATCTTGTCCAAGTGGCATCTCTACTAAGTCAGTCAAAATGTGACCAGAAATGTTTTACTCTTTAATTCTTATTAATAAATAAGCCTTAAATTTCTGTCTAATAAAAACTATTGCTAGCCAGAATATATGAACATTTCCTATGAATAAATATTAAAAATCCAGAAAACCCAGGAGGAAAATAGAGAAATGATATCACAGGCAATCACACTTAATTATGTTTGTATACTCAAAAGACTATACAAATTGCCAATAAACACTTGAAAAAATGCCCAACCTCATTAATAATCAGGAAAATACAAATACAAAACAAGGTGAGTTTTTTCTTCCAACTAATCAGAAAGAGATTTAAGGACTGACAGTACCTGTTGTTGGTAATGTTAAAGAGAATTAGGTAAACTCAAAAACAGTTGGTGGGGTATAAAATAATTTTGAGATTAGTTTGCTTGTACTTATCAAATATTTAAATCACTAGTATCCTATCCATCTCAAACAATCTATCCTAAAGAACTGTACATAAAATGAACATTTATTGCAAAGTGTTTTCATTACAAACTGTTAAAAAAAATGACCAGAGGAAAGATTAAAATAACTTATGGCACACTCATTGAATACAATTCTCTGCCACATCTAAAAGGGATGGGCTAGGTCTCTTTGCATTGACACAGAGTTCTCCAAAACAGTAAAATAATCAACTTGCAATACAACATGTATTAGATAATTCATTTTAAATTAAAATCTATGTGAATAAATTTATGCACATATGTGCCTTTATGTGTAGATATTTTAATGCAAGAGTGGAAGGATTCTTTCATAACCACTAATACTAATTACCTTTGGGATGAGGCGTGGACATAAGGGTTAGGATCGGTGGGGATTTCACAATTTACTTGCTGAATTAATGTATGTCTTAAACACGTTGCACTGAGAATATATATAAATATATAAATAAAATATAAATATTTTATAGTATTTATGCACTTAAAAAGTAAACAGAAGGAGTGGTTTTGAAAACAAAATAGAATTAATATGGGTGAGTGCAAACAGAACAATGAGTTTGTGTGGGCTAGAGGCATATAATCTGAACAGGACAGAGAATGAATCTATGGTAGAAATGGGAATTTAAATTTAATGAGAGACAAATGGAAATAAGTTAAAGAGAAACTTAAAACTATACAGAAGAGCTCAGATTTCACACTATGGTTTTGGTTTCAGTTAAGTTCTTTACAGTTATTAGAAAGAACTATATAAAACCTCCATATGAGCACTGCATTGCTGCATTTGATCTGAGCTTAGGGGGATGGTACAGACCAAACTGAGACAAATTTCACATCAAACCACCTAAAATTCTCTTCCATTTTGTCAAATTAATTGAAAGTTGACTTTGGTGTACTCATATGTTGCTTGCTAGACCTATCAAATGAGGTCAGTTAATTGGATTAGTATCTCCCAAGCAAAAGTAGTAGAAGCTTTATAAAGACAGATTTATCAAAGTCCATTTTATTTAGAAGAATTCAGTTGGGGTTAGCTTAGTGGGCGTTTTGAGTTTTACCAATTCCTTTTCATAACTATTGAAAGAAGTCATAGAAATCTAACAATTGAAAGACTTTTTAGATCACCTTCCTTCCAGTGGTTTCCTAATTCTCTTAAATAAAATCCCACTTCCTCCCTGCTCGAAAAGGCCCTTGATGATCACTTCCTTTTAGTGATTCTTCCCCTTGGCACCCACCCACTCTGATTCTACACAAAGGCACAGTTGTTGTGTCTCCCTCAGTCCAAGGCTGCTGGGCATCCCCTGGGCCTTTTCTAGTGATAACATCATCACCCTTCTGGAAAAAGAGTTGTTTTCTTTGCAAAGCTTACTCCCATTTTCCTAGCACCCTTGGAAGAGCTGTTTTACTTTTACTTTCAGACTCTCACTTTTCTTCAGGTTTTACTAAGGCTTGGGATTCCTTTGGGAAAGGAAAATGAAAGTAGGAAAGGAAAATATAATTGTCAGCAGAAGAGGCTATTTTAAAAGTCCATAAGTTCCAGGCCTCCATCATAGTTCAGTTCATTATGAGACTTATTATTGGCTTAACTCCTGGCCTGTGGTCATTGGTGGGGCCAGTTTACTTTCCAATGAGACAGTTGAACATTTATTTTATTTAAAGTTCAACTCAATATGAAAGGTTTGGAAAGAGGAAAAAGTTCATTGCAGCCTGGATCTCACCTTACACAAGTTAATTAATCCTTAGTTTCTCAGTTTCCACTTTTGTAAAATGTGAAGAATAGGAACAGCTACCATAGGGTTATTGTGAATATTAAATGAGCTAAAATATATAAAGCTCTCAAAGCATTATCATGCTGCTCTGATAAGTTTTTGATAAATGTGTATTATTAACAACCGTATCACACTGTTGAACCTAATTCCACATTTCTATTATCTAATACATTTCCAGTTGGGTTTTTGAGCATAGGTGAGAAATTTACATTTTTCATCTAATAAATTCTAACTATTGGCTTCAGATTGTTTTTTCAAAACTGATGGGACTTACTCACTATACTCAATTATCGAACATACAGTTTATTGTTTATACAGAAATTAACAGATACAGTATACCTATCAATTAACCAACATATAGATGATTATTACTATCTGTTAATTTTGGCATACCCCCCAGAGTTTTCTGTCAATGTGAGTGATTACTTTTATTAATTTAACACGTGGATGTATGTGAGTGTGTGTGTTTGTGTACACTTGAATATTTAAGGAAGGGATATAGCCTCTTCATCTGAAAGCTACATGCAGGTTTAATACGAGCACAGACAATTTAAATGTTGGAATAAGAGTCTGAGAAGGGGCAGGGGACATGGGGCCCTGGCTGTGGGCAGTGTTTGAAAGGTTCATGCCACATGGAGCTAGCATGGAACAGTCATGCTTTGGTGTAGTTGTTATTAGAGAAATCTGCCTGACGGAAATGTGTATTAGATAGAAAGGTTAGTTTTTATTCTTTACCTTAGTCCTTAAAGCTTAAAAATGTTTAGACCGTACCTTAAAGGCATGAATAGTGTGAGGTTAGCTTTATTTAACAAAAACAGGGCAGCCTGCGGAGTTTGAAAAAAGTTAAATATAGGACAAATCACAAGAAGGGCCTATTTTATGGAATGAGTAGTAAAGCAAGAAGGGATCCAGGCCCCAAACAAAACAAAAATACCGTCACCAACAGAATACTTGATAGCTTTTAAAAATACCTCAAATTTATTTGTAGTAAGGGCACTACTTCGAGAATGAAAATTTCATGGATACACAATGATAAGGTAAATTTTTGTGAGTTAACAGAGTTTAAGCTTTTTAAAGAGAAGTCAGAGTACAGAAGGAAAGAAAGAAGTGTGCAAGATACTCAGGGCCAGGTGGAAGAGAAGAAAGTGCTTTTGGCAGCCAGGGAGCCTACAGAAAGCAGCTCACCCAGAATGGACTTGAACCTGACCCTCTCTCCCCCCACAGTGAGAAAACAGCTTGGGAGAGGTGTGAGCTGAAGATGGACTGTGTGATTGTGGATGTGTGACACCAGAAGCAGCAACCCATCCAGGCAATGCAGAGGAACGGTTCTTAGAATTCCCTTTGACTGTGGTTGTTTTGAGGCTGTAAAACAAGTCATATCATGTTTTCTATTCGGCAAGATGAAGGAGATGCAGTCTGTGATTACTTTAGAATCTTAAGAATCCATCAAGGATGACAGTTGTTTCCAAACATCTCAGTACAAGTGTCAGAATTCAAAACCCGCCAAGGGTCGGAGTCAGTTCTACAACTTTTGGGTACTTATGCTAAGGAATTTGGTTGAAAGTGAGGTACCTATAAATAAAAGAGATTGCAGTTAGGCCTCCCTTTTATATTCCAGGCACTGCACCAGGCACTGGGAATGCAGAACCCAAATAAGACAAAGTCTGCTCAGATCTGCCTTCCCAGTGGAGAAAGATCAACAAGAAAAGTGCCTTTGGGGCCTGTTGTAAGGGCACCTGGCCAGAGAAGCAGGCAGCCACAACAGCCCCAGGCATCCTGAGGCTGAGCTGAGTGTGAGGATCAGAGTGCTCGCTCATTTCCAAGCAGGACCACAGGATTGTAGGAGCTTTCCGCTGACTGACCCGCGAGGGGCGACTTTTGAAAACAAGCCAAACAGATATTCAGCTTTTGGGAAGACCCTGGCACGTGCCACTTGATCCTGCCAATTGTTTACAGGCAGAAATACCTCGGAGGGACGAACTGGTGAGTCTTTGGAAGTGGAGGAAGTCCCTCCAAAGGGGCTGCGTTTCCTAAAGGGCGCCCCAAAAGGGGCTGAACTCCTTCTGAAAAGACCCCGTCAGTAAGGGCACGGGAGGGCGCAGGTCTGGAGCAATTTTCAGGGCTTTCCCCTCTGGCCTGATGTGACCAAGAAAAGATTTGCTCCATTTATTTTTTATTTTAAAAGATTTTCTTTGCCCCTGCTCCCCCTTCCAACAGCCCCCCTCGCACCCTCCTCTCCCCGCCCCGCTCTCCCAGCCACTCATTGGGGTTTGGGTTTTTCATATGACTCATAATTCCTTCAGAAAGTGGAGTCGAATTCATAAAAGTGGTGGAGGGGGGCGGGGGGCAGGCCGGGCGCCCCGGGGAGTCTTCACCTACATTGCACTCAGCCCCGGCGCGAGCGGCGCTCGGGGTGGGGACATTCAGGCTGCGCCCGGGATGGCGGAGGCTCCCCGAGCCCGAGCCGCGGGGGCCGGGTGACCGGGCGGCGGGCACGGCGGGCGCGGGAGGGTCTGCGGCGGGCGGCGCTGCAGCAGCAGCCCGGGCACGGCCGCCGCCCGCGGGCGCGAGTGTGCGCGGGTGTGGAAGGCCGCGGGGGGCGTGCGCGCGTGAGGCGGAGCGGGGCTCGCCCCTCGCCGGCGCCCGCCGCCCCGCCGGGGATCGCGCTCCGGCCGCCTCCAGCACCCTCGGCGCCCCGCGGCCGCGGGTCCGGGCGGGGGAGGGAGAAAGTGAGACTCGGTGTCATCACCGTCCATTGTCAGGAGGGAAGGAAACTGGAACCCAGCCGCGGCGAGCGGCAGCTGGGCGGTCACATCTGGGAATGCAAAGCCGACCTCCCCCTCCTGCTCCCCCACCACCTCCTCCTCCTCCCCCAGCCGGGATCACTTCCGAAACCACTTCGCCTTCAGCCCCTGCCTCGGCCAGAGGTTTCATTTTTAACTGAATATTTACGCAAGCTGGAAGCGTGCGAGGGGGGTGGGGTGGGGTGGAAATAGCGGCTGCTTCTTTTCCAGGGATTTATTTCATGGGGATGTGTTCACGGCAAGAGAGAATTCAGAAGGATATCGACGTCGTGATCCAGAAGTCCAGAGCCGAGAAGGACTGCCTGTTTGCAGGTGAGTTCTCCGTCTCCGGCGCCTCGGACCCGGCGCCAGCCTCCTGGCGCGCCCGCCGCCCCCTCCCCAGGTCTCCGCCCGCGCCGTGTGTGGCTGGGGGTGGGGGGTGGGCTGCCCGTCCCGGTTCTGGGGTTCATTTGGCAACCGCCGCTGCAGCCAGAGCTGGAGCCAAAAGGGGGAGGGGGCGCCAGCGTCTCCCCTCTCCTCCTCCCCCCTCCCCCCAGCCTTGGGCAGCCACCAGCTTTGGGGCCAGACCCTGGGCAGCCCGAGCGGGGGGGGCGGGCGGCGCGCTGTATTTCCAGCCCCGGGTGGGTACCCCGGGCGCGCGAGCCCGCCTGGGGTGCAGCCGCGGCGGCCGAGCCGGGGCGCAGCCCCGCCGGCTTTGCGCAACGGGCTGAGCGGCGCGGCCGGGAATGGAGCCCGCGCGCTGCGCCGCGCTGGCCGGCTGCGCTCGGCGCGGAGGCCCCCGGGGGGCAGCGCCAGGTCGGTCTCCCGCCCCTCTAGCTCCCCCTAGTCCCCTCGACTGGCAGTGCGTTGCCCCGGAAAGAGAAGCGATTCCTGGGGTGCCCGAGGCACCCCACTCTCTGGGGGTCGCCTGCGTCCATTTTGCTCCCCTGGGAGAGGGAACCGATTTTTGCTTTCGTAGCCCCGAGCTCCGCGGGGGCCGCTTCCGGCCGCCCCGACTGGGAAATAACCGCCGTTGCCATAGCACCCGGCACTTGTTGCGGGGGGCGGCCTCCAGCCGCACCCCGCCCGCGGGGCGCAGCGTCCCCTCCCGCGCGCGGTGGGGACCTCGCGGCGCTGTGACCCTCCCTTCCCGGCAGGCCTCCCCGGGGCGCCGCGGAATAAGGGGCCCAGGTCAGGAGCAGGGGTAAAAATCCACTCTGGGGTCGCTTTTAACAGGACTTTACGTTTCAGATTTCAGATACTCTGACTCCACCTTTACTTTCACCTACGTTGGCGGCCCCAAAAGGTATTTATGTGTATAGAGTTGCTTCATTTCCTGTTCACACGCTTGTGTTTCCTTTGTTCTGAGCGTGTTCCGTGTTCGGGTATTTTTGTTTGCTTTTCGTTTTCTCACTGGGTTGCTGTCCCATAGCCACATCCCGAGTCTGAGGTCCCCACATTTTAAATAGTGGAGAGACTATGAATACGCTTGATTCAAGTGTTTCCAAAATCACGCCCCAGGCAGGGGCAGAACTCTTACACGCTTGTGTTCCAGCAGTTTTACAGTAATTTTGCCTGTTCTTGAAGCATTCAGAGTTGATATAGTCAAGTGGGTGCAAAGCCGGGTGTGAAGTGAAATGAATAAAAGACATAGATGTTACAAAATAGTTTGATCGCTTGGAATGGTTTGTTTGCCTGGTGAGTTGGAGCCGCACGTTTTCTGAAGGTTGACACAAGCAGGCAGCGTGCCAGTTCTTCATGCTTTTTTTTTTTTTTTTTCCTTAAGGAGTGGTGTTTGGTTTTCACTTTTAGTGGTAGGAAAGAATTTGCAAGTTACATGTGGCTGCAGCCTCAAACTTCATTCTGGAGGAGGAGGAATCGGAACGGCATGTATTAATACTAAATTGTTCATAGTCTGAATGAAGTCCAAATCCAATTTTATATTTAACAGATAAAGTGAAAAATGAAAGGTATCCATTAAAATATGTCTTGCTGTTTTCATTTGTTAGGATTTTCTGTCTTTTAGCCTTTTGGGAACATAGTGGTTTAAAAGAGTGGTGGCCACATAAGAGAACTGTCAGATTTAGTTTTGCTTTAGGACTTGACATTCAATATCATTTGATCACATTCCAAAATATCTCTTAGCTAATGGAAACATTTATGAACATATACATTGCAAAAGAACTATTCTTCTGTAGAAGAATACATTTTTTTAAAAATCTTGGAATTTATGTGAGTCTTTAAAATGTCTAGGATCTATGTTGTAATCTGTATCTCAAGAAAAGCTTTAATTAAAAGTTGTCACGTTTCTTATATGTAGTATTCCTGCCCCTGAGGATTGGTATGTGAACATGGTTTCAGTAGTGGCAAATATAACATTGGATATGAATTTACTGGGAGAGAAGAAAATTATAGTGTTTACTCATTTACTGTAGTACAGTCATTTTTGAAATTATGAATAAAAAGAGTATTTAGAGAAGATTCTACTAAGTGCTGCTTCTACACTCAGTATACTATGGGTGTTGGTATGTGACTATTAACCCCTTGAATTATTTTAAAATATGCCATTGAAAACACTCTCCATGCAGTCAGGTAGCACCTGCTGAAGTTGTCTATTTCACAGTTGTTCCTATTCACTAGTGGACAGTGTGGACTGGGGGGCTTTTCAGCTCTAGCGTTAATGATTGTTTAATAAGATAACTTGCGTTCTTTGGCCTTGGTTTGATTATCTGTATAGTGAAGGCATGAACCAAACACCTCATCTCTAAATTCTGTTAGATACTGCAGCAAAGCTTCCTTATCACCAAACCAAATTACTGAACTACACTGTAGCATCAACATGGCAAGAGGTGGAGAAGGATTCAAAGTCTCTAGGAGCAAGGCCAGGGGGTTGGGTTGAATAATTAACTAATCAAGATAACATCAGTTTTCACTGTAAGAACAAGTACTGTGGTTGCTCTTAAAGTATGAGATGTTTTTCCGTGTAATCCTATTAAGGCATAGTGTTTTCTGTTGCCCCAACTTAAATACTTGGCACTTGTTTAACTAATGTGGAATAGTCTGTTAAAAAGGAAAAATTACTGGTACACAGATGATATGATTGCTTTGTGTTCTCAAAAGCTTGTTCTACAATATAACATATAAAAGTTGGTGTGAGTGTAGTAAAAATAATCTCTTTAATGTACTCCCTTTATGGGTTTGTGCCTAGTGGCAGAGAGTTCTGAAAATAAAAATATATTCTTTCCATTAACTACAGTAGAATCTGATATCTGTCATGTATTTCTGTGTGATGTCAATCAGACTTTAAGAACTAAAATAAATTTAATTATTATGTTCTGTTTTGATTAAATGTGCTTATCAATTTATAATATTCAATAGTGTCATTTCAGGGAAACGAGGCTTATTTCACTGGTAAAGGAAGTGGGAATTTTGGAGAGATAGTGCATCGTTATCTTGAATTATCGTAACTTATCATATCATCTAAACCATTAAGAACATATCTTAAGAATAATTTTCAAGTTGTGGATAAAACTTTATATGCCGTTTCCTCTCTGACGCTTTCCAAGAATGAGTTACACTTTTTTTTTTTTCTGAAAACAAGGTTGATCTAGGGTTTTTTGTTTACTGATACATCTTGTATGTTTTTGTGAAAAAGAGGAAATGCCAGAGGTGACTGTGTGGGGCTGGCCAGTGGTCTAGTAAATTGACCTTTCGTTTGGGGATAATCAGGGGCAAAGTGCTTGTTAACATTCGCTATTCTTGGTGTCTTTAGACAGGGGGGAGCAGATGGTCAGCCAAAGACTGAATTCACATGGAATTGCTGTTATTCTCACTTTTGGATGCACAAAGGGATGCAGAGAGTTGAAGAGACGTGTTCAGATTTACCCATTTAACTGGTGGGGCTGTCGTATTAGTCCACTCTACACACTCCTTAGGCGTGTGCTCATTCCCCTGCACTAGTGTTCCCAACCTTTTTGACTGTGAAGATTCTTTAACATGAACCAATTATGCAGATGTTGAGAATTATAGTTTTAAGGTGTTTGGATTGAGAAATAGTGAAAAGGAAGGGTTAAATGGTATATTCTTTTAGCAATGTTCTTTATGACTCCTGATTCCTGCACCCCTTTAAATAACTTCACAGCCCCCAGAGGTTCAGGGCAACCATAGTCTCCTACTTAGAGCTGCCTCCCAATTTCAGTGCTGTGCCAAGAATGTACGTCAGGGACTTCAACTATATACAGTTTGTAAGTGTATGCAAAAAACCTGCCATTTCTTGTCTATACTTGGTCATGCTTGTTATCTCCTGGCTCTTTTTTTTTTTTTTTTAATAGAGGCATGTTTTATTTATTTGTTTGTTTGTTTGTTTTGTTTATACAAGCACTGGGTACAGTCAGAAGCACAGGAGGGTGAGTGAATTCACCAGAGCCAGAGCAGGGAGCAGAGCAGGCAGCAGGACCGAAGTACACTGCTGAGGGGAGCAGCGGGCGGCAGGAGAGGTCTGCGCGCCATGTGGGACCCTCCTCCGGTGGCCGGGGAGCAGCCGGGGATCGAACCGGCGTTGCAGAGGCCGCGGGCAGCTTCGCAACCCAGCGCTCCTGGCTCTTTCTTTCTGTCTTATTCATTGGTATTAAACCCCTGAAATGCCATAAAGATTGGGGTTCTGGTCCTTCACCTCACTTTTGGGGAATGGGAAATGAGTGGTAGAAGGAACAGAAAGGATAAAGTGGGTAGTGGTGGCAATTGAGGGGACAGGAGGCAGGCTGAGTCCCCTACAACCACGGTGAGCAAAGACAAGGTGAGAGTAAGGGAAGCCCCACAGGCCTGACCATGGACCCTGCAGTATTTCCAGATTGTGAGCTCTCAGCACGAAAAAGCACTGTGAAGGTAGATCTGAGGTTTTTAAAAAGCACAAATAAGAATTACGAAAAAAATAGAAAAAGATAAGCAAAAAAGAAAATAAACAGATGATGCTTTCAACTTCTGGTAACATGTTAGAATTTATTCTTGCAGATTTTTTTGTGTGTCTATAAGCATATAAAATGTATGCATTCTGAGATTGTACAATACTCTTGAGATCTCACTGTTTTTCACCCAAAAATATAGCATTAGTGTCTTTTCCTTTAGAATGAATGTGAGAATAAAGAAATGCTTATTAAATTGGGCATTTTCTAGTTAAAGGGTGTGATTCCACATGATAAGAAATCTAATTTTTGTACTAGGAATTATTAAGACATTGGAAATTTAATATTAGCCAGAATGTTCAAGTAGCCTGTATAAGTACACCCTTTTAGTATGAATAGACATTCTTACATGGTAGTAGGTGGATTGGCATCTTTTGAAATGTGCCCCCCACCCCTTTTTTAGGAATTTCTGTCCACATATATGTTCTGTTGTATCACAAGTGACACACAAGTGTCACAATTGACACTGACATTAGTATTACCTCAAATCCATCTGCATGATACTCTCCTACCTCTTCCCCATCTCACCCGTAGTCAGCCTTCATTGTTGAGATCTTTGCTAAGTCAGAGTCCTTTCCTGGCATCTCCTGTCATGTACGCTTCTGCTGCATGTTTGTAAAATCATGTCACATTAGCCTCTTAGTACTAGTCCTCTGGGTCATCCGTCTGAGGGTGAACTGCTTGGAGGCAGGGTGTGTCCTATGTGTAGTGATTTCTCAGCTCTGAGCTCACTGCCTACTACAGATATTTTCTCAAAAGATAGATGCTGAGTGAACCATTCAATGAATGTTAAACAGTTTTCTGGCAGGTGAGAAGCAATTTCATAACCAAACTGACCAGTTATAGATACACTCAAATACTTACAAGAAGGCCACAATCTAGTGATGTCACATGCAGTGGAATTTCTTATGACTCCAGAGAGACAGAGGTTCCCTATCCATGTTCTTTGGGTCAGATGTTCAAATTCTTTCAGGGAATAGGTAATGAAATTGTTTGGGATAATGGGGAGTTATGGGGATTGTGGCATACTACAGAGTTTGGACTTTAATAAAAGTGTGCAACTTAGTTTAAAAAAAATCAACAGTGTTTTGGTGATGAAGTAAATTTTTTAGGGTCTCTAAGCTACTGGGGCTCCCAATATCTAATTCCGTAATTCATGGGTGCCTTGGAGAGAAGTGTAGGCATGAAGGGGTGGGGGATTTGGGAGACTGGAGAAGAAATCCCATCTAAAAATTTTTTTCATTATGAAGTATATGTTCATTCTGGAAATCCTGAAATTATTTTGAAATCTTAAGGTGTGAGAATGTAAAGAATAACAATTTTTTAAATAAAAAATTAGCATGTTCCTCTTGGCAATGGGGACTTGCTCTCCATAATTTTATTACATCAATTATTGTCCAAATAATGGAATTTTTAAAAAGTGTTCCTTGGAGCCTTGGGAATGGTCCTCGGAAGCTGAGGTGCCAGATGGAAGGGAGTGTGAAGTAAGCTGTGTGAGTGGGTGAGATCTGGACTTTCATATTCCTTTGTAAATTACAGCTGTCTTAGCTTTTTTCTGTTCTGCATAAGATTGTCTTTGAAACAGTTTTCATGATTAAATAAGTTTTAAAACCGCTGACCTAAAGTAGTCACCAGTTTCACACAAGTATAACTTTATTGAAACTTTAAAAATATTAAAAAACTTAAACTTCATCTATTTCATGGATAAAATAATACCAGTAATTATTGAATGTAGTCCCAGCTCTATTTTTCGTTTACCTTACGTCCTATATTTGTAACCAGGACAAATTGGTATTTGTCAGCTATTTTACATTTTATCACTAAGGAAACTGAGGCTGGAGTGATTTAAATGACTTAGAATTATTAAGAAGCAGAGTGTAAGTCGGCATTTGTGTACAAGTTTTACGGGATATTGGTTGAACTGGCATGACTAGAATAGTTGGGTGTGTTTGGGGATGGGGTGGATTGCTAGTGAGATGCCTGCCAGGGGCAGTACTAAAAATCTGCTGGTTGGCAAGGAAGTGCCTGAGTCTGGCGCTAAGCATCAGTAGTTGGAAAATTACGTACATTGGCTGTGGAACCCTTACACAAATATAGGGCCGATTTATTTAAATGCCTCATTATATTTCACTGCAGTATTAAAAAAACAAACAAATGTATAAGTGAAATTTCATACATTTCAACAAATGTATAAGTGAAGAGAATTTGTAATTCTCTGCACAGATTTGCTTTTGGATAGATTGTGCTGTAGTAGATAAATCGTTCTCTAAGACAGCTGTCATTGATGTAGATGGAATTGTAGTCAAGTTATTGACATGTAATCTTTCTCTTTTTCATTCTCCAAATTTTTGAAATACCATCTCCCCTCTCCCCCATGGAAAAACTAGTGAGAAATATGTTCCTATTAATAAGCCATGTCATTTCTGTTTTATTGTGATATAATTTAGGATTTTGGAATGGTCATCTGAATTAAATGCTAAATGTATCAACCCAACCCAACCCACCCAACCCAACCCAACAAAACCACCCATCATTTTCTCTTTAAAAGAAACTTATCTTCCCAGCCTTCCCTGGCCAGTATTTTGTCTTATAAGCTAGGTATGGGCTCACTTTGTCAAGCTTCACATGTCATTTTCCTCTTCATCTCTTTTGAAATTCCACTGCTCCTAATTTGAGATCATGATTGGCATCTTCATGCCACTCTGTGTCCACACTTGGTTCACACCCTGATCATCTTCATATAGGCCAGTCACATTAACTTAGGGTCTTAATTGTTAATTAACATTTTCCCACCCATCCTTTTCACTTATGCTGGAACTCACTAAGCATGAATTTAATCATAACATTCATCTGCTTAGAAACATTCAAATGCAACCTCATTTTTTCCCCTATCAAACTTAACCCCGTGTTCTTGACTTTCAAGAGCCTCCCCCAACTGTTCTTATGTGTTTCTCAGGCTTCCGGATACCAGCTTTCTACTGTATTGACTTCCTTGTCTCTCCACCCAACAGCCATTTGTCTTCATTTTACTACATTAAGCATCCACCGCTGTTCAAGGTTTATTGATTGATAATATCTGTGTCACTTAATAACGCTTGGTTTGGATATCAAGATCATGGTTTTTATGATCACAAAGACCAGTTGATTTAATCTTTTTTTTTTGATCACAAGTGTCATCTCTTGTGAAAATTAATGCTTAAGAAGAGAATAGAATGAGCCCATGAGTAGAACGAAGTGAGAATGAGAAGGCAAAATGAATCTGAGGAAGGGATGAGAATATAAATAGATCACCCTTTATCCATTACAGATAACAACAGTGGCAACGGTCTTGAGTGTAGTTTATTTATATATCGGTGACATCCCTGTTGGTAAATGACATTTTTTGTTGTTGTTACTGAAGTAGTATTGTAGGACATTGATATTAAATAGAAGATTCCAATTTGTTTGGTGTTAAATTTAAAAGGGAGACATCCACTGGAACCTTTGTGTAGTCAGATCATTTTCCCTGCACAGGATTTAGCAGAAAACGAGTTGCTAACTCACCTCCCCCAAGATGATTTCTTTCTAAACATTTTGAAATAGAAATTGAAAAGACTACTCATCGCCTGAAAGTGCCTTAGGATTTGTCAACGAGCTCAGAAGTGCTGTTGTAGTTATTTGAATTTTCATCATTGTCTTGTTTAAAAAACAAGTGTAGGTGGTGGGTGTGGTGTGGTAACATACTTCTGAAGAGGTGTGAACATATATCCTGAAATCATATACTCATACCCTGAAATCATATACGGTGTTGTAAACCAATTTTGCATCAATATAAAATGATATAGTTAAAAACAAAAACAAACTGTAGGTAGGTTGTTATTCAAGAATCACTTAGAGTATTTTTACTGTATTTGAGTAGAAAATTGAGTCAGAATAATATAATTCATTTACATTTGCTCAGCTTTCACATCACTGAAGAAACAAGTCTAGAGAAAATTTGAGAACAAAACACTTAAGAACAGAAGTTGTGTGAAAAAGAGTAAGTCTAGAGAAAATTTGAGAACAAAACACTTAAGAACAGAAGTTGTGTGAAAAAGAGTAAGTCAGACATTGAAAATGTAAGGCATAAAAAATAATATTCAAATAATATTCAAATAAGTCTTCAAATAATATGTTTGAAGACTAAAACTCTAGTTTCTAACAGTGTAAAAAACATAGTTTTTCCTGATGTTTTTTTAAAGATTTATTTATTTTATACAAGAACTGGGGTACAGGTCAGAAGCGTGGAAGGGTGACAGAATCCACCAAAGCCAGAGCAGGAAGCAGAACAGGCAGATGGACCGAAGACACTGCTGAGGGGAGAAGTGGGCGAGGCAGTAGAGGTCTGCTGCGCCATGTGGCGTTCTCCCTGGCCGATGGGGAATCGAACTGGCGCTGCAGAGGCTGCACTCAACTGCCACTGGGGAGGCCCCTCCTGATATTTTTAAAATGACAATATTTTTCCTACATTATATGATAGCATTCCCAAACTGTTAATTAAATGTTAGGTAAATGGCCACATAGGTTTGGGAAATGCTTAAACAATACTAAACACTTTTAATGGTGGACTTTTAAAAACCTTTCATATAAGTTTTCATTTAGTAGTGTCCATTATGCGTATTGGAGAGGTGAGTGAAGTTTTCAGGTTTTTCACACAAATCTGGAACATGGTGAGAGAGTTGTTTTGTGGAAAACATATTGGTAAACTCCAAGTGTTGTTCCTTAAAAAGAGATTTTGAGTAAACAATTTAATAGAAATGGAATTGCCAGTTCAAATGAAGTCCTGCAGAACTTATTTTCAGTAATTTTTATAGAAGTTGCTTTATGACAAAGAAAGCTTTAGTTAAGGCATTTCGAATTTCGCGCTACTAACTTTGCCACATGAGGGTTTCTTTCTGTGGGTCTCTTGCTCTCTCCTCTGTTATGATTAGGACTCTCAGCTATTCATATTCATCAAAGCCCTGAAGTTAGCAGGGCCCTCCCTGCACATGATTAGAAGTCAGTCTCACAAGGAAGTGTTAGAGATAGATAATGATCTTGTGTAGCAGAAGTACTCATTATATCCTCTTAAATTCTGCCATTTAGGCTGCAATGGAGCTGCTGTTTAGTGAGCTATCTTGGATGGAGTATGCTTTCTGGAGAAATTTGTGGTGAGGGAAATCTGGACTATATCTAAATGTTTCATTTAAAAAATCAATGAAGGGCCTCCCTGGTGGCGCAGGTGGTTGAGTGCTGTGCTGTGAGGCTGTTTGCAGCCTGTGCAGTGCCGGTTGGATCCCTGCCAGCCTTGGAGCAACCCACATGGCAAGCAGACCTCTCCTGTCTCGCCCGCTGCTCCCCTCAGCAGTTTATTTCATCAGTCTGCCTGTTCTGTTCCCCGCTCTGTCTCTGGTGAATCCTCTCACCCTCCCGCGTCTCTGGCCTGTGCCCTGGCTCTTGTATGAATAAAATAAATCTTTAAAAAAAAAAAATCAATGAAGGTATCTAGTTTGCAAAATCATTTCCCTCCCGGAAACCAAATGAGAAATTTACCAAAGGAGTTTTAAACCATTTCTCAGAATTTTTTCAGTAATAGTCAGGAAGCAAACTCCCCCCTTTTTAGACAGTGCCAGTCATTAAATTTGAGGAAGCCACATGTTATACTCCTGTTAACACAAGAAGGAAGGAGGCCTCTGCTTTAAATTGTAATCCTGTGGACTCAGCGCCAGGTATATATTTAAAATGATTCATGTTGATAGCAGACACATGCCTGCATGAACTCTGTAGCTTCTGTGCTTCAGGGAAACCATTGGAACATATACTGAGAATCAGGTAAATTCTGTGTTTCTCATTTGGAATTCATTAAGCAAAATCTGAACAGTAAATTTGTGATTTTGTTAGTACATTTATCAATCTAGGTATGCATGTCATTGATCTTCTTAAGAATAAGGTCTGAGCTATTGGTATGTGAGAGTCCTAAGCAGAATGCTAAAATCTGCTTCATGGATAAAAGCTGATGCAGTCATCATTTCTCATTAAAATGCACCACAGCTAGATATGCAGCAAGGAAAAAAAAAAAGTTAGGCCCTCCAGCTGAAAAGCAGTCATTACTTTATTATCACCACAGCATTTGATATGATTTCTTTAGTGCAGGGTCAAATTCGTTTTTAGTTAACAAAGAAAAATGTTGGTTAATTTTGAATAATTCATTGTGAGCTAAATTCTTAATTCTTTCTGTAACAGTCCACCTTATGGGAAAACTAGCCTATAACGGTGATTTCAGTGTGTTTCAATTAAGTGATTTCAATGACGATTGCATATTCTTGGCTGAATTTGGCCCCCAAATGATGAAACTTGGGCCAAGAAAGATTTCAAGCTTAACTTTTTGAAGTCATACTAGTATTATTTGATATTTGGGGAAATGTTACATTTCAAATATTGTTTTAAATAAAAATGCAGGTGCTTACCACCGCAGGCCTACTAGGATGGCCAAAATCCAACACTGGAAAACCAAATACTGGCAAAGTTATGTAGCTACAGGAACGTTCATTTATTGGTGGTGGGAATGCAAAATACAGGTATAGTCACTTGGAAGACAGTTTGGCAGTTTCTTATAGAAACAAACATACTCTTAGCATGCGATCCAGCAGTTATGCTCCTTGTTTGGTATTTATCCAAGGAAATGAACGTAGGTCCACCCAAAACCCTGCATATGATATTGCTAGCAGCTTTATTCAAAACTTCCAAAGCCTGGAAGGAACTAAGATGTCCTTCAGTAGGTGAATGGATAAACTTGTGCATCTAGACAGTGGAAAATTATTCATGCTAAAAAGAAATGAGCTATCAATCCATGAAAAGACATGGAGAAAATTTAAATTCATGTTGCTAAATGAAAGAAACCAATCTGAAAAGCTGTACGATTAGAAGGAGATGATATTCTGGAAAAGGCAAAATTACAGAAACCATAAAAAGATCAGTGGTTGCCAGAAGCTGGGGGGGGGGTGGCGCTGGGGTGGGGTGGAGGCGAAGGGACGAATAGGCAGAGCAGAGAACTTTAAGACATTGAAACTATGGTGATATTGTAACGGTGGATACTTGTCATATACATTTACCCAGATCCACAGAACGCACAACATTGAGCGTGAGCTCTAAGTCAGTGTAAGTTCCTCATTAGTTGGTGGGGGTTTTAGGGGAGGCTGGGCATGTGTAGAGCTAGCTGGTATTTGGAGAGTCTCTACCTCCAGCTTGAATTTGCTGTGAACCCAAAACTGTGCTAAAAAATAGTCTGTGAGAAAAAAAAAGTCAGAAAAAAACTCCAGGTGTTTGTCAAGCGTTTTCAATTCCTAGATAAGTATTCTAGTCTACTGAAAATATAAGAATTTCTTTAACATTTCACAGCCATGTACATTTGAATCAGGGTTAAAAATGTGCCTTGGCACAAAACTAAAATAGATAACGTATTATGATGTTAACATATAACTAATTACATAGGAGAAAACCACAATTTTAACTTAGTAATATAGATTATAAAATGCCATTAAACACTGAGCAATTATTTAGTATGCCAAGAAGTACTAATAACACTTACAGAAATTCTATGCCCACTGATTTTCCAGCCACCATAGAAATACAATATTTAATAATGCCATTGTACTTATCAAATAAAACTAAGTAAGAGTTGGTGTTAATGGGAAACATTTCTGAGGCTAAATACTGAACTTAAACATAAAACATTTGAAATGTGTCTCTTGCACACAATCACGCAAGCATGTGCATGCATTGGCACATACCGATAAAATATATGGATATTATAATGCATTTGAAAATTTCCCCCCAAACATACAAAGATAACATATAAAATACATCTGCAAACATTAAGAGAATAGTGTACCTGTTTCTTCTTATTTAGCACATATACACATGGTTCTCAAAAAGGGAAGCATGAAGAATTGAATTGCTCTGGAAATTTTTTTGCAGGGGTTGAGGGAGGAGTAGGTAAACATGGAACATCTTATAGTTAAAATGATTTCTGACACATCACTGATGGACATAAAATTTTTAATGAATGTAAATTGGATTGTTTTAGAGATAACTAAGTTTTTTTCCCCAGGGTTTATGAAATTGCATTTTATATTTTTCAAAGGAAGTATTAGTTAAGTTTATAAGATTATTTAAAATCCATAACATTTCAGTGTGGTGGGGCAGAATGGACAGGCTGATGTGGATTCCTTTCAACCAGCCAGATAACTTAATTTCCCCATGTGTTGATTTTATTATCTGTGAAGTGGTGGTTACATGGCAGGTGATCAGGACTGAAGGGTATTCTGAAGACTACTGTCAGATTCACTGGAAAGAATCACTGTACTCAGAAAGCTGTTATACTCACAGTTCTATTTTATTTTAACAGAGGATACAGATTAAAATCCGCAAAGGCCAAAGATTCACTGGGAAAAGTCCAGGAGAAACCAGGCACAAGTTTCCAAGTGTCTTATCAGTAGAGTCACATGGATACACTTAATTTTCCCAGCAAGGATGTGTAAAAACACATGCAAGGTGTTGCTAACCAGGGAAGCTTACCTGAGCTATGGTGTCCAAGTTTTCATTAGAGGACAGTCAAGTGCTGCACTTTTGTGACTGGCCCCAGCGCCTCAGACTCCAGCCTTTCAAGGCAAAACACATCACAAATCACATATGTAAAACATTCTTATCAGGCAGAATATCCCAAGGGCTCAGAGTTGGTTTCTTAGCAACTGCCTAGGGTCCGTCTTGAAAACAGCCCTTTCAAGGGAATGTGCAGGGTTTAAGCAACCAAGGCTTGGTGAACCCTTTCTGTATACAGGCTTCCTGTGTCCAGCACAGGTCCTGGCGAGAAGGTAGTACTTGATGTCATTATTTGTAGCACTAGGCCAGCTCTAATTTCTGGCGTCTGGACCTTACAAACAAGCTGAATAAGGAAAAAAGAAAATTGCCCCCCCCCTTTTTTTTGTAGGGCAACTGCCTTGTCTGATTTGCAAAAACAAAAACTTTCTTGATTTAAAAAGGTTAATTTGCATGATGCACCATCATAGAATGACAACTTCTAATGAAAATTACATTAAATGTGCAAAAACCTGAAAAATGCAGCAATAGTATGCACTCACATAATTGCACAGTTTCTTTCAGTTTCACCAAGTCCAAATCTAAAGTGTTGTCATCTCCTTTGTCCACTAGCAGATCCCACAGAATTTCATGATGCTGTTTCTTCCCCACCTTGTGGTTTCTGATCTTCACCTGCAACTTCAGAAGTGTTAGGGTGTTTTATTAATCTGAAAATTTATAGAATTTTGTCTATACCTATCTATTTATAGGTTTTTGTTTTCTATTTTTTGCTTAACCTTGTTTTCCTCTTCCTTTAATTGAATTTTGTAACATTGAAATTGAGTATTTGTTCTGGAAAGTAAACTAAAGTCTGTTTTAGGGTCCCTTTTTTGTGAGCTCCTTCAAGAGCTCCCGCACCAACCTCCATGCTCTTTAGAGTGTCTTCATGTGTTCTGATAGTTCTGGAGCTTTCTGATTTTTCTGAGCTGTCATAACTCTCTTCAGAGCCTCACCCCAACAGGCAAGTGGTGATTCCAATGCGGTTGACAGAGGTAGTACTACAATCAAATGAAGTGAAGTGTTATCTTGAAGGCTAAGTTCTCACTTCCGCTGACGTTGGCAGAGAAATGTCGCAACTTCCTTCTGTATTGTGGTCAGGAAGTTTCTTTATATTTCAGAGATGTGAGTTTTAGGATCCAGAAAGTTTAGTAATACAACAAAGGCAAACTGAATAACTAATATGGGATAGGAAAAGGGGCAATTAATGTGGGGTAGGGAAATAGTTCCTGATTCCTGCTTCTAAAATACTCTGGCATTTTTGTTGCAAGCATATTTCTCATTTACTCTATATAAAGGTTATTTAGAGTAAGCAATGAGAAGGAAAAGCTTTTTACAGACCAATGGCCTCTATTGCTCACATTTTTAATTAATTTAAATTTATCACTAGGCTTGCCACTTTCATTACCCTGAATTAGTACCCTTTATTATTTTCCTCTACCACTGCTCATACTTTACAAGTTCTCTGCAAGCTTCTGGTGGCTCTCCTGGCTGTTGAAGTTGCTACAAAAGGCAACAGGGGAAACAGGAAGTGTGAATGAGCATAGAGGTCATTTGTAAGCTGTCTGTGTGCTTACTGCTCCTTCATGCCCTCTCTCTGCCTTCTGTCTCTTATCTGTGCATACAATATATAATATAAATGCACACAGAAGTTTACAGTTTTATGGGTCAACTATCATTGCAGTTTAAGCCTATGAGAAATGGATTATTTTTACAGAAATGCCAGTTGGCCAGTAAATAAGTTGATTTTTTTGTCCCCTAAAATTTATTTAAATCCATTGATTCTATGCGCACAGCAAAGATAAACTTTACTGTCTCATAAAGTATGTTTCACTTTCATATGCCTGCCATATGCCAGTAACTCAGGCTTCCTCCCTTTAAGGGTTGGTTCCCAAGTAATGTTGGAAGTCATGTAGGAAGAGGGTGGAATTGTACAATCAGATTTAAATGAAAAAATAATCTCTTGATAAATATTTGGTGCAGATTCATCAGACTATATACTTTGTTTAGGACCGTGGGCGTGCCTGATCTTCATAAAAATGATGCATTGCCATTCAAAAAGACAAGCAAAAATTGTTTTTGGTACTACCTTACTTAGAGAGGCTCATGAATACCTTAAGTGCATTAGAACTTTTACAGGTGGTTGAAATTTTATGAAGTGTTGTATTTTACATTTTTTCATGAATTTAAGACCTTAGTTTTTCTAAATTTACATAGTTTCTCGAGTAATAGTACATAAGCAAATTTAAGTGTTAACTAAAAGGATGTAACACCACAGATAGAAGAATAGAAGTGTCATGAATCTACCTGATTCCATTAGAAAATATTACTTAAAATTTTAAATCACAATCATTTAATGACTCAAAAATGTCAAGTTTCATTTAAGAAATTGTTTTAGTAAAATACAATGAAAAATTGAAATTTTTTTTCCCAATATTTGCAAATTTTTTTTTCGGGGCCTGGGGAGGGCATTCGAATTAAATGTATTTGGCTTCGAATCTAGTTCTTTCATTCTGGAAGGTCTGTAGGATCATGTAATCACCCTGGTTGTAGATGGCCACTTTTAAGCATTTTTTTTAGATCCTGAGAGGCATTCTTATTGAAAAACTGAGAAGGAACATTCTTCTTTGATATCCATGGCAGTAAGTCTACAAATTCATTATTCTTACAGCTCTAAATATAAGTATAACCAAAACATTTAATTCAAATTTCAAGCAATTCCAAAATAAGATAAAATTGTTCTTACTTTGAACTTGTAGAGGAGACTCAAATATATCAGGATAGAGTTTCTTTCAGCTGAAGTTCTTTATTCCTTCTGAGAGTTGGAAGGACTATATAACAAAGGGAGCTCTTTAGTGTGCCCTTTAAGGGGGAGCCATTCCAGTGGATCCCGTCACCCGTTAAGGAACAGTCCAACCCTCCATCCTCCATGCTTTATTCTTCTGTCTCCTACACCATTTTTTCCTTTTGCTTATAATATGACGTGATTGGAAACCAAGTAACCAAGCTTTATAATAGTGTCTACAGTGGCACAGACTTTATTCAGGGAACAAAGGGACTTAAGGATATGGGCCTGTGACAAATTTTTTGATTGTTTAAAACCTTGTTTGTTTTCTTCTGTGCTTAATTTTATAGTTATTTTTATTTCATAGCCTTTGACTTAGAACTTTGACTACAAAGCAGCATAAATGTTGCAAATAGTACCATTCCTCATTGGTAGATGGCTGTGTACACAGAGGTTAGGATTTTGCTGCTTGATCAAGGCTCTGCCATTAGAAACTTGTTTTCCTAAGAGTCTGTACCTCCTTTGCTTCTAATTGGAGAATCCTAGCTCTGAGATGAGCATAACTGAATACATGGGGGGGGGGGTGACTCCCATTTGATGCCACTTCCTTTGCTTGTAAATTTTTTATTGCACTTGAATATGAATAAAAAGGTTTTCTGCCAAGAATATGAAACTAACTTTTTGCTAAGCTAAATTTTAATGAAATCATTTGGGCTTATTTATAGTTACTTAACATTTTCCTTTCATGTGTTAATATTAATTCTACTTACTGGAGAAAAAGTACAAAAATGGTATTCCATGTGATAACTACCTTGTTACTGAGGAAATGTAGAAGTTTGGCATTTTAAATAATTAGGTGTTTTAAGTAAAAAAAAAAAAAAAAAAAAGGCAGTGTCCCACAGAACAGAAAGATAATCTATGCTTGCTTGTATTCCTTTATTCTTTCCCTTATAAAATTAAGCCTAGAGGCCTCATACTATTTTAAATTTTCAAAATTAGGTCATGTAAATGTTGTGTCAGACTTCAAATCATATGTAGTATCTTCACGAATAATGAATATGGGATAGATTTACATCCTACTAATTGCTTAGCTGAGAACCAGAGGTGAACATAGAATAATCATATTTTCAAATTACTAAACTTTTTTCTGTAATCTCTTATATACAACTGTGATTTGTTTTTCTCCTGAACTAATATAGGAGTATATGGTCTGATAAGTGTGTGCATTTGGGGAAGGCCATTTGGGGAAGGCAAGGTAGAAATCAGGGTTGATCTGGAAAAGACATGGTCCCAGTGTTGGTGAAAGGGACTGAAAAGTAATTTTTAAAGTTATGGAATGTTTGGGAAAATGGATTAGCAGAAGCAGTCAGCC
Source organism: Talpa europaea (assembly GCF_964194135.1). NCBI lineage: Eukaryota > Metazoa > Chordata > Mammalia > Eulipotyphla > Talpidae > Talpa > Talpa europaea. The sequence goes on from NC_140071.1 coordinate 24,220,539, forward strand.
AAACTTGGGAATCCCAGGGATCTATCTTAAAGAGGGTGAGCAGAGTTCCTGTGGTTAATGCATCAAGGGTTCAAATAGAAAGCTTTCCACGATTATATGCTAGTCCTAGCCCAGTTATGAATACTTTCTTTGCTTTGAGAAAGCTGTTTGACCCTTCTCAGCGATTCTATCAATTTCAGAGGTACTGTAAATAATTTTCCCTTTGGCTATATACAAGGACATTGAGGATTAATTAAATTTAAAAGAAAGTAGTGCATTGAACTCCCAGGAGACAGAAGAGCTGTTTATCATTTTCTCATCTTTCATGCCTTATTCATTCATTTTACAAATATTTGTTGAATACCAATTATAATGAATACACTGTAGCGAGTGCCATAATTGGGAATACAGGGATGAATGATTAGAGTGACTTCTGTCCTCATTATGTTAGTGTTTGTATTTTATTTTTAAAATTCCCATTGTCATATGAGTAATTGTGCAGGGATATATTACCAGTCTCAGCAATACTACTTGATCTTTGACTGACATCAGTGGTGCATTGATTTATCCTTTCTAAATTTAGAACTACTCTTTAAATTCTACACTAAAAGATGAACAAAATGACAGTGTTTCTCCTCTGTATTACAAACAATGCAATATGATCTGTATATTTTTAGTAAAAAAAAAAAAATACAAGTTATAATAGCAAACCAGAACAAAATCCCTACACATTACTTCTTCCATTAAAATAGTTTGGTTTTATTTTAGATGGCACTTTGAGAGTAATTTTAATCTTAAATATTACTTGTGAAAATATTACTAAGATAGCTTAAAAAAGAAAGTCTCTAACATTCATATTCTTTAATTAGCATTAGAGAAACATTTTAATCCACAGTTTGAATTAGAATGTGTTAGCTATTATGGCCTTGAATTTAGGCCTTTGCCTATAAAAATTAACACAGTTTCCCAAAGAGGTTGGTAAAGATTTTTCTAGCTTAGGTGACTTTTTAGCTGGTTGGTTTTTGAAGTTCATTGAATAATGAGTGAAAAATTTTGACTACCATCCTGAAAAATGTTACTTTTTCATTTGAGCAAGTGAAAGTAGTTAAAGCCATAATATGTACCTGATTCTTTCAAAGTTTGAAAAGAAGACCCTACTTCTTCAATGATTATGGAAAGGAGGAAAATTATTGTCCTTGATTATTTCTCACTGGTTTTGTGGTGTTTTTTTTTTTTAATTTTTTTTGGTTTTGTGTTTTTGAAAAAGGATAACAGTAGCGCTAGAATCAGGAGGAGCCTTTGTCAGTGCCAAGTAATGTAGATATTTTGATGTTTTGGCCTGGTTATATGAAGTAACAGCATGTTTAAGACATGTAGTCTCAGATGAACTAACATGAACTTATGAGCTATAAAAAATAGGGAATTGAAAGTAGCAATAAATAACAGCTAAATTTTTGTTTATATTCGTATATTTCCTTCTAACTTACATATATTAAAAACAATAAAGTGGCTAGATGTAGTATTGATAGAGAACTAGCATCCAACTTCTGCATAATTCACGAGTCTACCAGAAGACTTATGAAATAAGACCTAATGCTATTTGTGAACCAATGTCAGGAGTGATTTTCAGGTCTCATTTTACCATACTATTTATAGCATGGACTTTTAAAAGTGATTATGTCAGTATGGCTACTTTGAAAGGCAGAGGGCTTAGTTAAGTATCACAAATGGCATGTGTTTCTATTCCTGCCTCCTGTCCTTCTCCAAAAGCAGGGGGTGTAAGAGGTCTTTATAGGTGGAATGCTCGCCATCAGCAGTCTTGTAGCTTTGTCTTCATCCAGAGAAGATCAAATCATGTAATATCACTGTTGGCTTTAGCTGTCCCACTTAAAACAATTGCCCTGGACTAGTTATCTGTAAGCTTTTTTTTCCCCCCAGATCTTATGATATTCCTGATCATTCTTTTGCATTTAGTTTAAAAACATTTGTTGTTGATTAGAGAATGGGGATCAAAGCAAGTCAGGATTTCTGAAAATCGGCTCTTCATATGCAGAATGCAGAACCACACAAAAAACTGTCTTTAGGCATAGTGTATGTCAGGATACCTTTGTTTGCTAATGAGAATACCCAAGTCAGATTGGCTTAAATGAAAGAGTATTTTCTTGTTTATCTAACTCTATATTCAGTGGTAAATTGGGTTTCCGGGTTGATTGGTTCAGGGCTTAATAATGTCCTCAAAGACTTGGTTTCTTTTCAAAAATAGGCTCTCACCATCCGTCCTTGTCAGCTAGCCTAGCATCCTTTTCTCATGGGATCTCAAGGCAACTACAGACGACAATTCCAGTGGTTTTTCCCATTCCATATCCCAAGAGATGAGTTGCTCTCAGAAACTGATTATTTTAGGTCTAAATTCCATGTTCCATTGCTAGAGTCAGGGGTTAAATTAGCTGTTCCCAAATTAGCTACTCTGAGGGAGATATGAGAGTAATGAATAGTAGGAACGTTGCTAAGAGAAAGGGAATTGATGTTGGTGTGGCAGCCACAAAGTCCACCAGAAAGAGAGTTTTCCATTTCCATTTTATAGTTTTATTTTCCTGTTTTGGCCTAGGAAACAGTTGGACTGATCTTACGCAAATAAGTGTACTATGTGAGAACAGATCGCTCTGATGCACAGCATCTGCAGCGTGAGCTGAATGCACTCCTTATTTGCGTGTGCCCAGGGCCTATAAATACTAAATACTCTATCAGTATTTTACTTCAAAGATCTTGGTCGGCAGTCTTTGCATAAGCACAGGCATCACAGGACATAGATTCATTGGGAAACAGATCAGAATATATCACAATGAACCATCCCATTCCAGTGCAGATGGCAGAGCTAATGATATGTAAATATTTTATTCTTTTTGATAGTCTACTACTCATTTGAACTTATATTAACCATGTGGGTTTTAAACCCACATAGGTGATATAAAGTATGTATTAATATTTTAAACCAATAATGGTAAGAATTGCAAATCAGCTAATTTTCGTCTCTGTTAGGTGTAATTATGAGAGTTTTCAATTAATATATAATGCCTGGTAGTTAATTTTAGCTTGCCTCTTCAAGTACTCTTCAAGTAGAATTTAAATTCTTTACTGGAAGATAACCACTTATATATGATAAGTGGATAGTTACATGCATTTTATTCCTTTTATTCTATAGTGTTGTCTTTTAAGAAATTTAACAATGTCTTAGCATGTTATTGTGGCCCAAGGCACTCCAGTGAGAAAAAGAAGTACTCCACTGGTGTACTTGTTTTTGTCCAGGTGTCATTCAAAATTGCTGCCTTGTTTATGCCAAAAGAATGGGTGGGATTTAGGTAGATGTTTAAATATGAAGTTTTTTTGATGATGTGTACTTCAGGGTATGCTCTGTTGTCTTTGGGGGCTCTTCAACAGCTGTTTTGATCTCTGGTCTTCTGCGGAAGAAATTTATGAATTCACCGGTTACTGAGGTGTGATTTTTCCAGGAGGCTGGACTGCTTCAACTAACACTATCCTTTAATTTCTACTGTATCCACTTTCGTCAGCTCCAATAGTTTTTGATTTTCTTAGCCAAGGCATTAGGTTATTTACGTTTAGTGAGTACAGCCTAAAATGCTGCAGTGACCAAATACTCTGAAGACTGAGCCACTTAACGCTATTGAAGTTTGTCTTTTACTCTATATTCATCTTTAGCTGGTAGGCTCTCTCTATAATCTTACTCCCTAGGGAGTCAGATTGAAAAGTGTCCATCTTGTTTGTGTATTATCTAGAAACACTCCTTCCTTGGTCTCCTTTTCAGGGAAAGAAAGGAACTGGAGAATTCTTCCTGGCCCTTTCTTTAACTCATCCTGAAAGTGACATACATCATTTTTTTAAATATACCTTGGACTTATCGTCCTGCCCAACTGTAAGAGTTATAATGGAGCAAAGCAAAAGGAATATTGGTGAGCACAACCAGACCTGCTTTAATTTTCTGTGATCAGGACAATGTGGCAATTTCTTAACATTTGGTAAAGTTCTTAGGGACTAATCTGTTTCCTCACACACTACTTCACTTGGTGGGAGGGTCTGTTGGAATCCTGGGGGTGTAGATAAGGTATATGCCCTACCACACACCTGGGTTGTTTGTGTTGTTGATAGGAGGATTCTTTTGGAAACATTGTTGTAGCCTGAGGCTGCTGATTTAGACTTAACTAGTTTCTTTCTTTCTCTCTTTCTCTCTTTCTCTCTCTCTCTCTCTCTTTCTTTCTCTCTCTCTCTCTCTCTCTCCTCTCTCTCCTCTCTCTCCTCTCTCTCTCTCTCTCTCTCATACAAGCACTGGGTATAGTCAGAAGCTGAGAGAATTCACAAGAGCCAGAGCAGGGAGCAAAACAGACAGATTGATGAAATACACTGCTGAGGGGAGCAGTGGGCATAGCAGGAGAGGCCTGCACGCCATGTGGGACCCTCCTTGGCCCGCTGGGATCGAACCGGCACTGCAGAGGCTGCGGACAGCTTCACAGCCCATCGCTCAACTGCTGCGCCACCAGGGAGACCCTAGTCTTACTAGTTTCTGTCTCATTAGCTTCGGCCATTCCTGAAGTCTTCTCTTTGCACCCCTCTTTAGAAGGCTGCTTATAGGCTTATAGCAGTGAATAATGGGACCAGTAGATTCTGTATAATGGCAAGAAGATGAAGAGATTCCTGCTTGATGACTTGTTTCTTTCTGAAGGAAGGTAGAGAAATAGAGATGAAGAATGTTGGAGAAAGCTGAAATAACTGCATGAAGAGGTATGGAGTGGGGAAGATAGAGCCTCAGTGTTTTCATTTCCATCCTGCACTTGTAAAACTCAGACTGTTCTGCTATTACCATCTTCTCTTCCCTCTGTGGATCTAAACTGCTAACCTGCTGGACATTCTCCCTCATTTACTGAAGACTTTGGCACCTGATTTGTTGTCTTCCAATCATCCTAAATGCACTCAGAGCAAGAATGACTTCTGGATCCACAGCGATGACCTACTCAATATCCAAGGACACCTTAATTCTTTGACTGTCTTGACACTACAGTTTCACATCCTCACACCTTAGCTGCTCTCCGCATAGCCACACACTGGAACTTGCTGTTTCCTGAAACGGCTTCAATTCTGCCGTCTTTGCCGCACTTACTTCACTCTGACAGCAGCCCTCTCCTTTTCTCTATGTTATCGCTGCCACTTCATTGCACTCACATGGCCCATTTGCTTTCTATTAACTTCCTCCTAATTTTACCCCTTCCCTTTTTAGCTGTGTTTCATAATTCTAAAGATTCATTTGCCATTATCCTCTCAACTGCCTTGTCCTTTTATCTTTTTTTTTTAAAGATTTATTTATTTATACAAGAACTGGGGTACAGATCAGAGGCAGGGGAGGGTGAGAGAATTCACCAGAGAGCACGGGGAGCAGAACAGGGGACGGACCAAAGACACTGCTGAGGGGAGCAGCAGGTGAGGCAGGAGAGGTCTGCCCCGCCGTGTGGGTATCTCCCTGGCTGGCCGGGAATCGAACCCGCACTGTAGAGGCTGCGGACAGCTTCACAGTGCAGTGCTCAACCCGCTGTGCCACCGGGGAGACCCCCTTTTATCTTTTTGTTGTATCCATTTGGCTAAACTACATCTAAAGACCTATCTATTGTTAGGGCACAGGGGAAAGCCCACCACCCCCACCTTTTCCGGGCTCTTAGGGGGCTAGACGGGTGAAGAGGTTAACATCAGACAGATTAGTAGGAGAAAAGGCCAAAATTTAATACCTATATGTGTTTGGAGCATTTACATGGTTGTAAAGTCTAAAGAAAAATGCAGTGAACTAGGGATACTTGTGTTAAGGAAATGGGGGTCAAGGTGGGAGGGCAGCTTCACATTCTGATAAGCAGGTGACCTCATCTTTATGCTCACATTAAAGACAAGCTCAGATATGGGACATGTTCACCTATGCCTGGATAATACCACCCAAGCTATGTTCTTTTTGGTCATAAAAATGAGAGCAGTGATTGTTCTTCAAAAAGCATAAAGGACAGAAAGCTTGCAGGGACTTCATTGCTTTTTCATTTAATATAATCTGCATTCTTTAATGGTAACAGGCTCTCCCGGGTGCACAGAAACTGGCAGAGGCTACGCTGATCCTTTTGGGAAGACTTGTCCCACAGAATCTACTGATTCTATCCCTATGCCTAGGCTTACTAACATTTCAACAGATAGAAACTCAGTAGTGACAATGTGTGTTCCTAAATGTATAATCGCCCATCTCAGCTGAGTCCTCACCTATCAGGTATTACATAAATTGTTGAAAGAAAGTTGAATAGGGAGAAACATGCTCTGCCTATTTCCCTGCTTCTCTCTTTTGTTTTCCGTCAGGCATGCGTGCCCTGCACCCATGCTCCAAAGTGCCTTCCACATTCCAGGCAGTGATAGTCACAGAGGCCAGGCACATAAAAGCCTGAGCAATTCACTTTCCCTACACACACACACACACACACACACACACCATATATGATCATATTACTTCCTACTCTGAAAACCCTTTCTAATTTCTCCACTGACCACAAAGTGAATTATAACCCCTTCGTCATGTTTAGAAGCCGCTTTGTGATAAAGTGATTCTTGACCTTCTTAGACATAACTCACTACTCCCCACCATTTATTTATGATACTGATTTTTATTTTGCACAGTTTACTCCTTTTTAAAAAAAAAAAAAAATTCAACTTAGATGTCATTTCCTCTAAAGTTTTCCCTCAGATCCTGAAAATTAGATTATATGGTCTCCTTGTATCTACCATAGCTAGTCCCTAATACTTACTCTTATGGGAGTAGTGATCGCATAATTAAAATTCCCTATTTATGACTGTCTTTTGTATTCCTTAGGGGCAGAAATGGTTTCTTTTTCACTTAGCACAATGCCTGTGTTAAAGAAGGTAATCAAAACTTTTGAATGAAGCAAAGAATGCTATTAGAACCTAATTAGAAAGGCCTATTGGTGGGAAATTCTCCTTGTCCCCAAGATTACTTCATCTTACTTCTCTGGGAGGGTGAAAACTAATACCCTCTAACCCTCTAATCCATTCACTAAGTCTTACTAGCTGTAAAGATTCAGCTGTACAAACCACAAAGATGTGGTCAGCCCTTGCTGCATCTTAGAGGTACTTACTCTGCACTCCCATGATGCCCTGCACTTACTTGTCCAAGAACCTAAAGCAGTGATAGTTTTCCTGCCTGTATCCAAATCTTGACTTTCAATTCTTTGAAGCAGGATGTTAAGTTCTTATCTGTATCTCTGTATGACTGGTTGAGGAAAAGAGGAACTCTTAAAATTTTTAAGGGTTTTGAGGTCAGCCCTTTGGAACTCTTCATATAAATCATTGTAGGAATTTTTGAGATGATCACCGAACTAAAATGCCATTTGGTTTTAATCAAATTACCAGTTGATAGTAAATAAAGGGAGTATTTTAAATGTTTTTTCTCCTTACATAAATGCATTATTGTATGCATTTAATTAATTACAGCTGAGCATACACTTCCCACATGATTTTTAAATGGCTTATCTCAAAGAAAACTTGAATAATCATGGGAGATAGCTATTAATATTATGGCTGAGTGTTTTCTCATCTTTATTCATTCATTTAACGCTGCCGTTGAAAGTATCACCGGTGTAGGCTAGATTACATTTAGCAGAAATCTTGAATCTAAGCCACCATCTGAATATATTAGGCAATTGTCTATCCAGGTGTTGCTGATTGTGTTGATTTTCTTAGGAAGTCACAACTTAAAAAAAGACATAGCTGTGTTCTGTCTTATAGAAGAAAATGTCAGAGTCTAGGATAAAATGGAATTCTATGCTTCTTTTTCTTTGTTATGCTCACATTTCCATTGCCTGTGATTTTAGAGTCACATACTTATTCCAAAAATTTTGACAATGCAGAAGGGCATGCAGAAGTAAACTTGTCTTAAAATAATAGCACTTGAAGATAAAATATTAAAAGTTTGATGAATTTCCTTTCAGCATTTTTTGGTGCAAACACATTGTAGGATAAGGAAAAATGTCAGGCTTTTCTGCCCTCCGGCCATCAGGATAGATGATGGATCCATGCATGCCTGATGGCGGGCACCTGAAGTAGGGTGTGGGCATAGGTAGATGGGATTTACCTGGGCTGAGACTGGGCTTTTAAGGGTGGCGTCACAGGGACGCCAGCAGAAGCTGAAAGAGAAACCGAGAGAAGCAGCAGAACGAACAGAAGAGCAGAGAGAATGTGAGAGAAGGTCGGAGAGCCCAGAGTGAAGACTTGCTGGGTGCTGGGAGGCTGGTAGGCCTCCCAGACCCCCAGCACCCCTGCCTGCCAAGTACCCGCTAAATCCCAATAAAAACCCTGCAGAAGCCACTGAGGACTCTTACTCCTCCTTTACCCGGTCTGCTGGATCCTAGAAAATGTGCACCGTGTCCAGTCCTGCCTCTGCACACATGCACATACTTATATTTATTTTATTTACATCCTAAATTTCCAAATGGTGTTTTGCAAGTAGCCTTTTTTCAGATAACAGTAGCAGTAAATAATTGTCTGCAATCTCTTTATGAACCATACTTCATGGTACGTATTTTGAAGTAACTGAACATTTTGTTGGCTTTCGTTATTCAGCAATGAACTTTATTTTCTCACATCTGTCCATTTATTCATAACATATTCCTAGGGTGAAAATTAGAAGTCTTTTGACACATGTAGTGAAATAGTTCTTAGGAAAGTAACACCAATTTACAACCCCCCAGCCCCCAGCACTGCCATGACTTGGCTTAAGCAGGATGTTAGAATTCTTTTAAATTTTTGCCAGCTGTGCTCACACGATGAGAGTCTCATGATAGTTTTAATTTGCTTTAACTTCACTGTGAGTTTGAGTATGTTTTCATGTTTAGTTTATTCACCGAGATTTGATAAAAATCCTCTTTGAGGGCCTGCCCGGCGGCGGTGCTGGGGTTAAAGTCTCAGTGCTATCAAACTGTCCCAGCCACTGCAGCATGAGTTCAATCCCTTGCCAGGCAGCTGACCCACATGATGCAGCAGACCTGTCCTGTCTCACTTGCTGCTTCCCTCAGCAGTGTATTTCAGTAGATCTGCCTGTTCTGCTCCCCACTCTGTCTCTGGTGAATCCTCTCAAGCCCAGCACCTCTGGCCTACACACGCATTCTAGTATGCATGAATAATAATAATAAAAAATCCCCTTAGAGAGTGTTGGAATCATGTTTTCTGTGGAGGAGTTGCAGCTCCACTTTCATAAATTTGATGTCTCAGAGGCAATAATGATGAGCTTCTGCTTGAGAGAGTTTCTTCTAGAAACGGGTGCTGCTTATACCTGATTAGGTAGACTCCATGGAACAGTCAGCTCCCAAATACAGAGATGGAGTGAGAATAATGATAGTACATGTGTCTTGCATGAGGTTAAATCGTCAGTGACCTGGTGTCTGGCCCAGGACACTTACACTATGAAAAAGTGACGACCTAGTTCAAGTTCATGTTCCGCCATTCAGACCTGAAGTAATAAAGCAGGTTGTAATTGATTGTTGGAGGTGACCAGTTTAGCTACTTGAGTATTTATTAGACACTTCATAAAAGTAAATGGGTAGGGTCTGTAATCTACACTAGTAATGTGCACTAATTAATTAATAGTTATTATTGTCAAGAAAAGAGTGATATATTTTTATGAACTTTTCTTTTATGTATCTTTAAAAAATGTAGCCACTTTCCTCCTTTGGTTAGTGTTCAGTTTTGTTCTTTTTAATTTTTGTGCCCTTACTCTATAGTATAGTTCAGTGATGGGTTATTTCTAAGCCTTTTGCTTAATAATAAATTATTTTGATTTTAAAAAAGCTTATTACATAAGGAATTATTATTCCAGAAGCACTACAAGTTTATTTACTTTTGAATATGCAAAATTCAAGCTTTGGTGTACTTGGCAATGTTTTTGTGATTTAGAATTGCTGTGGGAATTATAAATTTCAAAAATTTTCACTTGGGTGAATTCAAAATCCTTCTCCATTGTAGCATTATTTTGATATATTTCAATTGAATTTACTGTTTATTTTTGAAGGAAGACATGATTTAGATGAATGAAATACATGCTCCTTATTGTTAGAAATTATGAAAATTGTCTAAATTAAATCTGTACATTAGCACTTAGAGGATATAATTTGATGTTTCTGAAGAAGAGATTAAAGACTTTGTTTTAAATTAGAAAAAGAACAACAGAATTACTCCAGAGTAATTTCAAATAGATAATGCACGAAGGATTGAGGAGAACCAAACTATGCTGTAGCTTTTTTCTGTTGTTTAATCCATCTTTATTAGTTTATAGTCAATTTTTAGGCTACTTTGGGCTGCCTTACAGAAACAATAAACAAAAAATTTAAATCAGAATTGTTTTTTAACTGCACCAGATAAAAGCTAAAAGTTTTATTCACACTTTAAATTGAATAACTTTAAATTTAATAACTGAAAAATTACTTTAAATTTGAATAATTGAAAAATTGTCCCTAATTTTAAATTATATTTGGAATCCAATGGCTATTTGGATACCCATTTTTAATGTGTGTGGGAAACATGTATTGCATTTCCTGAATGATCAGCTCAGAAACTTCAATTTGACATCATGAAAACTGTAAGGCAACCATGAATATATCATCTAAAACAAAGCAATTCTTTTCTTTTTCTTTTTAAAGATTTATTTATTTATTTATACAAGCACTGGGTACAGTCAGAAGCGCGGGAGGGTGAGAAAATTCACCAGAGCCAGAGCGGGGAGCAGAGCAGGCAGACTGAATAAGTACAGTGCTGAGGGGAGCAGCGGGCGGCAGGAGAGGTCTGCGCGCCATGTGGGACCCGCGCTATGTGGGACCCTCGCCATGTGCGACCCTCGCCATGTGGGAAACCTCGCCAGGTGGCCGGGCATGGAACCGGCGCTGCAGGGGCTGCGGGCAGCTTCGCAGCCCAGCGCTCAACCGCTGCGCCACCAGGGGAGGCCCTAAAACAAAGCAATTCTTTTCTACCCATCAGCTACTTCCTTTTCTTTTTCCCCTGTAATAATACTATGTGGTCTTTATTTCCCTCTGGTATCTGCCCTCTTGCCCTCACTAAATTAATTGATAAGCTTCCTTTGCATCTTGTGTGTCTCAAGTCTTTCCCCCTGGACTTTATAAGCATCACTCACCTAGCTTTGTTCTTCTATCACTTCTTAGGCTTCTTCTGTTTTTCTATGGTTGTGTTTCTTTATATGCTTGCCCCTAAATTTCCTTGCTGCTTTTTAAACTCTCTTAAGTGTTTGGAATTTTTTAGCTTTGCCACTGTAACTGTCCCTCAGGACATTAAAAAGTATGGTTCTGAAAAAACACTCAAATTTTTCTGAGTCAGAAATTCCAGAAAATTTTGAAAGTTATTGAATAGAACCCTGGGAGTCTTATCTGGAAATCCTCTCTTTTTTACTTGAAATCTTGGCAGTCAATATTTAAAAGAAGAAAATCAGTTCTTAAATCATGATGTTAATACATTAAAAAGGTTTATGATTTATTGATTCCACAAAAAGATAAATACAGATTATTTGGATCTTTTTTGATAACAGGTTGGGGTGTTGGATAGATGTTGGTGGATACTCAAAGTGATTTCTTTTTGATAAATAATCTCATTTGTCAAAAAATAATGTATTTTAACTGTGGTTTCCTTAACCAGTTTTACTAATAATGGGAATAATCACTGCTTTGAACCAGTGTCACTATTTCCTCTTTAATCTCCTTTCTAGCTTTCAGGTTACTGCTTAAATATCATGTAGGAAAGACTTCCCTCCATCTCGTTTATTAAGTTAAATCCTCCTGTTGGAGGTTTCTCATATACTTCAACTGCATGTTTACACATTTGATGTGATTATTTGATCAAAATTTGATTTTTTCCGCTGGACTATGAACTCCACAAGGGCTACTGGTGTCATGTCTGTGACTCATCATTCCCTAGGACCTAGCACGGTGCTGAGTATGCAACAGGTGCTCAGTACCTTTCCTCAGTTGAATACATGAGTAAATAAATGAATGAGTTGGTGCTTCATGAGTAAATGGGAGGTTTTGATAAGAACACCTCTGAGAACAAAATGTGTACTGATTGATTTGCTCATCCACTGTTCTAACAGACACAGGCACCAGGGAAACAGAGATAAATTCAGCACCACCCTTGCATTTAGGTGTTCATATTAGTCTAAAGATTCTCTTGTTTTCAGACATTCCTGAGAATCCTGGAGCATCTATGTGTGTTATAATTGAAATGTTCTCAAATGAATTGCTCCCAGCAGGTTCTTCATATCCCCTTCTTATTCCTTAGCATCTTTTCACCTCTTACTACTGTGATAAAATGATACTGTGATAATGTGAAGTCAGAAATTATCTCTGAGAGTTTTATATGCAGCAGAATATCAGTGAAAATGAGATTCTTCCTTCCTATAGCACAAAGGAGAGCATGTAAGAGATCAGTGACCATTACCCAGTCAGAGAATAATCAGTCCCTTATCCTGATAAGATACTACTTTACCCCCTTTCTGAATGGGAGGGAACAAAAGGGAGACATTGGAAAAATAAAAGGGAAACAAACAGTTCTGAAAAGAAGCCATGGGTAAAGACTATGAAAGGGCTTAGGGAACGAAAGGAATTTTAAAACTAGGTGTTATATAAGATGCGCTAGCCAGAGTGATTTTGAGCTCCTAAGTAAATGTACCAAGTAAATCTGTTCAAGATAAGTCATTCCCTCCAGCCACTGGAAAAGCTTAGAACAGAATTTTACGTAGTTTCCAAGTTCCTTACCTTGCCTCCTTGGAACTATAGTGAAAAGATCCACATCCCTCTTTTAGGAATGAAGGACACCGAGGTGTCATTAGATCTTGGATTTCTTGTTGGAAAGGGTGATTCCTGTCCCTGGAACCCTGATTGTGTCATGTGGACTAAGTCACGTCTGTCTTACTCTCTGCTGTCTGTATCCTCACCCATTAAGTGCATGATACAGGCAGTGTTGACCACTGTTGAATGACTGAGAAAACACTGGCATGGAAAGAAGCCCTGGGTTTCTCGGTCCTTTGAGTTCTTCCTTTGCCAGGTTCATTACGCGAGAAACATAGATTTGGGCAGAACTGGAATCTCCAGAAAATAATCACAGCCAAAACAGTTCTTGAAGACTTTGCCATTTATAAATATTTCTATATATGTTTTCCATATAAGGTTATTTCCATAGCTGCCTCAGTTTCCTACTTGGCTTGAGCGCAAGTATAGAGAAGTAGTCCCCTCGGAGGAAGTGTGTCTTTACTCAGCCATGTTCAGTTTACATCGAGCCTGAATGTGCTCCTGGACAAATTCCTGTGGGTCAGCCTAATTACTTAGGAAAAAAGTGTGCTATGAATTAAATCTCAGACTTTGAATGCAATAGGAATCACTTGAGTCTCTGTAGAATCAGATTTACTAGGGCTGAAATGGGTCATGATGTGGGATTTTTAATAAGTTCATAGGTGAGCTGCTCCTGCTAAACTGTAGACCATATTCTAAGGTAGCCAGTTGCTAGGACATGAGAGGTGTTTGGATACAGCTAGCTAGAGCCTCTCATTATTTTTTCACTAGCTGGTACATTCTTGATAGGATAACCAAGCCTATTGTATAAATAAAAGTTATGTTAACAGAGCACAGACTTATAGAATCTATCTTCATTGAAACTGAGTGAATTAAAGCTTAGATTAAGCACATACTCAATCCTGAAAGTTCAACTGTAGGCATTTTGGTGAGAAAAATACTTCGGTGATTTAAGGTCTAGAAAACAGTAGATTTAAATCATCATTTGCCTTTTTCCTACTTTATCAAGGACCAGGCATGCCAGAATCATTTACCAGAAAAAAAAAAAAGAATCACACTGGCTGAGGAGTGAAAAAAGCTGGTATTTTTTTTTTTTTAAATCTCTTACCACTGTGCTGAAAAAAGAACTTATCTTAAATGATTTTCCTTTTTCAAATTCCCTGAGATGATAAAGTCCCTCTGCAGGGAAAGCCAAGTTCCATCTAAACTATTGATTATTTTGTAGGTAACTTCATTCAGGGCTGGAAGGCAAGATAGTAAGTTTGCACATAGAAACCTTTTTTTTCTTGAGTAGCTTGTGGTTTCCAAAGGTAAATTTTTGTTTTGATTTTCTGTAATGCAATGAAATTGGGAACCTAATTTGATCAACAACAGGAAAGGAACCTAATGTGACCCAAACAGTGTGTTAAGGAAAATATTTAAATTAGTAAGAATTGGAATATATTGGGCCTCCCTGGTGGCACATCGGGTTGAGCGCCCTGCTGTGAAGCCGTCTGCAGCCCCCACGGCGATGGTTCGATTCCCGGCCGGCCAGGGATATTCCCACATGGCGTTGCAGACCTCTCTTGTCTCTCCTGCTGCTCCCCTCAGCAGCGTATTTCAGTAGATCTGCCTGTTCTGCTCCCTGCTCTGTCTCTGGTGAGTTCTCTCACCCTCCTGCGACCCTGGACCGTACCCCAGCTCTTGTATTAATTAATTAATTTTAAAAAAGTATTGGAATATATGTTTGGTTTTCTCTTTTTTAGACTCTTTGTAGTCTCATGACTTACTTATGCTTCATTTGAGTTGGGGCATCGTTTCTTAATGATTACAGTATGAAATTATGATTACAGTACAAAAGTAATAAAATAGTGCTTCATTCAGCTACTCTTTCATAAGCTTGTATGCCTTATTTTTTCTTTTAATCTGACAGAAGCCTTCTCTCAAGTTAATCATTATATTTAGTAACCCTCATTCTCATACTTTAAGTAGTTACTCCTCCAAGTATTCTTCAGATCCATATGAGTATTCAGTAAAACATGTTTTTAATGTTATTGAAGTTTTTGAATTTCTGTATCAGATTGAGACAATGGAAATCCTCCAGATTATACCATGGAGAATTTTTTATATTACAATTTATATTTAAGTCTTAACATTGAATACCCACTGTGTGATTGTAAGTGTGATTTATTTTAATTGACTTGAATTCAAGTTAGAGATTTGAACTTTCAGCTTTCCGCTAACTTCAAACAGAATGAAGATTTGAGAACCTGTGTCATTTTTTTCCCCCTTTTCACCTATCTTTTCCTTAGGAAGGTGATTAAAAGAAAGGTGTTTTACAGTTATCTATAATTATAAGAGGCTGTAATAGTAGTGACCATACAGATATGGGGATGGATGAACTGATGAGAGTTAATGGGAGCGGAGCTTTAGCAGGATTTGGTGTTGATTGGATGTGTGGAGTGTGGATAGAGGGAAATCATTAAAACAGAGTTGAAAACACAGCGAATTTTGTTATCTGGGGAAAAAACTTTACTTCCTCAAACAAAAAGAATGTTTCCTCTCTGAATCCTTTTCATAAATACTTGTTTTCCTTGACATTGTAATTAAGTAATACATTTACAATTTGAATAATCATTTTTGAAGCGACTTTGGTTAATAAGGTTCACTCTTTTGAAATATGGAAAATTCGTAACTCTGCTAAAGAGATAGTTTACTTGAAAAGACCATTTAAAGTATGTGTTAATTAGTGACTCCAAAATAAACTGCTGACTCTTAAGCACAGATGATGATCACATATAGCCAAGGGCTGCAGATAGGGTATGAGATGAGAAAAAAAATTCTTTATTTTTGTTCAGTAACACAGTTACACACAGCATTTAGAACTTAGTCTTTTCTTATTTAGAACCTTGGCATCTTTTATGTCAATATAATTTTTTAAAAAAATTTAGAAATTTGGGGCTTGGTGGCTCAAGGGGTTAAGTTGCAACACTATGAAGCTATGTGCAGCCACTGCAGCATGAGTTCGATCCCTGGCCAGGGAGCTACCCACACGGCGCAGCAGACCTCTCCTGTCTCTCCGCTGCTCCCCTCAGCACTGTATTTCAGTCAGTCTGCCTGTTCTGTTCCCCACTCTGTCTCTGTTGAATCCTCTCCCGTACCTCTGGCCTGTACCCCAGTTCTTGTATGCATAAATAAATAAATCTTTAAAAATATTTAGAAATTTGAGTTTGTTCTTATAGCTCAGAATCATAAAAATAATGACTAATTGTGGAGTTGTGATTGTTCTAGCTTATGCAGATACAAACTAGTCCTTTTTTCCTGTTTTGACAACTGGCCTTTTAAGTAAAATGACATGCAATTTTCTTGCATTTTGGGGCTGATTTGCAACATATTGGGACTGATTTGAAATCTGATGAAATGTATTCATCTTTAGTTGGGCAGTTTATGTTAGTGTTCTTAAATTTGGGTCCTTTTAGAAGTAAAAGGTGCATCTTTCTTTAAATCTAACTTTTTTTAAAACATATATTTATTTATACAAGGGGGTACAGGTGAGAGGTATGGGAGGGTGAGAGAATTCACCAGAGACAGAGTGGGGAGCAGAACAAGCAGATGGACCTAAGACACTGCTGAGGGGAGCAGCAGCGAGGCAGGAGAGGTCAGCCACACCATGTGGGTTTCTCCCTGGCCGGCCGGCAATTGAACCCGTGCTGCAGAGGCTGCGGACAGCTTCACTGCGTGGTGGCGCTCAACCTACTGCGTCACGGGGGAGGCTCCAAATCTAACTTTTATTTAATTTCCCTTTTTTTAAATTTAGGACAAAGTATTTTTTAAAAGTAGATATTATACCAACTTAATCATACACTTGTTGTAATTCCACCTAATCTTGTTTACAATAAATGATTTGTGATCATTGATAAAGCATGAAAGAAAGTAAAATAATCATTTAACTAGATAAATAAATAGTAATTTATTACCTAGATAAATAAACAGTAATTTATTATTTAGTTATCTAGGGGCAGCTAGAACAATACCAGCCTTGAAATTCATACCTGCCTATTTAAGAGAAAGTATATTTTGTTATATGATTTTCTAACACATTTTCTCAATGTGTTTTAAATTCATTCTCCTTCAAAAAACCCCAGTTCACTAAGAACTAAGAATCTAGCAAATAACATCCTTGCTGTTGACATCTCACTTTTAGCACTGTAAAGATATAGGTGTGTGCTTAAATTTGGGGTCATATATAAATATTTAAATAATATAAATTATATATATATTATATATAGAGAGTTCCAAATCCCTTTGATATAGCACTGCTCTTTTCCTCCACCCAGATTCTCTCGTCATTCTATTTAACAAAAGTACTAGAAATTGTTTCTTTTATTTAGTATCAGACATCTTTAATCCTCCTATAGAAGTAATTGAAGCACCAAATACTTAGTGCAAAAGCAAGGATTAGGTGAGCATATCAATTACACAAAAGAGGAAACAATAAGGAAAATATGTCTTTCATTCTTGGAGTTGTTGCTGAGTGCTTCCTCTCTGCTTGAAACAGTGGGGATTGTGGTGTTGGCACTGATTGGGATCCTGCTCTCACGGGCTCACACTCAGGCATGCATATAACTGAACCAGGTAATTATGGATGATAGTGTAGAGAGTGTTACAAAAAACAGATTAACAGAATGACAGATGATCACTGGGAAATGCTATTTCTGCTTATGAAAATACTTAGTTTTCTCTGTTTATTCTAAGTAGGGATGAATCTTGCATTTGAGTAGTCCTCCACAGTCAGTGCATTTTTTGGAGATCTGTGCACTTGATTTGCCCCTTGAAGAATTTATGGTATTACCAACACGACTGCTTCTTCATCAATTCATGAGTATTTAGGGAGTATCTCTTGTAAATATTTCAGGCTCTGTTCTTGCTATGGAGAACAAAATGGTCAAATCCTTCCCCTCCTGTCCCATTCTTCTCCCACCCCCCTTCTCCGTGCACTTACCATCTGGTCTCTACCCCTTTGTTAAAACCCTAGGGGACCACTGCCTGGAAATTCCTTCCTTGCAGAAGAAAACATCAAGGGGAAGATGCCCTCCTCAGTGTTGTTAAAGTATTCAATGCTTGTATTCAACATTTCACTCTCTCTCCCTGTTTTCTTACCACTCAGACAGTACCTTATTACTTAATCTTTCGCAACCTTAGTCTTCTACCCAGACTATGAAATGGTTGTAGTAGTACCTTTCTTACTTAGGTTGTTGAGAAGGATAAATGACTGTATCGTGAAGGAATGAAAATAACTCAATAATTTTCTTATTGATCACAGAGTAGAATGCAATTTTTGAAAAATTGGGCTCAAAGAAATACAGTTTAAAATTGATCTTATTTCTTTTTTACCCTCACTGTTGCAATTTAAAATTACACATGTGCCTTGCAAATACTTTTTGGGACAGTGCCACATTAACATAGATGTACATGAAGAATGTTTCAGAATGGTTTTGGAAGTCTGGATTTGTTGATCTGTTTGTAGCATTGCAAGAAGGCTGTAAAGCACTGTGATTTTTAAATTTAGAATTGCTCCTGATTGATCATTTGGTTCCTTGTGAAGCAAGTGAAAACGTTGGTGCGGCATATGGGATGGACAAGACATTGTCAGGTGGGCAGACAACACACTCATCACTGCAGTGTCTTTGTTGCCATCCTGATTATCTTCACAATATACACTGAGACGTAAACAGTGGGAAATGTTTTGATGGAAGTTTTTGTCTTAAAATTTTTTTAAAAGTACTGACACAAGCAGTACTGTGCTAGTACTAATAGTGAACTGTGGGCTGACTTTGGGTTTGTCTATGCTTTGGTAAGTTTCCAGACACCAAAGTAAATCAAAGGGTTTACTAGTCGATTTTTATGCGCCTCACTTGATATAATGGAGAGCATCCATGTTAGCTAATTTAGCTTACTTCTTTTTAAATTGCCATTTCCTATTGTATCACATGAGTGAGGAAAAAAATACTAATTCGATGAAGATGTCTGACTTTTTTTTTTAGTTAACTGGGCTCATTTTCTTTCTTTTTTTTTTTTTTAAAGATTTATTTATTTATACAAGCACTGGGGTACGGGCCAGAGGTGCGGTAGGATGAGAGAATCCACCAGAGACAGAGCTGGGAGCAGAACAGGCAGAAGGACCGAAATACACTGCTGAGGGGAGCAGCGGGCCAGATAGGAAAGGTGTTCCGTGCCATGTGGGAATCTCCATGGCCGGCCAGGAATTGAACTGGCGCTGCAGAGGCTGTGGACAACTTCACAGCGCTGTGCTCAACCCACTGCACCACCAAGGAGGCCCTCGTTTTCTTTTTTAACATCAGAAGACTGCAAGGAAGGTTAGAAAAATTGGAACCATAATTACTTGTGTGAGATAAATTGTTGAAAATGAAGTTTTAAAGCAAGTATTTTTATTACTTTCAGTTTACTGATTAAGACACTTGCTGCCTCAGAAAGAATGGCTCAAGAGAACGTGTGATTCAGAAGTAAAAGAGCAAGAGAATATGAAGATGTGGTGTATATATACACATATACGATGGATTATTACGCAGTGATCAAAAAAGATAGAAACTGAGGCCATTTGTGGCAACGTGGATGGAGGTGGAAGGGATAATGCTAAGTAAGTCATAAGGGAAAAGATAAATACCAGATGGTATTACTAATAAGTGGGGTATAAAGTAACTGAACTAAGAGTCAGCTAAAGACAAGCTTAAAAACACCCTTAATAGCTGACTATAGAACTGAAGCACCAAGGTGGGGAACGGTTGGGGTAGGGGTAAGAACAGACAGAGAAGGAAGCACAATGGACTATGGTGGTGAAAAGTTGTGTTTAGCACTATGTGTATAAAAAGGCTGAGTTGTGTTTAGCACTATGTGATGCTACCTGATGGGGGTATGCAAATATAACCTCCATTATAAATAAGTAAGTTAATTAATTAAAAAAGAAAAAGAATAAGGTGATGCCTTTTAGTCAGATATGTGAGGACTATTTTCTGTAGTGTCTGGCTGAGCTATGGAAGGGTAGAGGGAAGTCAGGTAACTGAAAAAGCTGACGGAACAAGACATGGCGATCTAGGTGTGTTACCTCAAAGCACCAAGGTGCAAACCAGATGAAAAATTAAAATAACAGTTTCTGAAGATACAGTGTAAAGGTGGTAAAAAAAAAAGATAATTAATATGGAGCTAGCCATCATAGGAACTAAAAATACCTATGTTTAAAAGGAATTGTTGAGACTGTACTTGGACTTGATTTTCATCATAAGCTGGCTATGTGTATGATTTGATTTGTTCCCATTTGTCTCCATTTCCTTTATACATATAATTTAATTTCATTTCCAGCCCTGTTTCTTAAAATGTGACTCAAGGTTTGACTGCATCAGCATTACTGAAGTGCATGCAAAGTACAAACTCCTAAGTCCCACTGCCTGAAACTGAATACAGTTTTCTGGATGTGATGGCTGGAAGTCTGTTTTTAACTTGATTCCCAGTGGAATCTTGAAGACATTAGAGTGTGAGAACTTCTATAAGGTGTGCCAAGTATTTAGTGAACTTTTTCGATATGTACAGCACTTTAGCAATAACTGAAATTAATGTATCAGTTATTTCAGCAATAACTGAAATTAATAACTGAAATTAATTGTTCAACTAATTGTTGAAATTAGTATAATATATAATTCTGGCTCTTTCTGATGAACAACATAGTATTGGGATTTACAGAGTTCTTTCTTTGGGTCTTAAAATATTTTTCATAATGATTTAAAAAATTATAATGGACAGTTGGTTTATTGGATGCAAAATTTCTCATATCTGGTTATCAGTTTTCTTTTAGTTGAAAAATCATTTACTCTTTTTCTTGTCCCATTTGACTGTTTCTGGGGACTTTTGATTGTGCCCTTCTCATGATGGTTGTCAGGAATAAGTGTACTTGACAATAATTTTAGTGGTAACATCAGGATTCTAAGAGTCCAAAAGTTTCAGTTTGAATTACCCTCTTAATCTTAGGTAGTTACTTAATCTCATTAATTTTTACATACATATCATAAGTTTCTATAATAAACACACAAAACACAAAGATTTAACAGCATCAACAGTTTCAATTTTGTCATGCACCTATGTTTTCAGAGTGCTTTTTACTTAAATAAAACTTGCTTTATCTGAGCATTTCCTAATTCACATTGGAATAGTTATGGTCATCTTAATAGCATACAGTGATTGATTTCTGTAATTTTCATACACTGCTACACACATATCTTGTTTATGAAATCAACACTCAAGGGTTTCATAATTTACACAAAAATCTCTGTAGCTACTTTTTTATTGGGTACTCTTTTCTAAGTGTTAGATTTGCATATATTTATTCAGTTCACTAACTCAATATGTTCTTTGTAAACTGATAGAAAATCTTTTTATACACATTTTTACGATCACTTAATTGATTCAATAAATCAAGATACTTGTCAACCATGCATCAGTGTAAATTATTGTTTATATATAATGTAAGCCTAGTTATATGAGTACATACATAAATCATCATCAATTAACATAAATATATGACCAGTCAGCATTTACCTCCCATGGCCCAAATCCTGCAGCAAAGAAACTTTCTTTGGTACATAGATATTACCATTGCTTATCTGATGGTTCTCCTAAAGTACTTTTGCACTTTCCAATGTTTTAAGTAGATATTTTAAAATTCTCACAGTAACAATTAAATAGACTTGATAGCTATTTAGAATAGCACAGTATTTATCTGACAAAAGAGTATGGAAAAATTTTAAGGTTTGAATTAAAATTCTTGAATTATTAAATCTAACCTTTTAAAATATCTGAATGTAATATTTGAAAGGTCTTAAGATTTAATCTGTGGAAGATACTTCAAAGAGATATTCCAAAGAAATAAGCCAGAGGGGGCCTCCCCAGTGGCGCAGCGGTTAAGCGCTGGGTTTCGAAGCTGCCCACAGCCTCTGCAGCGCTGGTTCGATCCCCGGCCCCTGGGCGAGGGTCCCACATGGTGCGCAGACCTCTCCTGCTGCCCACTGCTCCCCTCAGCAGTGTACTTTGTCCATCTGCCTGTTCTACTCCCCGCTCTATCTCTGGTGAATTCTCTCACCCTCCTGTGCTTCTGACTGTACCCAGTGCTTGTATAAATAAATAAATCTGAAAAAAAAAATTTAAAAAAAAAAAAGAAAGAAGCCAGAGGGATATTAGAGAGGAGGACTGATTGATTGATTGATTGATTGTTGAAGGGTCATTTTCTGCTATTTTCAATGTGGACACTGTATTACTTGCCAAAACTGTCTTTTGAAAACTCACTGTATTGATTAGTTATTTTACATTTGAAAGAAAGCCTGTATTATGTTGCTTCCGTTTGCCCTGATGTCCTCTTCTTATCAGTGTTTTTTTTAAGTTCTGTATTCCTTAAAGTAAATAAAACATGTATAATTACAAAATCAGACAGATTACTGAGCTTATATCAACTGATATTATTTTACATATCTTATGTCTTTCAATACAGCCATTTTACAACTATTGGTTGCATCAAAATCAACATTACATTTATAGAACTGTACGGTTGTATTATTATAGCTATATATTTATTCCTCTTACAATTTTTAATTTTTCCTACAGTTAAATATTGCATGTAATAATTTTTCCACTATTTATTATGTGATATTATTTTTCAGTCATTTTAGAACATTTGTCATGGTTTGCAATAATATTCTGTAATGATCAAACATCACATAAATTATCAGTGACTCATCTCTTCTTCCCCCATCTTGAAGACCTTCCCTGAAACCTCGTTTTATCTTGAGTCGGAACCATAATCTCTGTATGTCTAATGCACATTTGTTATCCTTTCAATATAGTCTTGTGTTCTGATGTCATATTTTTCTTGTTTTATTGTAACATATGCTCTTTTAGCTGCCAATGAAAAGTTGTTAGAGGTCATATTTCCTTTTTTTTAGTCTATGCATGTCTAAAATATTTTTATTTTGATCCTTATTTTAATGATTGCAAAGGTATGGAATTTTGGATTAGAACTCATTATCCCTAATAATTTTGAAAATATGGTTTTTGTTGTACCTGTTCCTATTGAGTAATCCAGTACTCCTCTGATTCTCATTACTTTATATGTAACCTGTCTTGTAATATCTCTCTGGAGACCTTTCAGAGCTTTATCTTTAAAGTTTTGAAATTTTACAATGGTGTGATTTTGTATAGACTTGTTTTTTAAAAGACTGTTAGACTTGGCATTTACAGCAAGGCCTGTTAGTGTGGAGACGCTTATCTTCCTGCCCTTCTAAATTTTCTTTTATCATATCTTTGATAACTTCTCTTATCTCCTTTAATTCTGTTTTTGGGATTTGCTGTTGAACTTCCTGTAGTGATCCTCTGTATGTTTCCTATCTTTATATTCATTCATTCCATGTCTTTGTCTTCATTCTTCTATTTGAACATTTCCTCAATTTTGTCTTTGAAACTTTTTGTTAAATTTTTATCAATATAATATTTTTAAATACCAGGGCTAGGCTTCAGTTTTAATATTTTTTCCTTCATTTTTCTTTTCAACAATACTTTTCAAAACATTTTGTTCTTGTTTCATGTGCTTGATAACTTCTGTATCTCTCTACTAAGTGTTGCTGTTTTCTCCAAATTTCCTGGCTTTTTTTCTACCACATTCACACAAGAATTTTTTCTCAACTATGAAGTGATCTGTCATTACCTGACAGTGGGTAAAATATGTGCTAATATATATGAATGTTGTTGTAGGCAGCAATAATCAGTGAAATGCTAGAGTGCGGTAGCCAAAGATTTAGCATGCCAGCAACCTGAGAGCAGGATTAATTCATCTTAGGATTCATCTAGAAATTTTTTCCTCCCTGCAAAATACACTGTGCCATTAAACTCTAATAGTGGTACAAAATTCAGGAGTGAAAGGGAAAAATAGGAGGGACAGAAAGAGGAAAAGCAACAAGGATATAAAGAGAGAGATGTGTACAAGTTGAGTGGGGTCATAGAAAATAATTGAGAATGACTTTATATTTAGGGATGTTTGTGAAACCAGCAGATTTGGGCCAGAAAAAAAATCATCAAGAGGGAAAATTCACAATAGTTTTCTGGGGTTAATCATATTTTCATTTTATTACGTCATTACTCCTGAAATAGTAAGTTGTCAGTTGTTTAAAAGTGAAAATCCGAGCACCTTCCATCCACTTATTATTTATAGGCACATTTCCGGTTCTGTTGTCAGAGGGAGATCCATTTACATATTCAACCTGAAGTGTAAATTAAATTTTTAAAATAGTTTCATGGATCTTTGCTTAGATTCTTAGAGTGATTTTTACTACATTTTGGGTTGTTGCCTTTGAACTTTATCAGCAGTAGTAATGTCAAAGTACTCACATGGCTTCTTAGTTTCTTTTACAAAGGAAATCTTTCCATTTAGAAGAATAGGAGCTCTCTTGAGTCTTGCTCATTGTCATTTCATGTCTAGTCTTTGTTCTTTTTAGAGTAAGGTTAGAAAAGCTTGGGGCTTGTGTGTGTGCATGCACATAGTCCTTCACAGTAGACTTTTTTTTGGGGGGGGTATTTCATTCTCCCTTTTCAGAGGATCAATATTTAACCCTTTGCACTCCGAACCATTCTGGACATTGGCTACCAATGTCCCCTGAGAGGGGACAGCGGAGTGCAAAGGGTTAAGTGTAACAGATTTAGCAGTGTAACTCTGCTGGTGACTTTTGAAAAAGAACATATTTTGGTTTCCATGTCAATATCCCTCCTATTTACTTAAAAATTATTTTATCTAAGAGGCTCTGGTTTGAATGATTTAACCTAGCCTTGGTGTATCCATCTCTATCTCTGTATATCTGTGTGTGAATGTGGGTCCACCCAAAGACATAGGTGTATAGTCCACCCAAGTATATGTGTCTGTCTGTAGACATAGGTCTGTAGGTATCAATTTGAAACCTTTCCCAGCCCCCAGCATGTATCGCTATATTTGACTACCTTTTGGAACGTGATTTTTTGTTGTTGTTGTTGTTACTGGTCATCTGTAAAATGCCATCTTCATTCCTCTGGTGGTAAACCCAACTATGTCGCTTTGAACCTTTCCTCCCTCATCTCACCTCTCCCTAGCTTGATAATTTGACCAATATTAGAGCTCATGATTCTGTTTCAAACTTCATTGTCATCAGACATCACTTCCTACCGTTTTTCCCTTACAAAGAGAAAACCAACTAATTTTGTTTCGAAAGAACCCTTAGTGAAAATCAGTGATCTTCTTTACATCAGAAGTGAAAGGGAATTGGTCTAATACGATCATGTGCCTTGGTTGCTAGGGGCAGTGGCCACCCTTGATCCCACCCTGACTGATTCAGGCTGGCTTCGGATATATGAGGAGTTTACTGTGTCTTCTGGAACCAACTCTTATAGAAGGAAACACACCGGAAGCCTCTTCTGCTTCAGACATTCTCTCATCTGCGGATGAGGTTGCACTACAACTATTTTCTGTAGACCACACTGGAAGTTACCCCAAAGGTGAAAACTGATACACTGAGAAAGAGAAAGAAAAGATGGGAAAAACTCTGAGTCCTTAGGACGTTGTTGGTTTGCTGAACTAAAAAAACAATCCTGGGGCTTCCCCGGTGGCTCAGCGGTTGAGCGCTGGGTTGCGAAGCTGCCCGCGGCCTCTGCAGCACCGGTTCAATCCCCGGCTGCTCCCCGGCCACCAGAGGAGGGTCCCACATGGCGCGCAGACCTCTCCTGCCACCCGCTGCTCCCCTCAGCAGTGTACTTCGGTCCTGCTGCCTGCTCTGCTCCCTGCTCTGGCTCTGGTGAATTCTCTCACCCTCCCTCGCTTCTGACTGTACCCAGTGCTTGTATAAACAAACAAACAAACAAACAAATAAATAAATAAAAATGCCTCTATTTAAAAAAAAAAAACAATCCTGAAACCTACCTCCCCCCACCCTTCTTCTTTCATTTCTGCACTTTTTCTTTTATTTATTTATTTAAAGAATTATTTATTTATTTATACGAGCACTGGGTACAGTCAGAAGCGCGGGAGGGCGAGAGAATTCACCAGAGCCAGAGCGGGGAGCAGAGCAGGCAGAAGGACCGAAGTACACTGCTGAGGGGAGCAGCGGGCGGCAGGAGAGGTCTGCGCGCCATGTGGGACCCTTATCCGGTGGCCGGGGAGTAGCTGGGGATTGAACTGGCGCTGCAGAGGCCGCGGGCAGCTTCACAACCCAGCGCTCAACCGCTGCGCCGCCGCTGAGGCCCACTTTTTCTTCTATGAATGAGATAATCAGGATATTATTTTAATTTAATTTTCAAGATCTTATTTTTAACTTCAGTTCACTCTGGGCTTTTGACACTTGCAAGCAGAACCATCAGTGGTGAAACATCACTACTTGACCTTTATTTCCATTTTCCATAATGATTATTAACACCTGTTAACCCTTTTTTTGCTTTCAAGCCAGTGGAGTAAATGATGGACGAGATTATTTATATAACATTACTATAATAGTGATAAACTTGCAAAGAAATACAAATCTAAAGGATTTTCCTGCAAAATTGATTTACCTAACTTCCCGAAGGAGCTCATTACCTCTTCAGTCTCTGACAAATATTTATGATACTATATGATTTTCTTCTTTTATCACTTTAAAGAAAAATGCATTTTATTAATCTTCATTTTATTCAAGGTAGTTTGAAATAGATTACAAAGTGAAATGGTAGAAACTCAATTATCTTATGTTTAAAATAATAACAACAGTGTTTGCTGACCTTTGGCTATTGATTACCATTTTGGAAACTTATCACAGAGTTATGTTTAGAAATAGAGTCTTGGTATTTTATTAAACAAATAAGACATTTAGAAAGGGGTCTACTGTTTCTCCCCAGTGAATATGTAGTTTTGTGAAGCCCCCATAAAAGAATAAAATGTTCATGTTTTTCATGTTTTGGTTATTTTTGATTGCAGAAACAATATAAACAAGGAAATTTTAGAATCTGTTCAACTCCCGATTGATTTTATGCTAATACAAGGAGATATTTTACTGTAAGAAATGTACAAAATGTTGGTACATTTTGTTAAGGATTCAGATACAGTTGTTAAAGATTGTTGGCAACACAACTGGCAATGTTTTACAACTTTTGCTGTTTATTACTGTCATTTCTTTACTAGTTCATTCAGTAACCACTGATGACCTGGCCACGCTGAGTATATATAGGAAATTTCCTGTGCTCTGTTGCATCGGGCAACACCACACTGATAAAGAAACAGGAGTCGTGGAGCAGGCTACCTAATGCAGGATGCTGCTGAAGAGCACGATCCTGGCCATTTTTATTGATGGAATAATCATACAGCATCAATTACGTGGGTTAGGAGGACAAGGAGAAGAGAATAGGTAAAACTAAGGAATGTCATCTAGTGCTTTTGGGGTACATGAGTCTGCTGACCAGATAATTATTATCCGCTTGAGGCCCAGTGTTGTAATCAAAACCATACACCAGACCCTGACCATGGACTTAATCTTGTCAACAAGGCATTCCACGGATCAACTTTTGGGGTCCCTTGTCATACATCAGTCCTTGCCCCCCCCCCCCCGGGCATTCCTGGTCATACCTCATGATGTATGAGTCGGGAGTAAGTTTATGCATCTGTCCTCAGCCCCCCCGGGCGTTCCTGGTCATACCTCTTGATGCATACCCTTCCCAGGGCGATCAGGTTTTCTGCTCGTGATTGATTTGAAAGGCACCTTGTAAGGTTTGGCTCCTATGACTGATTGACCGGTTCTGAAGTGCAGTTCTGACCTTGTACAGGAATGCAGAACTGCAGGTAACAATCATGGTGGCTGAACAAGCCGCTTAAGTTTAGCAAAGTGCTCAAAGCCCTCACAGGTCAGGAGACAGATAAAGAGACAGACAGCACAATATAGTCTGATGTTTTAAATGATAGTATAGACAAGTGTAGGCGTAACAGGGTAGTCTCCAGGGAAAGGGGAGGTTCCAGGTTCCTGGCCCCACCCAAGGGATTGTGGAGCTGAGCAGGGAGGAGAAGCTTGAAAGGAGACTGGGGAAAGAAGGAAACAGGATAGAGAGCCAGTGGGAGACCTGGAGGAGGCACATGGGGCAGAGAGTCATGTGAAGAAATTGCACTTGCTTCTTGGTTTTGGACTGGTTGAAACAGATGTGGGTGAAAAACCTGTGGGGAGGTTAATAGTGGCTGCTTTTGTCTTGATTTTGCTCTTTTCTGGCCCAGATATGCTGGGTCCTTTCTACCTCTTTCTTATTGGTCCCCACCAGAAAGTGCTTTAGACTTGTGACAGGCTTTCAGGCCTCAGTGGCCAGCTTTAGGCCAACCTGGT
Source organism: Talpa europaea (assembly GCF_964194135.1). NCBI lineage: Eukaryota > Metazoa > Chordata > Mammalia > Eulipotyphla > Talpidae > Talpa > Talpa europaea. The sequence continues at coordinate 24,248,797 of NC_140071.1, forward strand.
TTGGCTGGGCATTTACCCACATGGGCATGGGGAACTTTGGGTGTTTGATTTGGAAAACTTTATTTTTCCCTTTTCTGTATTGCACATTAATTGTATTATGTTTCCTTTCCATTGAGGGTTTTTGTGCACTAGAGTATGTTTTGTCTTGATGCGGAGATGGCAGAGCCTATTTAGAGCGGGCAGGTTTGGGGGTCCTGGGGTGCCCCTCACTGTGCCCTGTGACATAGGGAGTTATGGGAGCATAGAAGGTGGGGACCAACTGGTATAAGTAATAGTTTTCTGCCAGCATGGGACTTGAAGTTTATCATGCTTTTATGTTTATAGTATAAAGTTTATATCATGAACTCAATGCAGAGATATAATGAAAATGACTAAAAATTATTCAGTGTCTCCCATAGTGGTTAAGAGAATAAGCATGGGCTTTTTGATTTTCTTTCTGTCAAATACTTGATGTGACTTTTCAGGCACAATAATTGTGCTGTTTTCATTCTCGTTTTAGTAAGAACTCACCAGGAAATAGAAATCAGTGGTTAGGGTTAGTCAGCTATGTTTAACCCACACACCATTTAATTTTTGACCCAGGTCAATGCCTCCTCTCTCTTTAATAATCTCAAAAGACTGTAAAGAGTAGCATGAATTCAGCCAAGGCTACCACAGTAAAAATAAGTCTCAGAATTCTATAGGAAATCATCTGCAGTTTTGTACTTTTTAGTAATCTTACCTGAATAGTGATCAGTTAGTAGATCGAAAAAGCCTCCAGGGCCTCCCTGAAGGCACAAGGAGTTACGATGCAACCTGTGAAGCTCAACCTGTGAAGCTAGCCGCAGCCACTGCAGCACGAGTTAGATCCCCAGCCAGGGAGCTACCCACAGGGTGTGGCAGACCTCTCCTGTCTTGCCTGCTGCTCCCTTCAGCAGTGTATTTCAGTCAGTCCACCTGTTCTGTTCCCCACTCTGCCTCTGGTGAATCCTCTCACCTCCTACAACGCTGGCCTGTACCCCAGTTCTTGTATGCATAAATAAATAAATCTTTAAAAAAAAAAAAAAGAAAAAGCCCCCAGTATACCTTGTCACAATATTTATAATGGATTATTTTAGACAAATTTGTATGAATCCATTTATATTTTTATGTATTTTCCAGGATTTACTCATTCTTTTGTGAACTCCTTCCCCATATTTGGGAAAAGGATGAAGTGAGGTGTGTGTATGTGTGTGTGCGCGCACACATGCCAAAGTATCATGATGTTCGTAAAGTTCTATAAAAATGAAATACCGAAAATAAAGATTATCAAGCTTTGTCAGTTAATAGGGAAACAAATATAATTAATGAAAGTTTAAAATGTACATCTTTAAACAATTATTTAGATATCCACATTATAGGCAATAGTAAAAAGGCAAACTTTAGATTTTAAAATATAAAAACTAGTGTTTAAATTATTAGACATGGGGGCCTCCCCGGTGGCGCAGTGGTTGAGTGCTGGGTTGCGAAGCTGCCCACGGCCTCTGTGGCGCCAGTTCGTTCCCCGGCTGCTCCCCGGCTACCGGAGGAGGGTCCCACATGGCGCGCAGACCTCTCCTGCCGCCCGCTGCTCCCCTCAGCAGTGTACTTCGGTCCTTCTGCCTGCTCTGCTCCCCGCTCTGGCTCTGGTGAATTCTCTCACCCTCCCGCGCTTCTGACTGTACCCAGTGCATGTATAAACAAAACAAACAAACAAACAAACAAATAAATAAATAAACATGCCTCTATTTAATAAATAAATAAATAAATAAATTATTAGACATGGTATGTTTACCTTTTAACTTACATTTGCAAATTCCCATGCCTGTATATAATTAAAAATTGTAACTTTTAGGTCTTTACAAATGATTTGTCCAGTGTTTCTTTCTCATTCTGTATAATGTACACAAATAACTCAGCCTTTTTTTCCATCTCTTATTTAAAGATAAAAACTATATTGGATCTTTATTTTCATTTTTTCAGTTCTCAGCTTCTGTAATTTCGTTCTGTATGACATTCACTAGTGAAAACATATTTGAATGATGACACTGACATCATAGCAAGAGCCTCAAATTTATCCTCCTTTATCAAAATGAATAATTCTTTCACAATTTTGCTGTGCTTCAAAATGATCATAACAGACTCTGTAAACACATGGACACTGAGATTGTGAACCCAGATCCTTCTGGGAAGAAAGAAAGAAACTGATATTTCATACATTTGAATTGTTTTAAATTGCAAAGCAGACAACTTGCTGATGTGGCACAGAACTTTATAAGTGGACAATAATTATATGACATAGGGTAGTTCCAGTTTCATAGTTGTGTCAGTACAAGGAATATCATGTTTTTTACTTGCTCATCAAAGGATTTGATGAGTAAATGAATTAATGCCTATATAATATGAAGTCTCAGGTTATAGGAATTTTGGTCAAATAGTTCATTGCTACTAATGAATGTATAGTATGTTTGAATAAACATATTGTAAGTGTAGTACATTCTTATTATTCCATTTATGAATTCATTTAATAAACAGCAGTTGCATAGCTATGATATAATAATCACTGTTCCTGATATTGTGCTGGGAACAGTGAACAAGCCAAGGAGGGAAGGTAGGCAGGGGAAGACCACACAGGTCATTTTGAGAAATTTGGGTTTTATTCTAACTATAATGGAGACCTTTGGAGGATATTTTAAACAGGAAACTTTTAATTTGTCAATATGTATTAAATTATAGTTGGAGCATTTGTATCATCTACATGGAGAAACAGGAAGTTGGAAGGCTGGATCAAGGCTAGATGGTGGTGACTTCTTTTTTTTTTTTTTTTTTTTAAGATTTATTCATGCATACAAGAACCAGAGTACAGGCCAGATGTGCAGGAAGGTGGGAGGATTCACCAGAGACAGAGCGGGGAACAGAACGGGCACATTGACCGAAGTACACTGCTGAGGGAAGCAGCAGGAGAGACAGGAGAGGTCTGCCTTGCTATGTGGGCCACTCTCTTGCTGGCTGGCTGGGGATCAAACTCGCGCTGCTGAGGCTGTGGATTGCCCCATAGTGCAGTGCTCAACCACCTACTCCACAAGGGAGGCCTTGTAGTGACCTCTTGGGCTAAAGAAGCAGAGCAGTGAACAGCATCAGAAAGTGGTGTCAGTATGATTTATGGTGGAAGAGACAACGTTGGAAGTGATGAAGGAAGGAAAGATATTACCATTCCAGAATTTTTGGCCGGAGCAAATAGAAAACCATAGAGAAGTCTGAGCAAAATCTGAATTGGGGCTGGGGTAGGAAATAAATAGTCAAGTCAAATGGGAAGTTAGAATTTCTAGTCTGTAGTTTATAAGCACGATGGTTAAGAAAGGAAGGATGGATGACTCTGGGGTTAGAGATAGGTTTCAAAACCCGGTTGTTGTGGCTGTAACATCTATGCAGGGAAAGAAGGGAAGAGTCTGCAGAACTGAGCCTTGGAACATTCCTGTAATCTAGAGGTCAAGCAAGAAGACAGGATTCATCTATTGAGATGAAGGAGGAACCACAGACATAGAACCAAGAGAGTATAGTGTCATAGATACCAAGATAGCAGTTGTAAGACACCACTTCTTTAACCCTCCAGCCCTGCAGAGAGACAACTGTTATAGGGAAAGAGAAGTGGTTTTTGGGTTTGGAAACATGAAGGTTCATGTTCCCATGTATTAATAGAGAAGTCCAGTTTGATTGGCTTGGAGGGAAAATGGAAGCTAAGAAAATGGAAATAGAAAGTATGGGCAACTCTTTCAAGAAGGGTTTGTTTGCAGTGCAACAGAAATAGAATGGTGGCTTAGGAAAATTAGACGAAAGGATGACTTAGATAAGACGAGAGTATGACTTCTCCTTGTGGGGAAAAGATCTAATGATCTAATTAAAGTCCTTCCCATAAGGGAAACATAATTGTTTTTTTTTTCTACCTTCCACAGGGGCTGTGAAATATTTCTGAGTTAGGATTCAATCATTCCAGTGCTTTAATAACCCTCTGTGTGAAACTTTACAATATCAGCCTCCTTGATCTGAACAGAAGTCATTTGTTAGGAGATGGAAGGCTCCCTCCTGTCTTTTAAAACCTTGTAAGCACCAATGGGTGCAGGAGCCTTTAGGAAAACTTTTTTGGGGGGCGGTTTGGGTAGAGATAGAATTAGCTTTTGCAATGCAGTGATAACTGACAGATGATTTATTGGAATATGAAAATTGCCCAGCCATGTAAGAAGCATTAAGCTAATTTTGACTGTGACATAGTCCATGTACTCAGTAATTTATCTCAGAGTACAGAAACACAGAACTGACATTCTTTTTGTTATTTTTTTTATTGAGGTAACATTGATTTACAACACTATGTTTGGGGGTGTGGAGTCACATCTCTTTGATTTTATGTTACCACATCACACCCACACTAGTGCACCTCTGAATTTGGGCCTCATCCTGCTATGCCCCCACACTCCCTCCCCTCTCCCATAGCCTTAATTCTTCAGAGGACTGATATATTTTTTTTAATTTTATTCATTCATTCATTCATTCATTCATTCATTCATTTGTTTGTTTGTTTATTTATTTATTTATACAAGTACTGGGATACAGGTCAGAGGCGCGGGAGGGTGAGAGAATTCACCAGAGACAGAGGGGAGAGCAGAGCAGGCAGACTGATGAAATACACTACTGAGTGGAGCAGCAGGCACGGCAGGAAAGGTCTGTCGCGCCATGTGGGTTTCTCCCTGGCCAGCTGGGAATCGAACCCGTGCTGCAGAGGCTGTGGACGGCTTCACAGCATGGCGCTCAACCCTGTGTGCCACTGGGGAGGCCCAGGACTGACATTCTTGAGGAATGTTCAGTTCACTGAATCCCTCCCTGCCCATTTTCCAGAAATCCAGTACGGAGATTTCTTTAATAACTTGCTGTGTTGATCTGTGCTTTGCACTGTCTGTGGTTGATTAATTCAGATGGGTGGAGCATAGTTGAAATAGTGTGTACTAATTTTGGAATGAGATTGATGATATTCTGTGGCTGAATTTGTCTTTTCTTTTTGATTATAACTTTTTGACCCATATTTTAAAAAAAATTAGTAATTTATTCAGTAACAAGAGTGAGTGAATTCATAGAAATGTTTTCTCCTTAATGGAAAAAAAGTTATTAATAATAAATTCTGTTTTTGCATGTGCCCCATGTGATACTTTAAGAAAATTACCAAAACTGTATTTTTTTTTTTTCATTTTTAGGGCAGTTCTTAGATTATATTCTTTTTGTATGTTATGTTTTTTCTGTAGTGTGCTGTAAAAATGTTGTTTACCTTTGTTATAGTACTAAGAAATGGGACTAAGATTAATCAGATTTTATTTTTTATACTCAAGCTGTTTTCTTTTCCTTGTGTCCAATTAAATTTTGTGCAAGTTTTCATAGTGAATTCAGTGTAACATTTGAAGGATGAGAGACAGCTGGACTGAACAGTTGTTTTGGGGGGGAAGATTTCAGGATTAATGAAATTTCCTTTGAAATGACCTGTATTTGTTTTTCTCTGACATTGATTTCTAGTCAGAGATTGCCACTAAACACTGAAGTCCTATAGTTAATGAGTTTTCAAGTTAATGGAATACTTCAAATGTGTTAATAATATTGAAACTCCTTCTTTTTTGTAAATCTCTGTGTGCTCACCAAATCCCTTTTTCCTGGCTCATAGCACCGCTATATTGTCTAGCTTCCCTGGCAGTTAGGAATGATCTTGCACTTGAAATCCAGGAAATGGAGCATGGCTGAAATGAGAGATGCTGTTTCAAGTCTTTGCCTGTGGTTTCCATGTTCTGTTTTCTGTGCTGTGATTGAATGCAGAGGAGGATGAAGCTTTAGCAGATGGTTGGGTAAGCAGTCAGTGGCCTGGTGCCCTCAGTGATATGAGGAGGAGAATCTTCCTGTTACCTCCATGTACTGTGATAATATATCAAAGAACAACCTCTACTGTACTGATCTACTGAAATCTCATGTATGAATCGATACCAAAAAGTGTATGCTTTTCAACCCTCTTGGAATCCTGGAATCCAGTTGTAAGCTCAGGAGGAGGAAGTGGGATTTTGGGGACACAGAACATTGTCTCTGCCAGGGAGAATTTCTCAGTTTTTAGGCATGGATGTGTTGTGTGCTGAAAATAAAAATTGTGATTTTTTTTTTCCCCAATAAAAATACATCTTGGCGAGGCAGACCTTTCCTGTCTCACCCGCTGCTCCCCTCAGCAGTGTATTTCTTCAGTCTGCCTGTTCTGTTCCCTGCTCTGTCTCTGGTGAATCCTGTCACCCTCCTGCACATCTGGCCTATACCCCAGTTCTTGTATAAAAATAAATAAATCTTTAAAAAAAAATACATCTTGTATTATCTCAGTTCTTTCTTGCTCCTGTAAAGTGAAGTGAGTTGTGTACTCACTCTGATGTTTGGGATAGTCCAGTATCAATAAAACATTTCACTTCACTTTGAGTCATGCATATTTCTGCATCAGATAATTAACATTGTTAATTGTATTGTTCCATAGCCAACTTACTGGAATGATCTGTAATGAAGGTTGGCAGCAGTCAACAGCTATCACATGCCATTTGAAATAATTACTGATTAGAGATAAATTATTAATTCTTGCTCAGCCTTTTCGCTCTGTGAATGTTAAAGTGTATTCTTACCTCTTAAATATGGTAATAGCTTTTACTTTAAATGCAAGTATTGGTAAGCTAAAAAATTCCTTTCCCTGGAGAATGAATTTTAATGAATGTCTTTAATGGGTGATAATTAAAAGAAATATTTGGTTTCGGATCTGGATTTAGAAATAGATCTGTTTTAATAATGTGTTCATCTTAAATTCCTGAGTGAGTCCTGTCTTTTTTTGTCTGAGGAAGCAATGGAAAGAGTGATTTTCTCCTTGCCTGTTTGCCCAGGTGTTCTCTATTAGGCATAGATTATTTTCTCTTAGTTCCTGAATGTAACAGTTGCCTTTTCAAGATTTTGGTGATGATGAACATAATAATAATAATGATAACAATGTTGAAAAAACCCAATGACTTTCTTTTTTAAAAGGAGTGTGTGTTCTTGGTTGATTTATATTTAATTTCACTTAGGTAGTTTGGGTTTACATGAACATTAGATTCTTGTGCTAATTTTATCCCTTTGTTGCTGTGTATGTAAAATAAATCTCTTAGCCTTTCTTTGTTTTCTGTTCCTTCATATTCTAACATGAAAAGTTAGGAAGTCTTTTAAAGCTCTACAATAGTATGATCCAGTGAATTTTTTGGTTTGTCTTTGCCTGGTAGTACCTGATCCCTTGGGGGGAGTAATCCTACAGTTATAGATAAAATAAGTTCTTGAAGAAGATAAGAAGAAAAATACCAAACAGAAAACATAAGAAAATAAAGGAAACATGCAATAAATATTATCAGTGAGGAATATTTTCATATTTCCCCAAAGAGATCTATTTTTATTCCTTATTGGATCTTAAACAAGTCTTCTTTTAGAAAGAAGGGAGATTTTTTTCAAAGTTTCTTCTCAAAATTTTCAGTCCTAGAGACTTTGGAATGTTTTCTGAAATTTGGATTCCTTTTTGATGTTTAAGTAGAGAATTTGAAATCCTCCAGTTGCAATTAAGCTCTTTGGGTGAATATCCATTTGTTTGGTGTCATAGCCATAAATAAACTTAAGGAACAACTGTAAAAAATCTTGAAACTGTGATTGTCTATTTAGATTACATGCCTTTCCTTTTTGCTTTTCAAATAAACAAACAAATATATAATTCAGTGAAATTATATTTTATGTGTGAAAATTGATTCTCTACTTTTACCTATCTTATTAAGCACGTAAATTGCTAACTTTTCAGTAGATGCATTTAAAATAAATTATAGCTAATCAAGTGTGTTGCTTTTGTTTCGTTTTAAAATGACACAGTATATATGCCATCACAGCACAGGGAAAAAAATTAGTTTGGTTACTCTTTACTGAAAACAGAAGTTGATTGCTCCTGAAATGAATTTTCAGATACATGAATTAATAATGGTGCACTGATGTGCAGATGAATAAGAATTGTGTCCATCAGAAATGATTGCTCATTTTATTTGAATATAATTATTCATAATTTTAATATATATGTAAGAAATTCTTCCCTTTTCTATCCATCTGTCTATGGCTGATTTTTGTGCTAATGGAGAATATTGCAATTACGGGGTTTTTTGTTTGTTTGTTTTTTGGTAAAAGCAATACATGTTACAATTCAGCTATATATGATACTCTTCAATATGTTCTTGTTATAACTTTTCTTGAAATGCCTATTTCTTTTTGTTGTGGTAGGTCAATATCCTGCAAATTTAGTTGCTTTTTATGAACTACCTTTCATAATGTTTTTGTTTTGTGTGTATTAGCTAGCAGTGAATATAAATAATATCTAACTTAAGAAACACTTAATGAACTACTTATATATATATAAGCTATTAACAGAATACTTAACACAGTTTCAAATAAAAATCTTATATTTAAATCTTCACTGTTCACCTGGGAAAGCGTTGTCTAATTATTGCCCTATAACATGAGCCCTGTTTAATAAGACTGTGCCTGCGAACATAATTTCATGTATTTACTGCTAATAACAACTGTTAATTAAAGCAAAATGAATAGACACGAAGGGTAATTTCTTAATTTATAATTGTCTTCCTTGGCAGACATTTCCCTTGTTTGTATAGCACACAACACTGGGGCCAAAAGAAGTGTTTACAGTTCAGTTAAGTTACAAAGGTAGTAGAAGATCTGTCCGGTCTTAACCCAGTCTTAATAAAATATAATAAGTATGTCTTCTCTGGTGTTCACAGTATTTCAAAATAGCACTGCTAATGTTGGCCTTAAAAGTTTGTAAGCAACATTACTTGGATGCTTCTTTGAATTCTGTGCATGTATGCCAGATTTCCTTCTCTTCGTGTCTATGAACGTTCCTCAGAGCCCGAGCTGTTGATGGCTGTTCCTCTCACCCCTGAAGTGTTGTGCTGCTTCCTTTTAGAAAGCTGGATTTGATTGCTTTATGTGTGACGGTCCACAGCTGCGCCAGGCTGATGCAAGTTGTCCCCTTTCAATTAAAACAGACTTTTCTTATTTAGCTGTGTGTCCAGACTGATCTGGATCTGAAGCTTCACTTTTTCCCTTAGTGGGAAAATGACTTTAGCAGTGTTTGTGAACTTGGGAGTCTGTTCCTCTCTTGGTAATAGTGAATTCATGGTGTTTTATCTCATGATGTAATGAGTGGTTGGTGCATAAAAAGTGTTAAGTAAAAGTATGTGAAAACTTTTTCCATTAGTTACCTTCTAAGCCTTATTCCTTTTTCCCACTTTATAAATATGTTTTTTACTGGTATGATTTGATTTGAAAATCTGATGGGGAAGGCTGAATTTTCTTTTTTAACCACATTGATTAGCATCACAAGCCATGGTAAAGCATATTGTTTATCGCCTAAGATATCTCAATTAAAAGGTCCCCTGGCAACAATGCTCCTTTTGAAAGTTGGCTTGGGTACAGTGATGGAGAAACTTCCTTGTCCCCAGTGCAGGAAAACCCACCAGGGATCTGTTTTGCACACTGGTCTCGTGTAGACTTACTGGCTCCTGAATGTTCTCTGAGAAAGGCAGGGTCACCAAGGACTGTGCAGGCTGGTCATGTGCAAGTACAAGAGGCACTGCTCAGGCAGGGCTTGTCCCCACCCCATAGACCATCCCCTGAACAAAGAAGCCTAGTGCCTCTGCTTGGTAAGTCTCCTTTATGTGGAGGGAGAAGGTAGAGAGTCACTGGGGAGGGAATTCACCACCTGGAATAACACATCTTGGTCTGTGTTTTCTACACTTATTTCTTTTTTGTGGAAGTAACCGAGAGAGTACCATTAGATACTATTCCCACTGATGGACAAGGTAATCTTAGTTCTGTGGTAAGGAAGACATTTATAGTCATACATCAAACTCATTTCAAATCTGTCAGGGCCTTTAAAGATTGTGAGGGAGACGTAAGCACTTTCTTTGCTGTAGTTTTTCGTGAGTGAAGGGCAATGTATCACCCCCATTGTCGTTTTGGTAATCACTTTATCCTTAGCTGTCTATCAGCAGGGATATGGTATTTCTATGACCATCTCCCCCACTGTGTAATGAACATTTGGGCTGCTTCCTTGTACAGAGAGCTGTAGGCACATTTGGACATGTTGTGAGTCAGCCCTGGCTTCTGAGTGCCAGATACTCCCTCTGTTGGACTTTGCCCAGTCCCCACGCCTACCTACCTCTCTTGCTACCCATCCGGTTTGGCTTTCTCTGGAGAAGATGGACGCTGATCCACTTCTCTGTTTTCCTCTTTTCATGTAGTTCTTTGTGTACATAGTGTGTCAATTCTAAGTCAAGTACATTGACATCAAACATATGGCAACGATTGATATGGACTGTATTTTTTAAAAGTAAAACACTTCAGGAAATCTTTGTTACTTGTAAACTTGCCTTTAGTTCTTTTCAACAAAATGCCTTAAGACCAATCACGATTTATACCTTCTCCTGTATCACGGGTTATGGGTTCATATAGGAATAAAACACGGTCTGTGCCCAAAAGATCTGAGTCCATGTTTAGTTTGGAAGCTGTAAGATTAAAAGATGAAAGATTTCAAGGGTGACTGTGGTGAATTTAAACTCCGTCCGTCTTTTCTTTTACTTATCTATAAATTTCTGTCCAATTATCACTTTCTCTGGGAAAAGCTTACCCCCCACCTCCACTCTTGGATAGCCACATGCCCTTGTTCTGTGCTCCACTTTAGGGAGCAGTCTTCCTTCAGAGCTTTTGTAATTTTCATTTATTTTGGTGAACTTTTCATTGTATTTTTCTTTACCTGACTTGAAACAGGGATGCTGTTTATTTTCATTCACTAGATTTGGTGCACACAGTAGGTCCTCAACAATTAGTTACCCCGTACTTAATTGAGTGAATATATAAGTTCTAACTTCTAACGAATGCTGAAAAGTAATTATTAAATTCAGTTTCTTATTACTGTATTCACTCTAAATGAGTATCATTTCTCTCAAGGGCCTAATATTTGTCGCATTTTATCAAACCGCTCTTGTACTTTAAAAGCTTTGGTATTATAGCATTTTTAGTCATGATGGGAATAATCATTCACATCACTTCCTTAGCTATGTTCCTGGTGGTTGCAGAGGGTTAAGATGGTGCCTATTTGGGATGGAAGGTTTGGGAATTGGAGCTGGGCATACAAGGAACATTGCCAGCCCTTATTAGCTCCCTGTCGTTTTTCTAGGTGAAAATAAATTAAGGATTAAGTATTTTCCTTTCAATTTTAATGAATATATCTAAGCCATTGTCTTGTTTCCTCTGTTAGCAACAACATCCAGTGAAGAAACTTGACATTTGTCATTTTAGAGATCAGAGTGGGTACAGGTGAGGAAATTATGCTGTTTCCATTAAACTAACTTGAAGAACTAATCTGGATTTTTGAACTAGCTATGAATCAACTCATCAGAAATATTTAAAAATGATTCTGTTGATTTTTGGGTTGTGGGTTCTGAGAAATTCATTATTTTGATATTTTCATACACTCTTCAAATTGATGCCATTCTTATATTATTTTTCCTTCTAAATGTTCCAAGTGCAGTTTGACGATTATCTCAATCTTACCTTTGCTGTTCTTCAAACTATTTCTATCTGGGGCTTTTGTTTTCTTAGAAGTCTCACTTCCCAAATTAAGGTCTAGTGGTTTCCTTACTAGAGAACTTTTATTTTCTTGGAATCCATTTGATTTTGGTTACTCCCCTCCCAGAATTAGTTAACTTCTTTTTTTTTTTGAGACTGCCTGCTAGAGAAATACTTTTAAAAGAGAAAGTAAAATCAGTATTTTAATATCAAAGTTCAATATTTTGGGGTTGACAGTTTCTCTGACAAAGGTAAAAATGTCGCCTAGTTTATAAAGTATGATTTTTATATCACTCCAAATGAAAATTAATGGAAAACAATTTCATTTTTAGCGGTAAACACGGTAACCAATAGCTCTTTTTTATTCACATTGACTTACGGCCTAAACATTTTTTTCTCACAGATCTGTTTAGATCTGTGTGGCAATTTTATGGCCCAGTCATATGGTAATCAGATTAATGTGCACTTGTGGAAAACAGCTCTACTTCTAAAATAAAAATCTCATTCCTTTAACAATGAAATAAGACAATTTTTTGCTATCACTTCTTTAGTAACTCTCAAGTAAATAAAAATAGTTTTCAACAGTCACCTTGTTGTAGAACTTTGATTTGATAACTAATGTTGATTTTCCAGCTTGATTCCAAATAGAGTTAAACATGTCTCATTTCACAAAAATTGCTTTGCTGAGGAAGCATACGGAGAAAAGTATACGGAGGAAAAAAAAAGTATACGGAGAAAAAAAAAATAACTTTTTCTTCACATTTGCCTATTAAAATTTCATGATTGGTTTAAATTGATTGATTTCTGACATGGAGCAAGACCTAGTTTTGTGCTACTTATAAACATTAATAAATATGCTGACCAAACTGAATTAAATAATCCCAAAAATGATAAAATTTAATGAAAGGCATCTGGATCAAAGGAGACCTCTAAGTTCTGGATCAAAGTGCTATGTGCCTTCGAAAAGAGAGGACCAGATAGATGGTCAATTTTATGACTGTAATACTCTGAGTATTAGAGGAGTAAATGTTATTTCTCTTTGCAGTTCAGAAAGCTCTTTTTAATTTTTTTTTTTTTTTGGGTTAAGTATGAACATGTCCTGCAGGCATCTCCCATCCATCTCTTCTAGATTAGCTGTCTCCACTGTTTTTCCTTCTCTTTCTTACCCATAAATTTGGACTCTTTCTTGACACTGATGACAACTCCGGTATCCTTCTTGTCACCTTGCATATTTTAAACATAAAAATATTCAGTGGTTTTAAAAAGGAAAAAAGAAAGTATACATTAGGAATAGGACCATGAAACCTGGCATTGAAACAGTTTTTTTTTTTTTTTTTTTATTGAATGTTCGTTTCTGGAACAGAACTTATTTTAGAATGTAGAAATGTAGACTAAACAAACTGGATGCGTTTGAGAATGCAAACATAGTTAAATAAACAAGGTGAGCACATATAGAAATGTATTAGCTAAGGTACTAATGTTTTTGCCTCTCAACCTACTACTGATGTGGGTAAACAACGGGGCCTATTTCCTCTTCCAAAATTAGAAAAGAATTTTTAAAAGCCAAACTTTGAATCATCAGTTCAGATTGTGGAAGGATTATAACCGGATTTTGTTTTGGTCTTAGTTTCTGCATAACTTCATAAATGTCAACCCTATTTTTGATTTCTTAATAAAAAGTGATATGACAGAGCAGTATCTGTGTGCTGATTAGTAATCAGTTCTTTAAATTATCTATCCATTGCCAAAATTATTGAAATTTTGTTATTTTTAAGTGATTTCTTTTGAAAGCAACTTTATATATTTAGAATATGAATACATTTTTTGTTAATAGTGATCAAAGATGAACTGCAACAGAAATTTATGGAAGAGATAACAGCATAAATGTTGGCATGTTAATTAGCAGAGAAGGAAGTGAGGGAAGGTACACCTGGTGGTGTTTGGCTTATTACTTGTTGTCAGTAACTGCTCTGCTGACTCTTTTCAGATATATTTTGAGGAAGATTAGATCTTGTCACAAAGTAATCAGAAGTTTCTGGCCATAGCAAAGCTCAGTGTGCAAAAGCACAAAAGGCCAAATGACTTAGAGGAAAATGTCAGAAAACCTAGCTCTACTTCTTTCTAGTTCCACAAGGAATTGAATGAATCCCTATAAGTTGGTGTTTCTTCATCTGTAAATTGAGGTTGTGCACTGGGTGATTATTGACTCCTCTCTAACTCTGTGAAATGGAGATCATGTTATGCATATGCTTCTTCCAGTTTCCACAAACTTTCATCCTTTGGTTGGTAGTTAGAGAGTCAAGTCAAACCAAGTCTTTCCATTTTGAATTTCTTTTTTCAATTGATTTCTCTTCTGTGCTTCTGTCCATTCCTGTTCTTCTGTTCTAAAGAATGAGTACGTTGGGGCCTCCCCTGGTGGCGCAGCGGTTGAGCGCTGGGCTGTGAAGCTGCCCGCAGCCTCTGCAGCGCCATTTCAATCCCCAGCCACCAGCGAGGGTTCCACATGGCGCGCAGACCTCTCCTGTTGCGCTCACTGCTCCCCTCAGCAGTGTATTTCGTCAGTCTGCCTGTTCTGTTCCCTGCTCTAGCTCTGGTGAATCCTCTTCCCCTCCCGCGCTTCTGACTGTACCCAGTGCTTGTATAAATAAATAAATAAATAAATAAATAAATAAATAAATAAATAAATCTTAAAAAAAAAAAAAAGAATGAGTACGTTGGTCTCTTGGACTTGAGTCAAATGAAAAAGTAAATTAAGAAATCATGTTTGCTTACATGGGACTGGCTCATAGACATCTGGTAGAATTTCTTAAATGTAAATATGTGTCAATGAGGAGAGGGGTTCTTGTTGAACCCTGAATAAAGTCTCACTGGATAACTTGTTGTACTTTTCTTTATGAAGAAATGTTCCTCCTAATTTTACTATGATGGGAAATGTTAATTTTCCCCTTAAGATATTGAAAAAAAAAATTGTTAGTACAATCATTGTGAATGCATAAAGTATAGGACTTACTGCTATGTATTTATGTATAGGTTCCTTATTATGTATATGCTAAGTTACTGAATTTGATCTCTTGAGTTACCCTTTTAAAAATTAAATGTTGAAATATATAGATTTTATATAATTATCCAGAATTTCTAAATCCAAAAAGATAAGAAAATTATTTTTTTTAATTTTGTCCTGATTTAGTGGCATAAAATTATTTATGCATTCATGCATCTTTCTGAAGATATTTTATTGTTTTTGATGGTAAGGTGTAAAATATGCACTTTGATTTTTTTTTTTCCTGACTTCAAAATATATCTGTGGTATGGGCAATAGGTAGTTTTGTGGTGAGTGTGGTGTGGTAACATGCATCTAAAGAAGTATGAGCCTATACCCCTAAATCATACATAGTGTTGTGAACCAATGTTAGCTCCAAAAAAAAAAAAAGGGTTAACAAAAAATACATCTAACTGCTAGGGCTCAAGATGAAAGATGTGATTTTTGTCGTCATAATATCCCCAATTAGCAAGTGAGCATAAGCATATTGGTGTCTTACTCATTGCTGGCAATCAAAATCTAATGCAATAAGTAGCCAACAATTTAGTGCATTCCCCTAAAAAAAGGCTGGAATGAGAATCTGGAAAAATAAATCACATACAATATGGGAGAGAATCTTGACAAACACAAAACACATGATAGTATTTATCCATAGAAATAAGTATTTGTAATTT
Organism: Talpa europaea; assembly: GCF_964194135.1. Classification (NCBI taxonomy): domain Eukaryota; kingdom Metazoa; phylum Chordata; class Mammalia; order Eulipotyphla; family Talpidae; genus Talpa; species Talpa europaea. The sequence continues at coordinate 24,264,208 of NC_140071.1, forward strand.
TTAAAGCCAGTTTTTTGTTTGCTATTAAATGCAGTGTTTTGTACAGATTTGCTAAACATGGTAAAAAGAAATTCTAAATAGAAATATTTGATATGCAGAATATTTGCATAGCTAATTAACGGACTGCTTTGGAAGCATTCACTACTTCATTGAGTAATTTGGCTTTGAAAACAAAGTAGTAAAATTGTTTTTATAATGCAAATGCAAATGACATGCAACAGCATTGACTCAGCAGATTGTATCTTTTTTATGAAGTAACTATAGGAAATGAAACTGAATAATTTTCACATAACACTGCTTTTTTATTTCTGAACTATGGTCGTAGATGACTGGTTCAAAATGGGCGAAAATTTGCGGGGAGATAACAGATGGTGTCTGTTGGGCTCTGATGGGCAACTTGACTTTTCAAAAAGAACTGAAAATTCGAATTATTGATAACAATACATTTTTAAAACAAATTTCTTCTGCTTAAAAAAAACTTGACATTTAAAAATTCTTGATGAAGTATATATTAAAGTTTTCAAATGATTCCCCAATTGACTTTACTCTAATATTCTTCATATTCTTAAGTCACTTTATGAAAGATCCTATTAAACTGTGGATAATAGTATTATATTTAGATTTCAATTAAACTGTACTCAGGGATAGAAATAGTAGTTGTTATAAAATGGCTTATCAAATTGATTCACAACCTCACAATTTATTTTACATAAAAGGTATTTTGTCAATGTCTAGGGTAGTCTGATGTCTTTATTATCAAATTCAATATCTTACCATCTGAGGCTTTTTTGTATTCATTCGATCACTTATTTTTCCACCAAGTCATTCCATATAATTCCCCACAGATCTGGCTCCTACACTTATTCATCTTTCCCTTAAATCTCCAGTACTCATCCATTTCTGGTGTATTCTCAAATACTACATACTTAGCTTCTAAAACCTTTCTTAAGGTGCTTTGTTTCATGAGGAATATTTTCTGTCTTTCCTCATGCTCTATATAGTAACAAAACTTTACTGATGAGGAAGATAAACTTATGTGATAAACTTTGTTATGAAAAATACTTTTGGAAACATTCAGAAAATCTCAAGGAACCTATTTCAGAATGATAATAAATATAGTAATGTAGATAAGAGGGATATAGATGCTTTTAGCATAGAATTTTATCTTTCTTTTTAATGGAAGTTTTATTTCAGATCTCATATTTGCTATCTATGAAATTAATAATAATTTATAAAGACTTGAGAGTAGAGAGTGAGGTTGGGAAATCTCATGCAGAAAATTTCATTTTCTTCTCACTGATGCCTAAAGAAAAAGAAAGGGGAAAAAAGGAAAAAAAAGACCCTCCTAATGTAGAAGTATTCAGTTCTTAATTTGCTGTGGGCTGTGACTGGATGACTGAAGTAGTGAGTCATACATAGACAGACCTACCTGATGGAGGAGAAGAGCATGTAGTTCAGTTGTTTGCTGACAATCGCATAATCATTTTAAACAAGTTAATTTGTTAGTAATGTATTTACTGTTGGATAAAATTGATTCTCCTTTCCTATTTCATGGCCTTGGAACTGTATAATTCTCAACCAAATTGCCAGTGTCCTCATGATGGTTAGTATTCATATTCATTCTCATTCTCTTTCCCTCTTCATCCTCTCTCCCCCATCCTGTTCCAGCCTCCCCACCCACCGTTTTTTCTGTATTTTGTAACCTGAGAAATTTCTTCATTGACTTCTCTGTAGCCCAAGAGGTGTATCTGTTTTCAGACACAGAGAAATGACATTCCATGGGAGTTGCCCCATTTCTTCAGTGAATTCATAGTGCCAAAATCAACAATGCCAAGACACGTGTTTATCCTTTAACCACACATTGCCTTGAGAGGGCAGCTGAGACAGTGGGGTATTTATGCCGATCCTAAATGCAAATCATAGCAATATTAAATACACCGAACAAAGTGTTAGACAACCTATATTCTAAAGCCTCGGTATCATTAATATCATTATAATCTATTGCTATAATAGAAATTCATCATAAGCAAAAGGATTTTTAGTGGTGAAAGAACATTTTTATAAGCTGAATTGATGGTTGCCTCTCTTGTAGTGCTAGAATGGGATTCCAGTGTACATTTATTTGGCTCCTGGGGAGCTATCAGAACAGAATATTTTCTGTAATTTACTTAGACATATTTGCATGGCCTGCAAATATTGAAGTTTCAAGACCTTCAAGTGCCCTTTGCTGTTTGTTCAGATTCTATAATCAATGTTGCAAATATCAAGTGTAATATTTTTATGATTTTAGGCATGTTGAATTATACATGAATGCACTTGAACCCTCTGCACGTAATGTATAAACACAGACAATGTGACTCCTTTGTTCTCTTCTTCATAACATTATGCAGTACAATAAAATTCTATTACAATGATTTGTTTCATGCAGACACTCCAAGGCTAAATTATTTTCCTTAAAATATTGCATGTATATAAAAACTCCGTTCCACGAGTGAAAGGCAAGTTTTACTCCTCTCTCTTAAAATCAGACTTATAAACAGACTTAAGTTAATGAGATTTAGGTTGTGTGTCTTTGATTAGACATAAAACACTTCTTATTCTACCATAGTTTCAGAGTCAGTGAACCTACATGGCACAGTAACTATAATTACATTTTGAGCACCTCTTATATACTGTATGTATATACACTGAAGACCTGGGGTGCAGCAGTGAGTAAGCTTCATAGAGAAATTAGATCTAGCAGGAGAAAGAAGAATTGACTTGGTATTCACCCAAAATATAACTGTGGCATTTTTTAGGAGAGGTTAGTATAGAACACTATGAAAGTGTTTAGTAAAAAGACTTAACTTGAATGGGTCAGGTTGACCAGAATAAGATGGAAATGGAGCGGGAGTTCTTGTGAAAGCAGATAAGCAAACTAATTCTTGAAGAATCAGAGGATCTAGCCAGCAGGTGGAAGGGTTTCTCTCATTTTGTTAATGCGTAAACATCAATTTGAATTTTGGAGTGTAATATTTAAATCAATTCTAGTTGTTTTCTTCTATGTAAATATAAATGCAATTGATTACTATTAATCAACTTATTCCAGGAAAATTTAAAAAAAGAACTTCATTAGCAATAACAACAGTAAACAACTGATGAGCCAAGAAACTTTCCCTCTCAAAAATATACCCTCCCCACACAAGCCCTTTGCAACTTTTAATACACTTTTAATAACTATATAAACATAAATTTTTAGCAGAAGTGGGGTAACAACTTTATTACATTATGATTTTTGCATGCCTTTTATTAATGGACATAACTTTATTTATTTAACCAGTTCCTATTCATGAATCTTTCTTTTACCGTAACTTTTCAAAAAACCAAAAATGTTTTAAGCAAAGCCTACTGTAAGTATAAAAGTGACTTAATAAGTTTTGCATCTAAATTCATCTGAATACTAAAGATGGTTAAATGAGAATTGGAGGTACAGACTGAGATATATATTCTTTACCAGAAGAAAGCCATGTGCAGTGCCATAGGCAGGAATCATTTGCAATTACAATCCATATTTTATGCAACTCAGCTTTTATTCCTGTGACGTAGAACAATAGCCAAGGCAATCAGAAGCTCCTGGAGATAAGGTGTCATGGCAGGCTCCACTTAATAATGTCCAGCATTCCAATGGAAAATACCCAGATTTTCTTTTTGTCCGCTTTTCAGTTTTTGACATTTTTGCCTCCTCCTGTGAGCATAAGAAGCTATGCAATGGATCTCATCTTTTAATGCCTATATAATTGGGTTAATTTCTGAACCGTTGATGCTCCTAACATTTACTAAGGTTTTCTTATGTCTTGCCAGAAAATGACCTCCTCTCAGCTTTTGTAACTCCTGGAGCCTATAGACCAAAGACTGGGCCAGTTTTCTTGGGAGGATTTGTAGGCATGAGTTCTACTTGTAAAGTCACCTTATCTCTCAATGGTGGTTTGTCATTGATTAAATGAAAGTGATTAAATGAAAATCATTCTTATATAGGATACTCACAGGATGTCTGTGGTTACACAATTAATGTTTCCAATAATATGGTAAAAAGAGAGAACATATTTCTTATTGAATCAATTAAAATAACTAAAAATAAGGACAAAAAATGACACTCATTAGAAATTTCTGAATTATTCAGGGATCACTGAGCATTAGTGTTTCATTTTAGTTTATAAAAACAATGTCTACAAAATTGAAAGTTAGACATAGCAGAAAAAGAAAAATGTAAGTCTTCCTCAAATATCTGTTAGAAAATAGTATATTAAAATAGTAACAACTACATATAAACAAATAGCTATAATCTAAATGTTCCTCGTAAATTAATTCAGTCTCAAGTAATTCTTGTTTCATTGGATCTAGAGTTAGCCTTAATGAAGCCTTCTGTGTTCATAGGAAGAATCTACTTATCAGTGTTCAGTTTAGACATGTATTCAAAACTGGTATTATAATTAATTGTTAATTGTTTTTGTTAAACTGCCATCTTTCCTTTTGTCCAACCAATCACGTGGCTATATTTGTGTTATATTCTTGTAACTTTGAAACTGTCTTTTAGTTACATATTCACTGGCTTAAGAATGAATTGCATTTGTGCCTCCCCTGGTGGCGCAGGCAGTTGAGCGCAGTGCTGTGAAGATGTCCACAGCCTCTGCAGCGCCAGTTCGATCCCAGCCTGCCGGCGAGGGTCCCACATGGCGCGGCAGACCTCTTCTGTTGCGCCCGCTGCTCCCCTCAGCAGTGTATTTTGTCAGTCTGCCTGTTCTGTTCCCCACGCTGTCTCTGGCGGATCCTCTCACCCTACCGCACATCTGGCCTGTACCCCAGTTCTTGTATAAATAAATAAATAAATCTTAAAAAAAAAAGAATGAATTGCATTTGCTAATTGAATACTTAGTAATCAATTAACTTTGTAGTTCAAATATGTCAGATTTAAGTACTGGAGCCTTGTTTTCAAATAATTGTACTTTCCACATTAATCTTATGAAAAGAAATCATTTTCAGAAGCTTAATGAAGAGTTAAAGGCTGATTGATTTCAGCAGGCACTTAGAAAACTGCCTCAGTCTAAAAGTATCACCATTCTCCTGTTTAGTTGCTAACCCTCCCCAAAGGCTGTGGTTCAAAAACAGACAAGAAAAGCATGAAAGGACATTTTCCTTCAACTCATTTCCACAAAAAACTGTGGGACACCTACAATGGGCTACTATCGTAGGTTCTGGAGATAAACTGGTGAAGAAAACAGAGATGTCATCTAATCTTACAGATATGGTGGAGGAAATATGATTACAGTCTGTATGAGGGCTCTATAGCAAGATCTGTCCAAATCTGGGAAGGGTGATCAAAGAGTTTCTTACCAGAAAGACATTCCATTTGAGATCTGGAGGATGAGAATAAGTTAACAAGGCAAAATGGAGTGGGCAGTGAAAGCAAGAGAGAGAATTCCAGGTAGGAACAGGGTAGGCTTCAGATATGTAGGGGGTCCTTTTTGTTGACACCCAGAGAGAACGGTAGGACAATGGTGCAGGAATGGATGAGATGAGTAAAGAGGCCCATCCTGCAAGGCTCTTCAGGAGAAATTAAGAATTGTGTTCAATATTCTACCAGAAATAATCTGAGAACTAATTTTATGCACCATAAAATTTTTGAGAAATTTGTGAGGGTAGCATCTTAGTATCTGTTGGAATCATCTCTTTGAATATTTATAGTGTTTTCTTAAAATATGCCTTCTTGCCTCAACAGAACCTTACTTCAGTTGTAGAATATTCCATATGCAGTGTTTCAGCCTTGGCATGCTGTGTAAATCATTTCTAGAAGCTTTAAACTTTTTTTTTTACAAGCGTGTATAACATGAACTTTGTTGTAAAACAGTGAAGATAAAGGTATCTACATTTTTGTGAATATTTATCAAAAGGATATTGAATGGGTTATAACTGCAAACTGTGCAAATGAAAAAAGTTTGGCAAGTTCAAAGATTAACTTATGGGGAAGAAAATGGAAATAATGTTTTTATATAATTTAATTCAGGTCCCAGTGATTGGTAACTTAGCATGCTCTCTCCTTGTTGGAATTTTGTTCTTATTTCTGTGTATGATTAAAGAACAAGAAGCAGAAGTTTATTTTAAATATACTGTTGACTCTTGCATTTGACTGAGGTAGTATAAGAGAAAAATTTTGCTCATACCTTTGTGTATCTCAATACCATAAATAAAGCATGCAACTTTGTTGTTAGTCAAAGTTGAATTAAGGTTTTTTAGGTTCATTCCTTCGAGAAGATGGCTTACTTAGAAGTCTGAGAATTTGACCTATAGCATATTTAAGCATAGACATGGCTGACTTTTTCACTTCCCTTAAAATCAAGCACTTTTGCCCACTTGATGAACGTGTAACTTAAATATCAAAATAAGCTTAAAAAATAGGAACATAGCCATTATGGGGAAATTGGTGTCTATTGGGTAAGGAAAATATAAATTGTCCTTAATTAGTTAAGGACATTCTAGTCCTTAAACATGATGTGGGCCTATAGGATCGTGTGTTAGGTGTGTCAGTATTTGCTGCTTTTTTTTGTTAGAGATTTATTTATTTATGCATACCAGAGCTGGGGTACAGGCCAGAGATACAGCTGGTGAGAGGATTCACCAGAGACAGAGTGGGAAGCAGAACAGGCAGATCTACTGAAATACACTGCTGAGGGGAGCAGTGGGCAAGACAAGAGAGGTCTTCTGCACCATGGGGGCCACCTCCCTGGCAGGGAATCAAACTTGTGCTGTAGTGGCTGCAGATTGCTTCACAGCGCTGCTTCTTGACTCCTTGCACCACCAGGGAGGCACCAGTATTTGATGCTTTTTATCAACTAATATTGTCAACAATTTATTTCACTGGTGGGGAAGGTATATTTGCTTTCCTGAAATGAAAACTTGGTTCTCTTTCTTCATGTTGAGTGATTCTGAAGAAGGACGGGGCAACTACCTGTGCACAGTGGCCATTAGAGGCCTAGAGTAACGTGTGCTGGGTTATCCCATGCATGCATTATACCATGTAGCAGCATCTTCCTGCTCAAGCATTCCCCTTACCCGTGCCCTTTTCTGTCGAGGTGAACGGACATTCCTCCTGCTGTACTTTCAAGAAAGGAATAGAATTAAATAAATACTTTCATTTGCAGTGCCCTCAGCACTAGTAAAGTAGTAAACTGCGAATCATTTTGAAATGTTACGATTTCTATTCCTTTGTGCTGAAAATAACCGGTACTTCCATTTTTAGAACATTTCAGAGATATTCCCTATTTTGTGTCATTGAATGTCAGCTCATGCTATCAGCAGTGGGTGTCACACAAGTATCACCCTCACTATCTAGAAATCAGAATGAAAAATACAGTGAGTACATATGACCTGGGCATTCAGAATCCGTTCTGCTTGAACATTATAAAAAATCTGTTGGCGGATATGATGTGAGGCCTGGCATGGTGAAGGGGCCCACAGGGTGTTGTGCTGGGTGTCTGTATTTGCTGCTTTTTATCAACTATTTAAGCACTTGCCCAAGCAATAGATATTCTGTCAAGGACTGTCATGCTATGTCCTCAAGTAATTTTGGGAAAGATAATGCTTTTTCATTTATTTAGAAATTATTTACTGAGTATTAAATTACTGCAGAGCACTGGGAATTTGAGGACAAAAATGTTCAGTCTGTTCCTTCTGTCTAGAGGACAGTTAATGAGAAGGTGAAATAGGACAGAGGGGACGGAATACCCAAGTCAACCTGGATGTTTGAAGTGTCTTAGGAGACTGGGCCAGGAGGGCTGAGGCGAGTGTGTCCCAGGGAAGGCATTCTGTGCGTAGGAGTAACAATTCTGATTGTACTGTTCCCAACCAAGCAGTTAATGTTTATTGAATACCTTGTCTTTTCATGGTGTAGTTTTTTCTTCTCAGTGCTTACACATATTAACTACTTTACTCCTTACAACACCCCTAAGAGATACACTACAGATGAGGATACTGGGGCAGAGTGGTTAGCCTTATAGCTGCAGTCCCATAGTTAGCAACGGCAGAGAAGATTTCAAATCTAAACAGTCTGGCAAGTCCCATTCCTTTTTGTGAAATTCCGGAATGATGGAACTTACATGTTGGAGTGAAGGGTACTGGTCAGGGTTTTGACTGGTAGTGATGGGTCAGATCATGAAGAACCTTGAAAGACATCCTATGGAGCTAGAATTTTATTCTGTAGAATCAATCAGTATATGTTTTTTGGAGACCAGATCTAGAACTCACCTGCATTAGAATTATTTGGGGTGCTTTTTAGAAATGCACATTCCCAGGTCCCACTTCAGGTGCACTAAATCAGAATTTACCTGCCCTAGAAGGTGGCCAATGGGCTTATGTACTGATACAGTCAAGTAGTAAGTAGTTCTCTATTTCCTAATAGTGGCTGCTGCTATTTCTTGCCCCAGACTTCTTGGTATTTAATTTGCTGAGTTGAAATTAACATAAAGAAGGCTGAGTTATGTTTTGTTTGTGTTGGGTTTAATTTGCTTGCAAAATAGCTTATTGAAAATATGTAAAAAAGAGAAGCTGCCTGTTTGATTTGGAGATTCAGAATTTTAGAGTCTTCTGCTTATGAGTAGTAGGAGACTCGTGGATGTAGTTGAAATTTCTTAGGATGAAAAATAAAGCAGTCAGCATGGCTGGGAAACATGGAAGCAGCATGAGATACAGAATCGGTGAGGTGAAGAAGAGCATTTTTCCAAGCAAGAGGAGACTCGGGGAAGCGGAGTTAAGGAACGAAAGACAGAGGGTTTCATGAGGTCCTTATTTTCATTAATGCATCTGGAGATAGACCATGGGAGGCCTGTGGTGAGCTGACGAAGCAGAATTTTGGTGGCGTACAGAAGTAGAAGACAGGTGATAATGTGCATGTGCAGCAGGAGGGGATATTTAGAAATTTAGAGCGGGTTAGATTACTCTGTAAAAACTTAACTTGGAAAGAAGAGTAGAGTGATAATTTAAAAAGTCTCCACAAATTGAAGAGAAAGCTAAGCATTGCTAACATTTTTTTTCTTTTTACATAATATAACTTGTTTGAAAGAAGGAAACAATGCAGATACACAAAGAATAGAATTCCCTTTCATCTAATAACCAAGAGCTAACTCTGAAAATTTGTCAATTTTTAAGAAACCGTGTTTCTATCAGTATATATTTGTAGTAAATATGATAATGAAAATCCATTATAGTTCTTTTTAAGTTTTCCTACATGTCTTCATGTATCATAAACACTTACCTCTCATTGCACACCACTTTACACTTTCACATTTGCCTAGTACAATATTGTTTGTATAGTCCTATGGTGGTGCAAGGGGTTAAGACGCAGCACTATGAAGCAATCCATAACCACTGCAGCACTACTTTGATCCCCGGCCAGGGAGGTGACCCACATGGCGCAGCAGACCTCTCCTGTCTCTCCCGCTGCTCCCCTCAGCAGTGTATTTGTCAGTCTGCCTGTTCTGCTCCCCACTGTATCTCTGGTAAATCCTCTTACCCCCCACACCTCTGGCCTGTACCCCAGTTCTTGTATGCATAAATAAATCTTAAAAAAAAACTATAGTTTTTATAGTCCTATTATTGACACTCTTGCTTTTTTTAAGGTACTTTGTCATTTTATATAATACTAGTATCAATAATCTTTGTGGGTGAATCTTTTCACACTTAAAATTCATAATTATAATTTGAAATTATTAATTTCAAACTGTGGAAGGATTAGATTAAATTACTAGGAAAAAAGGGCCCTAATTAGATCATGGTTTTATGTGTTCTATAAATCAAGTAGATGGATTATTCTTAGGTGAATGAACAGGCATTTCCTTCTTAATTGGTGCAAAGAGAGAAGTGTGAGCTTATTAGGTGTTTGATGAGAGGTAGAACAGAGAGGGACCTTGAGGGATTAACCATATGATCACCTTTCTTTTACATTAATGTGGCTAGCAATGGCCAGCACTACATGGAGTGTTGGAAAGTTATGAAGGTTTGAAAAAATAACTGAAAAAGAAGCAAAGGTGTATTTGAGGGGTAGGTAAGCAAAATTGAGCACCGCACTGTGGTATAGTCAGGCCCCATGGCTCCACGATCCTGTCTAAGCAGCAGGCTGCAGAACCAGCTAGAAAAGCCCATAGTGACTTAATCTGCAGTTTTGCTTTTGTAGGTCAGGTAGATAGCCTGCAAGGACAAATAGGGGTGCACAAGGGGGTGGAAGGTGGGAGAGCAGTGAGGTATGTAACATAAAGAAGGAAATAAAGGCAGGAAGGACCCATAAATAACATAAAGAATGAAAACATGGGGCCCCAAGAACGTGAGAGGGTAGAGAAAGGAGTGAGGGCTAAAAAGTGATAACATTGTGGTTAAAAATTAGGGGTTGAGACTTTAGAAGAAGAGCAGTTCTGCTCCACGTCAAGATTGCAGGGTACTGCCATGGGTTTTGTGAGCTAGGCTTCAGGCAAAACGTAACCATGGAACTATGCATCTAACTGTTGTCCTTGTAGATGTTTGGTGGTTGTGATGAGTTTAATGAAGAGGAAATGAGTGCCCTAGAAATCCCCTGTTGTGGACGAGGAGGTTGGTAGCTAGTAGTGGTAAAGAATGACGATGCTGGTAGAACTGGATGTTTAGAAAATGTTTTTGGAAGATAATGATGACTGTTTGGGGAAGTATAGATGAGCTTCTGGCATGCCAGAATTCAGCCAGCCTTTAACTTGAGATGCCAGGGCTGGTTGTGAAGTTGGGTGGTGGAGAAATGTCTCTGTAGATTGGGGAGGATGGAAATTTAAATACTGGAGTGAATTTTTTCCTAATAATCTTCCAGGGGGTCTGGGAGAAGGTAGAATACATGTATTCTCAGGTCTACGCTGCTTTCATGCAAGTGAACATAGAAAGATGAGGTGGAAAAATAGTTTCAGATTTTAGAGAATAAGTAAAAGACTATTTCACAGTTAAAATACTGGATTTTGCTTGGGTGGAGCTGCAAAAGTATGAGCTCAGGCTCCTGGGATTTTGAGTTGCCAAAGGCAGAAAGTCACACCTTGCAAAGTATAGTTGTTCAAGAAAAGGTCATCTGTTTCATCTTCAAGTCTAAGGTCCCTTTTCTCTTATGTTAAAACTGCCATCTCCCATTAGCTCCCTACTATTTTTTTTTTTTTAAGATTTATTTATTTATACAAGCACTGGGTACAGTCAGAAGCGCGGGAGGGTGAGAGAACTCACCAGAGCCAGAGCGGGGAGCAGAGCAGGCAGAAGGACCGAAGCACACTGCTGAGGGGAGCAGCGGGCGGCAGGAGAGGTCTGCGCGCCATGTGGGACCCTCCTCCGGGGGCCGGGGAGCAGCCGGGGATCTAACCGGCGCCGCAGAGTCTGCGGGCAGCTTCGCAACCCAGCGCTCAACCGCTGCGCCACCGGGGAGGCCCAGCTCCCTACTATTCTTAAAGAATTTTATTAGGTCTGTGAATTGGGAATTATGTCTGCAACTCTGATCTACTAATTTTTCGCAGATATTACAAGAGCAGTAGGGTACGATGGAATAAATGGTGGATTTAGAATCAAGAATAAGCTTATAGGGCCTCCCCGGTGGCACAACTGGTTGAGCTGCCCGCAGCCTCTGCAGCGGGGATTCAGTTCCCGGCTGGCCAGGGAGAAACCCACATGGTACAACAGACCTCTCCTGCCTCTCCTACTGCTCCCCTCAGCAGTGTCTTCGGTCTGTCTGCCTGTTCTGCTCCCCGCTCTGTCTCTGGTGAATTCTCTCACCCTTCTGCACCTCCGGTCCATATCCCAGTTCTTGTATAAATAAATAAATCTTAAAAAAAAGGAATAAGCTTATAAACAATTTTAATTAAATGAGTAAACAATTGCATAAACTAAACACAAGGTTAGGTAGATAATGAACATATCTAGAAACACCTTCACAGGAGGATTGAGAGAGATCTTAGTTGGGACAAATGCTTTCAGAGGAATAAGAGGTAGAAACAATCATTTTATTTAAAAAATTATTGAGGTAATAGAAATAATTTGTTAGATTCTAGTTTTAAATTTGTGATGTTCAGAACCGAGTGTTGCGTGGTGCAGACACATATTGACTAACCTGAGTTTCTCTAGCAAAGCACTCAGCATCATTATAGCTTATTCCAGTATTCTGAAGGGATTTTAACCCAAAACAATTCACAGCTTCTTTTGAGTTTTTCTTCATTCTAATGTTTACTGTTTTTCTTTTTACTGAAAAATGTGTATATGTACTTTAGTATTTATTATGTGCAACACTTGCTAACCTTAATCTTAAATCTGAATTTTCTTTTTTATCCTATCTCTTTTTTTCTTGGCTCTACCTATTAGGTCCTTTAGCTTAATCATCCATGTCTCCTTCTACTAGATTGTTTCGCTAAGAACTCTGTAAGGCACACAGTGAAACTGATTCGAATTTTACAGCCCTGGTGATTTTCCTTCTGGTGTACTACCAAGAAAATGCTCTCGCACAACAAGCTGATGAATCATTTTGCAGGGCTATGGTATTTGAAAAATGAGGTAGGATCGTGAACACAGAAATGTTTCCTAAATATCATGAGGATAATACAACCATAAAATAAAATCATCAGTGTTAGCTTTGGTCTCTGATAAAAGTAATATATTTTGATTGTTTTAGCAAATTGAGTTCCCCAGAGCACATTCATTTGTTCTTGTAAATTTTACTTCTGTAAATTTTCATTGCTTGTTCTGAAAGCTGGCTAAAATTGCTCAGCACCTGCTGTTACGTGTCTGGCATTGTCCTGGGGGCCTTACACCTGTTAGGCCATTAAATCATCACAGCAGGCTTGTAAGTAGGTTTAGATTCTCCTATTTTACTAAAAGAGATGGAAGCTGAGTGTATTGAAATAACTTTTCTTGTGCCTCCCAGCTAGTAAGGCTCAAAGCTGGAATTAGACTCCTGTTTGTTCAACTCTAACTATAGCAGGCTTAATTGGAGACAGACATGGGAATGTATTAAGGCTTCATTTTGTATTTAGACATTGATTTGGATGAAAAATGATGCCAACTGCTGTTGGTTGAGTTGGTGGGCTGTAGGGAATTACTTCACTTCAGTACTCAGTGCTGTCTCTGGCCAGGTCCCAGGCTTCTGTCATATAAGTACTGCCAGAGGAAAGGTTGCCTTGATCATCAATAATTTCATTTATGTGTTGTACAGCTCCACTGTATAAGGAATGAATTGTAGGAGAATAAATTCATATGGGGTTGTAGTGCATATTTACCCAGGCTGTTTGAGGCATGGTTATTTTATCTTCTAAATCTTGGCATCTAATTCAGGACTGTGATTCCCAAAGCTGGCTCTTGGCTGGGATCCAACATCTGCCATTTGTCCCTGCCTTCCCTCCTTCCCTCCTCCCCACTGATATTTACTCATATTTTACTACTACAATAGCCTCCTAATCTGATCTGTCCCTTCAGTCTATTCTAAGTGTTGCCAGTCATCGTAATTTTTTTCAAAATGCAATTTCTGCCTTGAAATACTATTATGCTACATATTCTGTGACCCTTTTATATAACATTTGTGAGATGATAAATCTATGGATACGGAAACCATTAGTAGCTGCCTGGGGTTAGCGATATTGGGATGAAGGGAGACAGATAAGATTCTAGAGAAGGTAGTACAAGAGAAATCTTTGAATGATCAAATAGTTCTATTTGCCAAAGTGGATGCATGATAAAGGACATAGAGCAATATCCAAACCTTACACTAATGTCAGTTTACTGGATTTGCTATTGTATCAATAAGTACATAAGGTGTAAACCATGGTGGGGACTGTGTGAAGGATACATGAGACTTCCTGTACTATCTGTGCATTCACATCAACCTACAATTATTTAAAATAAAAGTGAAAGTTCCTTTGTCTGCCATGTTCATTATGTTTCATATTCTTTATTCCTCTTTGAATTAATCAGTCATCTGATTTTTTCCCTACCTAAATTTTATTTACATATATTCAATATTTAGCCTCTATCAGGGTATCAGAAATACTTAATTTCCCATCCTTTGCTTTCTGTTTTCTGTCTTATATTTAATGTGAACTTTGTGAGAACAACATAGCATTGGATCTGGTCTTTTCAATCCATTCTGGCCATTGTACTTTATCTTTTTTTAAAAGCATTTTTCTTGTTACAATATGTATCCTCAATTTTTCCTAAAGTTAGGATTATTTAGGATTAACTTTATACCATGTTGCATAAGATGTAAGGCCCTTATAACTGTCTTGGCCATTTAACCCCTCCCTGACATTATGCTATAATGGCCATGTGTATTACATTTACTTAGGTTATAAATCCCACAATGAGTGTTTGAATCTTTTGCTTTAAAATAGTCATATGTATCAACAACATTAAGGGAAAGTAGCTTTTTTGTATTCACAATTTCTGGTGATCTTCATTCTGGGTGGTTGTGTTTTTGATATTATTCAACCTGGAGATTCTTGTCTGGGATCTTTATACTTAAGATATGGTAAGAAAAAATGTCTACAGTGTACACTTCTCTGAAAGTTCTTTTATTTGTCTTCATTTTTGATAGATTCGAGGCCTGGACATAGTATTGTTGTTTCATGACTCTGTCCCTGGCCCCACCCCCAGCTCTGTCCTTGGGCCTCCATAGTTTCTTATGAAAACTCAGCATTGACTGTCATCATTCTTTCTTTCCCTGTATGTGACGCGTTGTCTTCTCTCCCGATGTCCTTATATTTGGTTTTCAGCATTTTCGCTGCTTTTATCCAGTTTGGGGTTGTCTGAGCATCTTCAGTTTGCACATCTATGTGCTTTCACCCCAAATGGGAAAACTTCATTATTCTTTTTTTCTTCAAATCCTGAAACTCTAATATGCTTCTTCATATTGGCTTTTCCTTTATATCCTTAAGTATATGTATAATAATGTTTAACATCACTGTGGCCTAGTCACTGAGGCCTTACTTTCTCTTTGTATAGATTAGAGCTTTTCTATTAGTTTATGTGTCAGGTAACTTTGGATTATATCAGATTAGGTTTTTGAATAATCGCTCCTTATGTTCCTTCAAAGAGAACTGATTTTTTTGTTGTTGTTTGGGTATTAACAGACAATTAATAGGGCTGAACTCATACCAAATTTTTATTTCTCTGTGGCAGGTCCACTGATTCGTTCAAAAAGCTCATGCTGAATATGTGCTGTATATCATGCATTAAAATAGGAAACTGCACTAAAATTACAAATAGATATGACCCTCACTTCAAGTGACTTGTATTTCAAATGATAGAGATAGGAAAGTGCAGGTAAGTATGACAGATTCCCAAGTGCCATATTAGATAAATGCATAGAGGTGGGTTTCTGAGAAAGGCTTTGTGAAATTGTTAAAATACAACTTTGATTATGATTATTGTTATTAATTAGAATTTTTATTGAGATAACGTTTATTTACAAGTGTATGTGACTTAAAAGCACAGGTTTACAACTTTTCATATGTATGTTACCACACCACACCTGCCACCAAAGCTCCAGTCATCTTCTGTCATAGTCCATTGTAAAAAATTATTTTTGAAACACTCCAACTCTTCTGAAAATAGGACTTATTATATAAATTGTTATATATAGTGTGAAAAGATTGGCTGATGAATAATAGTGACACTGTCATCATTTAGTTAATTCTTTGAAAAGGACATGTTTCAAAAACATAGCATATCGTGGGGAAGCGGCATTGAAAATAAATGTTTAAATTGTTGGCTGCCATTACTCCATAAAAGGAGAAAAGATGATTGCTAAAATCTGAGCAAATAATGAAAATGACAATAAATTAAAGAATTAAACATCACTGAGATAAAAAGACCCATCTATACTAAAAAAATATCACTACCGGAGAGAGATTTCAAAACTCATTTAACATTCATGGCTCTTAATGAGTATAACTTAACAATGTATCTTAAAAATCTGTAAGTTTACTATGTCATATATGTTAAATATCTGTAATTCCCCTGCGTCAAATATCAGAGTGGTTTTATAATCCAAGTTGGATATTACTGGTGTATACTTACATCTGTATAAATGAATGGATAACATAAAGTTGGTTTTTATTTTTCAGAGCATATCTACCCTACCAGTAACTTGAACTGTTTCTCTTTTTTTCCTGTTTTAACAGTGTATCCTATTCAGTACATGTATCTGAAGATTACCCAGGTATGATTTTTTGTTTGCTAAAATAATCATGTTATCACTCCTGTGAATGCTTTTTGCTTTTGGAGATATAAAATATGCATTAGCATATCAAGGAATGGAGCATTGGCAGGGGAACACCTAAAAGACAGAGAAGAACTAACTGTGGATTGTATATGAGGTTCATGTCCTATCCTGAGATACTGTCAAGAATCAAAAATTGTTTCACAGCGAAAAGAATTGCAAATGTTAACTGCTTGTATTTCACATATACATAGTTGACTCCAGTTTTGTTATTCAAATCTATCCCTTTTTTTCACATACTGTGTATAATTGGGGTCATTTTTTTTGTATAAAATGACTAGATTGCTGTAAGTAACTTGGATAATATGTACTTTGAGTATTAAAACAATTAGTCTATAATTAGTCTATAAAAGTTATGTGACCCCACATGATAGTTTCAATCTATATGTGCATATTCCAGTGAAAAATAAAGAATATCTAAAGTTGTTGGTTGTGGAACATTTGGTCTTTCACAATGTAAAATTAATAGGTAAGAATATAACAGTGAAACTTTTTGGAAGGCAAATTTGACAAGAGCAAATGCAAAACAAAAATAATCACAGGGATGTGAAAGATTATCGATGAATACTATAAAAACCTTTTTTTAAAAATTGGACATTTCACCAATATAATGGACTTTCAAGCAGAACACCTTTGAAAAATGACTAAGAAACAGAAAAACAAAAAAGAAAAAAGCATAATCATGGCGACTTTTTTAAGGTTGGTTCTATGGTAAAAGTTTCAAATAACAGTAGTAGCTAAAATAAAGGGCCTTCCTTCATTTTTCAAAGACTATGTATAATGAAACAGTTCCTAAAACAATTCTATGCAGTTGTTACCATAACACCCCCATTTTACAGATGAACAATGTCATTGCTTAGCAAGAGGAAGAGCTGGGATTTGAACCCAATATTGCAGGGCGTGTGGACTATAGCACCTGACACACTAACATCTTGCATGCACACAACTGTCTTTACCACGTGTCCTGAAATATGGTACTAGGTCCACAAACACTTGTGCATAGAAAGCAGAATGCAAGATCACCACCAATCTGTTCTCCTTTAAACAAGGTAAACAAACGCCTTTATTTTGTGCCCTGGTGCAAGTTATCTGGACGCACTATCATCTCATGAGTGCCCAGGACGTGCACGCCAGCATTTAGGCCACGTTAATTTGAAGTTATAAACAAGATATTTATCCCCATGGTTTTTCTTACTGATGATATTGATAATTTTTTCTTGAACAGAAGATCAGATATGACTTGATTTATTTACTCCAGGAAAAAAAGCATAATGCACAAGTTTGTTGTATGTGAAGAATTGCAAATTTTAACTGCTTGAATTTCACAAATATATAGTTGACTCCAGTTTTGTTATTCAAATCTATCCATTTTTTTCACATACTGTGTATAATTGGGGTCATATTTTTTTGTGTAAAATGACTAGATTGCTATAAGTAACTTGGATAATATGTACTTTGAGTATTAAAACAATTAATGTGATAGGCAGATATAAAACTTCTTTAGCATTCAATCTAAGTATTTTTCATGGCAGCTTGCATTACACTTTTAATCTTTTGATAAGATCAAGTGTTATATATTAAAATTTTAAATTTCATAAATTAAAAACTCCCCTACAATTATTTTCTTATGATCTCTGTGTTAGCATAAGTATTCTTACAAAACTATTGGGTGATATTTTTTCTTTTTTTTTTTTTTTATTTAATTATACAAGCACTGGGTACAGTCAGAAGTGTGGAAGGGTGAGAGAATTCACCAGAGCCAGAGTGGGGAGCAGAGCAGGCAGAAGGACCGAAGTACACTGCTGAGGGGAGCAGCGGGCGGCAGGAGAGGTCTGCTCGCCATGTGGGACCCTCCTCCGGTGGCCAGGGAGCAGCCGGGGATCGAACTGGCGCTGCAGAGGCTGCGGGCAGTTTCGCCACCCAGCGCTCAACCGCTGCACTACTGGGGAGGCCCTGGGTGATATTTTTTCAAGGGAGAGTTAATTATCCACTTCAATATATGCCTTATTTTACTAGTAGTATAAAAAGTATCTTAGACAGACTTTATTGGAAGAAACAAGACAAGAAATTTTATAAGGAAATTTTATTTATTAGTAGACAGTTACCCATAGCCTTCCACGTTTGATGCTGAGTGTTTGCTAAGTATGATAAGAAAATAAAAGCCCCACTATTTACTGTACATGTTTTAACTATTGCTCATCTCATTTGAAGCAGATCCTCATGAGGTCAGCCAGTAGAGGTACAGGACTTTAAGCCAGGATGATAGAAATAATGTCACAAATAAAAGCCCAACTTGAAGACCTTGAGTTAGCCTGTAGCTATGGAACTATGGTAAATGCCTTCAGTAAACCAATGAACCATATGTTTAGCTCCCTCTTGTGGCCAAGAGGCATTATTCTGGCTTTTTCTCACAGTTTGGCAACCCCACTTGGAAATATAATATGCAAAAATAGTGATTTTAAGATTAAATATTGGTTCTCATTTGTGCTTTTTTTTAATAAAATAGAACGTCCTTCCTGAAATAAGTTTATAGTGAATTTCCAATATAATTTCATTTCTAGAAAGACGAGTGTGAATAAAACACAAGGATAAGAGAGGGACATTCTGGGATAGACTTTTTAATTGGTTGACAGAACCAATATGCTGTATATTAAGTATTTCCTCATATATAATTGAATTGGTTCTAAATGCCAAACTCCGTACAGACAGAACAGAGGTTATCTTAACATTTTATGCTTGAAGAAATATGCTGAACGAGGTTAAGTAATGTATCCCAAGGACAACTTAGTTTGGTGGTAAAACCAAGTCTTTAATTCAGTTCTGCTTCCTATCATTTCTGGGGAAGAAGCAGTCATAATATTTTTATTGAGCTTTCTTCAAAGTGAATATCACTATGGTAATATTTTCCCCATTATTAAATTTTAATCCACATTTATTTGTACTGAGTTCAGTTAATATGCTTGATTTCTCTGAAGGACATTATTATATAAAAACAATCTGTTTGCTTTTTCTATACCCGTATTCATATCTGTGTTCTATTCTACCCTTACACTGACTAGACCTTCCAAAATAATCTTTAATATAGATATGAAAGTTGGCAGCTTTGACCATTTGCATAAAATAAGTGAGCATGTTTCCAATTGGCTTTCAGAAAAGGAAGTATCATTCGTTTTCTCATTACCAAGCTGCATTTTTGTCTTTTCTAAAGAGTGAGTAATAAATCTTTATCAAATGCTTCTTTTGATATCAGTTGATGTTATGTGCTTCCTGCATATTCTGTGACAAGTTATATTAATAGACATCAAACATCTTTTCTTTTTTTTTTTTTTTTTTTGGTGGGACCCTTGCCAGCGGCCGGATAACGAACCGGCGCAGCAGAGGCTGCGGGCAGCCTCACAGCCCAGTGCTCAACCGCTGCACCACCGGGGAGGCCCATATTAACAGATATCTTAATGTTGAGCTATACAAATTATATATATATATATATATATATATAGTTATATAGTTATATTCTTCATTGGTAGTGACTTCAAGTTGTTGAAGGAATTAAGCTATACCTTTAAGCAAATCATTCTGAACCTGGTGGTTTTTTTTTGTTTTTTTTTTAAGGTTGGTTTGGTTCTATGGTAATTGCCACATTTTTCTGCCATGATCATGCTTTTTTCTTTTTTGTTTTTCTGTTTCTTAGTCATTTTTCAAAGGTGTTCTGCTTGAAAGCCCATTATATTGGTGAACTGTCCAATTTTTAAAAAAAGGTTTTTATAGTATTCACCTATAATCTTTCACATCCCTGTGATTATTTTTGTTTTGCATTTGCTCTTGTCAAATTTGTCTTCCAAAAAGTTTGCCTTATTTAAAAAATTCTTTCAATTAGCTCTTTTTTATGCCTGTAATGTCTAAATGCAGTAATCTTGGTAGTACCTTTATTAATTCCTTCTGCTAATGGTCCTTAAACTTCCCCTACCCATTCCTTTTCCTGGAGTAGCTAGTATAACTTAGTGATTAGCTTGTCATCTAAGTTTGAGAATATGGGGTTTTCTTTGCCCTGTGGAAATGTATCATCTTAATCCTCCAAATTCAGGGTTATGTCCTTCCTGTTTTATTTCCCTGGGAACAAATTTATAATTTAAATCTATTAAATAACATTGAAATTCCTTTCATAATTTATTATTGTGAAAATGAAAATTTAGAGGGTCTTTATGGAGTGCTAGATATATAATTTACATAATATCATGAATATTAATAAAATATTAAATGCACCATTGACACTCCAAATAAAGTGACAAAATAACAGGAACCTTTTGGGTTACTGGTACTTCTTAGTGGGTTTTATATTGTACACAGTTTTTTGTTTATTAGAGGTAAGGGATCCGAGAATAGGTGTGTGGTTTTTACAAGGTATTTGTAATAGTTGAGTGACAGGTTTTTTTTGTATAAAGAAATAATACAGCATTAAGGTTTGGATTCAGACATTTTCACTACTTACTACCTCTGTAGTTACTTAAACAAGAAATTACTTGATTTCTCTGAGCCTTGGCTTCCTCATCTTTAAAAAGAGGGACAGTAATTGCTTGGCTTGGGGGTGCCACGAATGGCGTGTATACATTAGTGTGACTAACCAGAATACAATACAAAACCAATATTATTTATCAATGTAATTTTTGTTAAATTTCACACTCATGAACACTGGAATGATTTGGCTTAATTTTGTTCCATTTGATAGATAGAATAAAAGTAACAATTTAAGAAATGATTTTTCAGAACTCTTCTCCCCAGTTTTCCACGAAAGTCCTGCTAATGCTTACAAGCCTGGTAGGGATGGGAAGAGAAAGTACTGATATTGTTAATGGCCTTTAACAAAGACCTAGAGGTCTCTATTAACACCTGCTTGTTAAATACTCTAAATATCCACGGAAGTTTAGAGAAAAATTGGCACTCTAGAATCAAGTGGGAGCCTTCCAGTGAATTTGAATTTGAACACATTCTATTCTGTCACTGACTCATTGTGTTACCTTAAATGCATCTTACTCTTTTTATGCCCTACTGTCCCATCTTTAACATGGATGATGTTATGATTACAAAATAGTTTGAGGAAGATTTAGAATTAATTATTTAAACAATGAAGTAAAAAAAAAAATCCCATAGAATCTATTCGTACAACTGAGATGATCCTCAGAGATCTTCAGCACAGAGCCTGGCTTAGGGTAAAAGGAATCAACAGCTATTTGGTAGCAGGGTCTAGATTGGATATGCTTTCTCTACACTCTTATATTTCTATTCTTTGCTTGGGTATACCTTTATGCTCTGGCCTATTATATTGTAATGAGAATTTAATAGATGTTGTCATGATACCTGAAAAATGTTTGGCTTGGATAAATTCAGCCAAAAGAAATTAAAAGTATTCTAATACCTAAATACTAATCAAACATAAGCTGTAAAAAAATTTCATAGAAAATGTGAAGTTTGAATGCATAGTGCTATTTTTTTAACATTATGCAACATGCGTTCACCAAATTATATTCCTTTGAATCAAATCTCACTGCCTTCTAGTATCAACACTTTCAGTACACCATTTGACCTTTAATTTGAGTTTTTCACTTTCCTGTTACCTTAAACATTAAGTCCAATTTATTTGCCTCTTGATGCGTTAGTGAAATCCTCACCATTCTATGACACTGAGCAATTGCATGAAACTCTGTCGATTCATGGATTTTTCTGGATCACCCATACCAGTTAGCTGGTGGGCAGCTGTTACTTCTTTTGCTTTTAATGCTCTCTTTGAGTACACCATTATTCCAGAAGTTTTCTTAAAGGAATCGCTGTGGACAGGGAAATTAACCTGATTCACTAGCAAAGATCTTTGAATCAATAAGAATCTGACTGAGGGTTTAAGAAATTAAAACACTGGCTTTATATTGTTTATTTATTCAATTAAAATTAGGTAACTTTGGTTTATAACACTGTATGTGATTCAGAGTTAGAGGAACACACTTCTTCAGATGTATGTCACCACAGCACACCCGCCATCAAGGCACCCCAGCCTTCTACCATATCCATCGGTAGGAGTTGCTTCCGCACTTTGCTCTTCACCTCACACTCCCCCTCCTTCACTGGTAGCCTCAATTCTACAGTCAGATTTCTAGGGTTTGTTAATTGTTTTTGTCTGATTCTTTGTTTTGTTTCTCTATATTCCATATCTAAGCAAAACCAATGAACAGAGGAGTGCAAATATTACTTTGAATTAGCGTTTTCTCATTCTTCTGGTAGATACCTGGGAGTGGAGTTGCAGAATCATAAGGTAGATCTATTTTTAATATTTTGAGAAACCCCCACACTATTTTCCATAAGGGTTGGACTAGTTCGCGTTCCCACTGGAAAGTTTCCTTTTTCTCCACACCCTGGCTGAGAGTTGTTGTTTCTTGACTTTTTGATATGGGTCATTCTCACAGGTGTGAGATGATATCTCACTGTGGTTTTGATTTGTTCTTCCCTCATGATAGGTGGCACTGAACTTTTTTTCACATACCTGTTGGCCACCTGTGTGTCTTTTTTAGAGAAGTATCTATTTAGCACTTCTGCCCAGTTTGTAATTAGGTTATTGTTGTCATTTTGTTGAGTTGTATGAGTTCTTTATAGGTCTTGAAATAACGGTTTCTTGCCAGATACATGCTATTTTTCTCAGATATTTTCTCTCACCCAGTAGGTATGTGTTTGTTTTCTTTTACTGTGCAGAAGCTGTTTAGTTTGATGTGGTATTATTAGTTTATATTCACTTTTAAAACACTGACTTTAATAGGGGGGTTGGAACCTTACATGAAAGGTTGTGGTCAAAGTTTCAACTGATCTGGGGAGGCAGAAATTAAAATAAATTTACATTATATCTGTGTCTTAATCTGTGGTCTCAATTGGTAAACATGAAATCTCACATACTCCTTGATGTTACTTAAAAAGTAAATGAGGCACATTTGTAATTAAAACAAAGTAATGAGGCAAATCCATTTTGCTTCAAATTTAATACCCCACACCCTCCTCCACTCTCTATTCCTGCAGACATACCCACCTTCCTTAATAACTTTTAAAACCTTCTATCTATTGAAGGTCTTTTGAGGCTGCACTGTAAATACTTATCACTATCATTTACTTATTATTCTGGGTCTAAAAAACAATGCAGATGTTTCTTTGGAAATTAAATAATGACTTAGATATCTATCAATTACAGTGTGTCACTGTACTGACACAATATTATGAAAACTTGCCTCAAGATCTTTTATTGTGTGTTCAATCAGTTGCCTGAACATTAACTTCCCTTAGCAGAAACTCATATAATGTTCTATTATTTGTTGGAACTGTTTCATACTTTATTTTTACATCATGGATGAGTGTATTTTAGGGCCATTGTTAATGAATTGGTGTTTGTGGAGTAGCTGTCTCACAGATGCCCTGTAATCATCGGTGAGAATAAACAGCTTTGTGTTGTATTACCATATACTTGAAGATACATAGTGATCAGGGGAAAAAAATCCTAAATTTAATAAAATATTGTAGTTTTTTCCAGGGGTGACAAATAATGAATAAGTAACATAAAAAAAAATCTACAGGATAGTTTATTGTTCTGTGCATACATATAGTATTGTTTAGATGAAATGAAATCATGGAGAAAGGACTGTTGTGAAAGTTTATATCAATTAAAATATATATTAGAGAAATAGGGGAGGTATGATTTACAACAAAATCTTCAACCCAGATCCTTGAATGAGTTGACGTTGAATCTTTATTTTGTACCAAGTGCTCTTATTTACCTTTGTCCCTCCATTCACTAACCATACTTCCTGTCATAGGTAATGATAATTGGAAGGACCCTGCTCAGTTAGTTGGTGTTGAGTGATTCTATCCAAATGATTCCTTGCCACATGGGCTTTTAGAGAGGTATTTGGATAATCTCTGTCCAGAGTGTATATTTCTCTAGAAGTTGTAAACATATTCAAAGAAGCCATTTACAATTAACTCACATTATGCATTTCACCATTTTTTCTGAGATTACTCACGACAGTAGTGTATTTCATGAGTGCTGAGGGCAATGTCAATATAACATCATTATTTTTAAAATTATTTTTATTTATGTACATTTATTTTGTTTTCAAGTTACGGTGTCCTTAATTGTCCATATTTCTTTGCAGATAATACATATGTGTCAAGTTCAGAAAATGATGAAGATGTATTAGTTACTACAGAGCCAATTCCAGTTATTTTTCATCGAATAGCAACGGGTAATGAGAATGCAGTGTTTTTTTTATACTTGGTCATTATTTCCGTTTCTTTTTTTTTTTTTAAAGATTTATTTATTTATGCATACAAGAGCTGGAGCACAGGCCAGAGATGCAGGGGAGTGAGAGGATCCACCAGAGACAGAGTGGGGAGCAGAACAGGCAGATCTCCTGAAATACACTGCTGAGGGGAGCAGCGGGCAAGACAGGAGAGGTCTGCTTCACCATGTGGGTTTCTCTCTGGCCGGCCAGGGATTGAACTTGTGCTGCAGAGGCTGCAGATTGCTTCATAGTGCGGTGCTTAACCCCTTGTGTTACCAGGGAGGCCCATTGGTTAATATTTTCTTAATTGTCAGTGAAAGTTCAATTTCAAGCGCATTTACTCAGATATGTTTTTGAAATTTGAAGTCTAAAACAATTTTTTTATACTAGGTTAATATTGTAGGTAGCTTTATTCATTTATTTTTTGTTTCTTTTAGCCTGTATTTATTTTAGCATCAAATCTGGATCTCTATATGTATTTTCAATCTGAAGTGTATTATTTTGTTTTCATCAGTTTTAAAGTGTCTAAATTTAAAGTTTTTTTTTTAAAGTCCAGTTTACATGTAGTATGTTGATATTTGCTGTTGTGAAGGTATTTTCATGCATAGTGACCTGCTAGACAAATTGAATATTTATTTTTTTAAAGATTAATTTTTATTTGTGCATACAATAACTGGGGTGTAGGGCAGAGGTGTGGGGCAGGTGAGAGGATTTACCAGAGACAGAGTGGGGAGAGAACAGGCAGATTTACTGAAATACACAACTGAGGGGAGCAGCGGATGAGACAGGAGAAATTTGCTGAGCCATGCCTCTGGCCCAGGATCGAACTCATGCCACAGTGGCTGGCAATAGCTTGGTAGCGCTGAGACTTTAACCCCTGTGCCACCAGGGAGGCCCCCAAATTGAATATTGAAAAAGCATACTTAAGGCAATGTAGATCCCATGAAATACATAATAAGAGCTGAAGGGATCTGTGTAGTGGCACTTTACTTTGGCCATATTTTTATGAGCAATGAAAAATCAGTTTAGTTTGTATATTATGTAACTACTCAACATAATATGATTTCAAAATATCCCTTAATTCTGTTGCAAAGGAGAGAATTACCCAGAAGGTCTTTTTATGCTAAAACTTATGAATATTTTATAAATAGTATACTAAAAACTAAAATGATTTTTAATTATAACTTTCTTTCAGAATTAAGAAAAACAAATGACATTAACTGTTGCTTATCCATAAAATCCAAATTACAGAAGGAAAATGGGGAGGTATGTAAATTATATTTTATATTTCTTTGAAACAGATAGTTATATTTTACATTTATTATGTATTCGTAGTTAATATCATCAAGGCTATTTAGGTTAAAATTGTATTAGCAAGTGATTGAAGCTCAAGCTACTGACTTAGGGACTAATGTTGAAGGGGTAGTAGCCTGAAATTAACTTTGAGATTGAAACTCCCTTTAAAATAATAGAAAGAGCATCTGGCTTAAATCTAAGTAAACCTAACTTAACATCTGTGCTTTCATCAATTAATGTGGTTGACCGAGTTGGACTTACATAACTCACTGTAACTATACCTGGCTATACATAGTTTTGATGATACCGTCAAAATTTCATTAGTAAAAGATGCTCTCTTTAGCTAAAGTAGCATAGGATGTGGGTATAGTCTTACTATTATTGGCAAGAGTTTAAAAAAACAACTGCAGTGCACTCATCTGCTTTTCTCACCTTTAAAAACATTTACTTGAGTCTATAAATAAATACCAGGCCATTAAACAAACACGGTGAGTGCTGTGGGGCTGATAGTTGCACTCAGTACAACCCTTACTTCCTTTTAGTGTAACATTCATTATCCTCTTTATCCTGAGAAGAGTCTGACTGAGAGTCACTGATTCAGCAGTACTTTTGCCAAAAATCAAAAACGGGTAGCATTTAAAAAAAAACAAATTCCTTTTTCTAAGTTTTTTGTCTTCCTTCAGAATTTGAAATTTGGTCTGTAAATTTTAGGATGATTACAAATGATTGGATTTGTTGATTCCTGTATCTAGAAAGCTATCTAATTATGTCAGAGATAGGAATAAACCACTAAGCTACATTAGATGAATTTTCTTTGTTGCATTTTAGATACATAATGGATATGGTTTAGTGAATTAGAAATGAAATTTCAATTTCAAACATGCTTAATCAAATATCCTTTTGAAATATGAAATCTAAAACAAATAATTTTGTATTCTGAAAGTTCTGTTCATAATGTGATTCATTTTCCTAATTTGATTTTTATTTTGAATTCAGAGTGTCTTTTTTCACATCATTGTGCAGAACAGGCAGTGGAAGTGAGAACAATCTGATACATATGCTAAGGAACTTTTTAATAAAAAATTTAATCAGTATGAGCTTGTCAGAGGTTTCATAGCACAAAAGCAAAGTTGCAATTGATCACACACAGTTTTTTATATACACCAACTGTTAAACTGTATAACTTGCTCAGGATCAGCAAAATGGGGCTTTTAAAAAAGATGTACTTAGACCTGAACTCATCCACAAGCTTGCTTTAACTACCTTTCATTTTTGGTTTGTACTGCACAAAGTGTTTTTTATATATAATCTATATGATGTACACAAGATCTGCCTGGCATGTCATCTTTCTATTTTCCTTTCAAAAGGAGACAAGTTAGTTTCACCATTAAAATGGTTTTCTTACTCTATTTAATTCGAAGGAGTCAAGACAGAATAGCACAGTGGAAGAAGATTCTGAAGGTGATAATGATTCTGAAGAATTTTATTATGGAGGACAGGTAAGTAAACCAGGTTTTCCAAAATACCATTCTAGAAGTTAACAAAGGCTTTATGTGTCTTAGTGGAAATATTGCTTGTGATCTGAGAGAACTAGGTGTTGTTCAAGTCTCTGTACCTGACTAGGAAGCCTATAATTTATCTGTTTTTCTTTTTCTGCATATCAGAAATCAAGGTCACGTTTTTAGTTCTTTAGCTGTAATCACTTATTTACATGAAAGTTGTCATATATCATTACCGAGATTTTGTAAGCATCATTTTATAATGCTTTTGATTTTCACATTTCTTAAGCATATTGTGCTCCAATTAATGTTTGGAAATGATGCCACTTCTAACAAAAGCATGAGTTGTTCATTTTAAATAGAAGGTGATTAACCTTTTTAAAAGTTGAAAGGACCTCATTATTGAGCCTCCTCATTTTTCTATTTGTATTTTTTCCTTCCTTTTCTTGTTATACTAATGTAAAATGTTGAAAAATTGTTATAAAGGAACACCATAATTTAGAAATTATATTTTTAATATTTAATTATAAATTGTTTTTATAACATATACATGAAAACAGCATAGCCATGCATGCATATTTATATAATTATATACAGATGTACACATATATGAAGAATTCATTATATCTTTACATGATAAATCGGAGTTTTAAACTGAACAATTGATTTTTGAGTATAGTTAGATAAGATGACTTTTTCTGTGATCTCCTTGACTTTTTCTGTGAACTCCATGCCTTATAACATGGATGGTATAAAAGAAAGGTACTAAGTTAAGGAGGTATATCAAAATCAAAGTTGCTATGTAAAGAATGAAAGTCAACTTCAAGAAAATCTGTAATTTATCAAACATCTGGAAGGGAGTAGAAATCATCAATATAAATAAAACTAGTAAGTTTCTTCTGTCCAGAAAAAATTTCTAGCAATGTGATGGATATTCTTCCTAATGATTCTTTAACCACTGTAACACTTTACTAGTATGAAGTATAATGCTTCCGGTCTTGATTTAAATCTTACACAGGGGAAGTAAATGCTCTTCTTCAGACTAGATACTCAGTCTAGAAGTTTTTCATATTGTGTGTCTGACGCTTATTTTACTCTTTAACATTTACATTCATCATATCAAAATAACCTGATTTTACTTATTTAAACATAGTAAGTCACACAAGAATTTACAGGCTGATGTATATTTTTAGTTTTTTGATTCACTTCATCCCCCAGCCACATCTAAATCATACCCTTTCAACAGGTGAACTATGATGGGGAGCTGCACAAGCATCCACAGCTAGAAGCTGATCTGTCTGCAGTGAGAGAGATCTATGGGCCACATGCAGTTTCTCTCAGGTAACCGAATACCTTTGATAAATAAAAATTAAAGCTATTTGATAAGTCACTGGAATTTTCTATTGGAGTATGTAAGTGGAGATTTTCTTGGGTTTAATGATATCTGGGAGTATTTGAGAGACATTCTCCTTATACAAAATGGTGTATTTATGGCTCTATCCCTCTATCCCCCACATGTGTTTTAGGATTACATTTGTTGCATTTAAGAAATTAGTTATTTTGTAGAGTTAGTTTAATGAAATGCCATCATCAATATTACCATAATCAATTCCTGTAATAAATTTGGCCATCTGGGCCCATGCTGTTTTCATAAATCATGGGCACATTCATGTGAACATAAGAGCAAGTAATACATTACCACTGATATTCAACCACATTGCAATATATGATCTGCTCCCCCCAAAGAAAAATTTTCAGTGTTTACTCAAATGATAATTTTTTTACAGTTACTTAATATATTATCTGGTGATGAATTTCCAGATCATTTTTTATTATTTTTAGTCATTCAGAAGACTCCGCCATCTTTACTTATCTCCCTAGTCTCACCTAAGTTTAAGAAAAATTCTTTCCTGTCACCGTGCTAATGTCCTAATGAGAGGCTAGAGCTCATTAGTTTAGATTCCTCTTCTTTACCTAAAGGGTAGTTTCCAAGACTCCTTGAAATTCCAGACCCTTCTCACAGCCTGTAGTCAATACCAGCTTATCCTCCACCCAAACCAGCATTGTTCCGGTTATCCAATAGGCCTCCCTCATTCCCTCTTGATTTGAGCATTTTGTATTAGTGGTTCTTATAACCAGGATATGCAGGTCTCCCAACTGTGGCAGCAGATTTACTTGGGCCTGGGTCCAAAAGTCAGTATTTTGCCTTATTGCATCTCCAATGCAGATTTGTTATCCTGCCCTGTGGGCCCCGTCACATTTGCACAATTTTTTTGATTGTTTGCTCTATTTAGTTTTGATTTGGTTTTTAGTCATACTTATATTGAGATATGTAGCATAACGTGGGACATATATGAAATACAAGGTAGTAGATTTTTTTTTAAATAATAAATTTTATTTTTATATTCCCCATACAATTGCAGCCCCCCCCATTCTGACCCCAATCCCTCCCCTCCCGCCCCCACCCCCCTAAAAGTGTCTCTGGTTCATAGTTTTTTGTTGATTTTGATTTTCACTTTCTTATAGTTATTCATTTTCCTGGTCCCTTATTTAAGTTTTCTAGATTCCTGCTTTGAGTGAGACCATCCGGTATTTTTCTTTTTTTTTCTGGCTTATTTCGCTGAGCATGATCCCTTCCAGCACCATCCATGTTGCTGCAAATTGCATGTGTTTATCTTTTTTGACTGCTGAGTAATATTCCATGGTATATATGTACCACATCTTCTTGATCCAGTCATCTATTTTTGGGCATTTGGGCTGTGTCCAAAGCTTAGCTATTGTAAACAGTGCTGCTATAAACATAGGGGTGCAGGTGTTCTTTGGAATTGATGTTTCTGTGTCCTTTGGGTAAATACCTAGGAGTGGAATTGCTGGATCATATGGAAGCTCTATGTTTAGTAGGTCCAGAAATCTCCACACAGCTCTCCACGGTGGTTGGACCAGTTTGCACTCCCACCAACAGTGCAGAAGAGTTCCTTTTTCTCCACACCCTCGCCAACATTTGTTGTTGCTAGTTTTTTTAATATGTGCCATTCTCACTGGTGTAAAATGGTATCTCATGGTAGTTTTGATTTGCATTTCCCTGATGACAAGTGATGTTGAACATTTTTTCATATGCCTGTTGGGTAGATTTTTGATTGATTTCTATGGTAATATCCATGAAAGATGTCCCTATCTAGTTACAGTCCTTTCAGTGGGCATAGCTAAATTTTGAGAGAGCAAATAAAGACTTTTATTTTATTTTATTTTTTCTATTTTTTTAAAAGATTATTTATGCATCCAAAAGCTAGGGTACAGGCCAGAGATGTGGGGTGGGGGGTGGGGTGGGGTGAGAGGTTTCACCAGGAAAGAGTGGGGAATAGAACAGACAGACAGAGTGAAATACACTGCTGAGGGGAGCAGCAGGCGAGACAGGAGCGGTCTGCTGCGCCTTGTGGGTTGCTCCCTGGCCTGCCGGGGATTGAACTCGTGCTGCAGAGGCTTCAGATTGCTTCATAGCGCAGTGCTTTAGAGCTTCCTCACTATAGTTCCTGGATTTGGCAACACACCATAAAAATAAAAAGACTTGTACTCTAAAAAAAAAAACAAAAAGACTTTTTTTTTTTAAGATTTATTTTTATTTATTTACTTATTTGTTTGTTTGTTTGTTTATACAAGCACTGGGTACAGTCAAAAGGAGGGCGAGAGGGGGAGGGCGAGAGAATTCACCAGAGCCAGAGTGGGGAGCAGTGCAGGCAGAAGGACCGAAGTACACTGCTGAGGGAAGCAGCGGGCGGCAGGAGAGGTCTGCGCACCTTGTGGGACCCTCCTCCGGTGGCCGGGGAGCAGCTGGGGATTGAACCGGCGCTGCAGAGGCTGGGGGCAGCTTCGCAACCCAGTGCTCAACCACTGCGCCACCCGGGAGGTCCTCAAAAAGACTTTTAATTGGCAGTACAACACTGTATAATTTATAGTTACCAAATGTTCCATTTTAGCTGCAAAAACAGACACAAACACCTGTACCCTAAATAAACTGGGGGACTTGTGTACTTGACCCTCCCCCTCTCACTTGTAAGAGGTTAATCAGGTGCTATTGTGGGAATTATTGGGATTACACTAACAAAAGCAATTCCTTGCAACTTAAAAATAATTTAGTAAATTAGCTATGATCATTTCACAGTTGATCTCTGTTAAAGCTTCAGGATAGAACGTATATACATTTTCTTCTTCTTTTCAATTATTTCTAATTAAAGTAAGATTTGGATACCCTCATCAGGTATTACCACCATAGTGCACCCACCACCAAATCACAAGCAGCCCACTACTATAGTCCAGAAGGATGGGCATTCAGTGTTTTAGAATGAATAGATGAAGATGAAAATAAAGACTATCAATAAATAACAATGACTAATTTTTAACCAGACTTTGCTTATAAGTTTAAAACTTTCATCATAGTAATTTGACACCTTCTCTCTAAAGAAGTCTTTGAGATAAGGGGCCTCCCAGTGGCGCAGCGGTTGAG
Source organism: Talpa europaea (assembly GCF_964194135.1). NCBI lineage: Eukaryota > Metazoa > Chordata > Mammalia > Eulipotyphla > Talpidae > Talpa > Talpa europaea. Next base: position 24,296,095 of record NC_140071.1, read on the forward strand.
CACTGGGTAGCAAAGCTGCCCGCAGCCTTTGCAGTGCCGGTTCGATCCCCAGCCACAGGTGAGGGTCCCACATGGCGCACAGACCTCTCCTGCCACCCGCTGCTCCCCTCAGCAGTGTGTTTCGTCAGTCTCCCTGCTCTGCTCCCCTCTCTGGCTCTGGTGAATTCTCTCACCCTTCCGCGCTTCTGACTGTACCCAGTGCTTCAATCAATCAATCAATCAATCTTTAAAAAAAAAAAAAGAAAGAAGTCTTTGAAATAAAATAAATCATAGAGTACAACATAAAATTCAACTTTTTATTCAAAAATGGATGCTTTTCCTTAGAGAAGTACCTTAGCACATGTTGATGGCTTTAATATTAGAGCTTTTTAAACACATTATTTTCAAGCTGTCAATTCTGCATTCGTACTGTCATTGGTTAAACACCAGAGATCATCTATATTAATATTTTCAATTATTAATTATTGATAATTTATCAACTGTTGAAATTAGATGTTTAGTACTTCATTCAAATAAAGTGTCTAAAAGTGTAAATGTTTGAGTTTTACTCCCCTTGTCTATTTCACTTTGATTCAAGTTCAGTCTTAATGAATGCAAGCCCTATTCCCTCCTGCTCTAGAGTTTCTCTGGTTATAGAGAAACTATTTCCACAATAAGTAACCTCCCAGAGGCCACATAGTATAAAGGTAAATCACAGCAGGAGTAGTTTGATTTACTTAAAATAAATGAGAATGAATTTAGTGTCTAGTCTCAAATGCTCAAGCTTGGACACACGGGGAAAGGGATATTATACATGAGGTCTTGAAATCATCTTCCTTGTAAAGTTCTAAGACTACTGAAAACAGACTGTTCTAATTAGCTGTTCTTTTACTTAATTGAGGTTTATAAGAACTTAATGGAGTTTGAAGAGCAAAAGTACCTCAGTGTGCATAATAGGCTATTTGATGTCATTTTTTTTAAATGTGACATCTAATGAGAAAGGCAGCTAACCACATCTAAGTTCTCAATAAGAGATGAAAATAACTGAGATTATCTTGATTGAGGCTAAACCCTCTTACAGGAGGTTGAAGTAGGATAAGGAAAATGGCCGATGATAGATCTATTATTTAAGTAGGTGAATTCAGCTCTACATGGCTATGTCATCCAAAAAGCAGAGCCCTGGCTCTGTTGACTCATTCTTACAAACACTCTTATGAACTGATTCCTAGGCGCTCATACATGAAGTGATTTAGGTCTCTGATAATTAGCCCTATGAATTTATCTGCATTTATCTCATCTTGAATCATGCAACTAGATGAGGATATTTTTGTTTTTCATTATAAAGTTCACCCTGCAGTCATGTATTTATAAAAAAAATTTTCAGTGCCATCGGAAAACAATTTGAGGTTAATATTTTTAGAAAGGTAAGGAATTACATGTCACAAAAGTCTCATTTGGTTAGAAGTAAAGTGATTCTGATAATTTCCTTGTGATGTTTCCAGCTCCCACCCCATATAAAATATATGTTTTATGATTACGTAAAGTTATGTGAGTAATATCCTAAACCTTTCATTGTGACTAATGTTTCATGTAGGTTGGATGGTTGAAAAATAGTGACTGTTTTGATTGAATCTCCATCATTTTTTGTAGATGAACAATTGTAACAGGGCTCTTTGGAGTTGATGTTCTCAAGGGCAGGATGTACTTAAGATTTTTTGAGACTTGAGAAAGTTATCCTGCCTAACTTAGGCTACGGAGACACACAGCTCCTTTTAAAAATACAAAAATCGGGGGCCTCCCTGGTGGCTCAAGGGTTAAGACGCAACCTATGAAGCTATCCACAGCCACTGCAGCACGAGTTTGATCCCTGGCCAGGGAGGTGACCCACCCACCCACTCTCCTGACTCACCTGCTGCTCCCCTCAGCAGTGTATTTCTGCCTGTTCTGTTCCCCACGCTGTCTCTGGTGAATCCTCTCACTGCCCCACCCCCAACACCTCTGGCCTGTACCCTAGTTCTCGTATGCATAAATAAAAAAAAATTTTAAAAAATATAAAATTCGGGGAAGGGGAAAAGCCAGGGCGGATCACTTTAATTGTCTGGATTTCTGGATTTCCACTTGTGGTGGCCAGAGGAACTTCTTAGATATCTTTTGCTTCTCCTCTGCTGACATTGTAAGGTTACATTTCCGTGCTCCTTTTACTGTTAGGTGTGGACACATAACTTGTTTTGGCCAGTGAAATGTGAGCAGCAGTGCTAGTGTGTGAGTTCCCATATCCCCCTGAACCCTCTTACTCTGGGTCCTTTAGTGGCTATAATGAACAACAGAGCAGTCCCCCATCCACCCTCACCCTTTATTCCATAGCAACCTGGTAGTGTGAGATTTTTGACAGCATCTGTTGCCACAACATAATATAGCCCACGCTAAAGTATGTCTTTCATCAAAAGATTTTGGTTGGATGTTTGTCGTACCCTTTCCAGCATTCGGATTCTCTCCTAGTTGCCTCTATAGCCTAGAAGAAAAACAGCCTGACTCTGGAAACCATGGGAAAGTGATGACAGGAGGCATATAGAAGAAAGGAACCAAGAGGAGAGTGTTTTCCAGAATCATTGGCACATAATCAGAATGTAAACTTCAGGTGCCCAGATTGCAGAGACTCATCTCTACTCCCAAGGCCTTTACTTTCTTCAAGCAAAACTGATTATTTTTAACGTGAGGGCAGAGTTGTAGCAACTGTTTATACTGTGCTTCTTATGTCCTTTATTCTCTATGGGCTTCCTTTCCCAGCTAAGCCCAATTTTTTAATTCTTTTCAGTCCTTTAGAGACATTTTTATCTACCTCAGTACTGTCTTGCCAATGCTTTCATCTGCCAAGATTTCTTCCTGACTCCTGAGTTTACATGTTTCTTGGCCCATTCACAAACATCTGTCCCACACAAGGCAGAAAAGACATGTTAGTTAGGCATGCAGAGATAGACATACAAGCTGTTGAGTTTCAGATGTCATGGAAAGGTGTTTGTTTCTTTACAAAATATACTTCCTTTCAAAATACAACTGACCAGTTTTGGATTTTTTTAAGTAGAAACAATAAAAGTAACAATATAAGACTCATTTTCCAAGGACCTCTGATATCACTTCATTTATGGTATAATTTCCCAGTTAATAAGAAAAAGCTAGGCACCTACATTTTTATAACCAGCACAGTCACTGGTAAATGTTACCACATACCTTTCTAAAACATCACAACACTGTAATGAATAAGCTGTGCCTCGTGCATAGAGAGAGGATCAACATAGGTGGTCTTCATAGTTAACATATTTTGTCTGTGGTGTCTCATTAGAAGAGGATGTTATCTTGATTAGTATGAATTGCCAAGAATTCTAACACATCATGTCCTGAAAAATACATATTTTCTTCATATGTTCTTAATGAACTAGTTAGTTCACATGTAAATATCAAAAATCAAGTGTCCAAATTTCAGGATACATTGATTCAGAGAGGAGTTCACCTGAAATTGGAAATTTCACTAGATGTCTGGACAGAAATTTATGGAGTGGTTCTTTTCCCTCGGCTCCAAAGTGAAACAAATGCATCTGATCATTTTCTGTGTTGTTTCTCTTATCTTCAAAAAAGTATTCAAGTTCAATGTGATGTGATCTTTTCACAGTGTAAATAAAGGCAGTGCATTGAATAATTTTGACTTATTATAAACCCAATACAGCATTCAGAACACAATCAGATATCTAACTACACAATTCCAGTTGCATTCGTATTTCAAGCATTCAACTTGATTCTGCATTTGCTATTCATAAGATCCAAGGCTACTGGAAGTTATTCAGATATAGAAGCAATCCTGATGACTGGGTCGCTGCATCTGGACAAACTGTAATCACGCTTTGTAATCTCACAGCGGGAAATGTGAAATTACTGGCATTATATAAAAAGACCATCACAACGGAAATTGGTTTGCATATATGCAGGGTTGTTGTGAATTCTTTGAAGTGTGGCACAAAAACAAAAGTGTAACTATTTACAGATCTACACCTGCAGATGCAGTTAATTGCAAACCTTTAATGCCTTTTCTCAACATTCTGTATCCGTGCTCTGTTGTGGAAGAAGAGCACTTGTAACTGCACCTCTCCTTTTTTTTTTTTTAAACAAATTGATAGTGTTAGAGATTGGGAAGATACTTTTAATCATCAAAGCCCTGAAGAAATCATATAAAGTCACATATTGAATGTTACATCTGAGATTCCTTTCTCTGCCTCTCTACATACCAAAGTCTTGCAATTACAAATCCTATAAAAGTTATTATCCATATGAAATTAGCAATGAGAGAGAAAAAAGTGCACTTGATGATGAGGAGGACGTGGGAAATTTTCATTGTGATAACCTGGTTGGTGTGATAATAAATTGTTACAACCTTTTAAGATAGAATAATATAATTACACTATTAAATCACTCAGTAATTCTAGAAATTACTCCATCAATATTTATAGTATTCATAAACTAAAAGTAACCAAATGTTTTAATACGTAATTTTATTTAAACAAAAATAACCATTTAAATTTATGATTTTGAAGAACATTCTATAATATGGAAAAACACTCATCATAGAGGCAGTGAAAAAGCAGATCAAAAATCTTTGCATACTATATCATCTATAGATATATATGAAGGACTCTAAAATGAGATATAAGCAAAAAGAAGTATCTCAGAGGTGTGGTATTATGTTACTTTTTGTTAGTTTTTCTCTCATTTAATGAGCCTATATTACCTTGGTAATCAGAAAAGCAGATACTTTTGAACACATTAATAACATTTTTTATAAAATAGGTTTTATCCATAATCTATGGTTAATTACTCTATATACATCTTTGGTTTTCCTATTTTTATTGTACTAAAAACACTTCTGGTAGCCATATTCCTTTGCTCGGTAAACAATTTATTTGAAACAATTCCCCCAAGATACTAAATGATTATCTATGAGCCTTTTTTTAGTAATGGGCGATTTTTTAAAATAATACACATTTGCTGTATTTTATTTCCTTATTTAATATCCATTTCCCCCAAATTTCTTACACAGATACTTCTAGGTAAAAATTTGCACATCATTGTTAGAATTTTCTTGGGAACAGTTATAGTCAAGGTCTACCCCGCTGAAGCTGCTCTTAAACATCATTAGCATTCTACCGTCATCGTTCTATTAAGTAATTCTTTCTTCTAACATGCCTAACAGTGGATATTTCACTCATTTATGAATATTCTTCCAATGTTCAGGGTCAGCCTGTTATGACCACGGAGCCCTGGGCCTGTTTTACAACAGCTCGGTAGCTTTTGCTTCTGCTTGTTGGCTTATGTAAATGGTTGTTAAAAAAAAAAAAAAAAAAAAGGGAGGGAATCAGTGACACAGATTGTATGGGTCCTGAAAAGCCTGAAGTATTTACTATTGTGGTTTATACAAGAAGAGTTGATTGAATCTTGAACTGGAGGGTTAAATGTAGTGCTTCATATATAGCATTATATGAAAAGACCATCACAACGGAAATTGGTTTGCATATATGCAGTGTTGTGAATTCTTTGAAGTGTGGCCCTTACTCTTGTGATAGTGTCTGTAAATTTCATACGTAAATCAACATATTTTTGTATTCATGTTTTAATATCATACCTGAATTTGGATAAGGGTATAAAGGTTCTTTTTTTAAAAAGATTTATTTATTTATTTGCACATACATGCACTGGGTACAGTCAGAAGCGTGGGAGGGTGAGAGAATTCACCAGGCCCAGAGTGGGGAGCAGAGCAGGCAGAAGGACCGAAGTACACTGCTGAGGGGAGCAGCGGGCGGCAGGAGGGGTCTGCGCGCCATGTGGGACCCTCCTCTGGTGGCCGTGGCCGGGGAGCAGCTGGGATCGAACTGGTGCTGCAGAGGCTGTGGGCAGCTTCGCAACCCAGCGCTCAACTGCTGCGCCACCGGGGAGGCCCAAGGGTATAAAGGTTCTTATCCTTTATGAATAGTACAGATGTCTTGATGCATGTAATGAAAAAAATTCCTATGTGAACATTTTTTATCGCCTCTTTATGTAACCTTTAGAATTATTAAGTATAATTTTGTAAATAATGAAAATGTGCTCAGTGTTTTGATTTTTTTTAAGGTGAAAATGGAGAAAAGCATAGAAGCTAAGTTATTCATATGCTGCTCTTTTTGATCATATATGTCAAAAAGCATAAAGACTCTAAACTCATTTATTCATTGCATTGTAAAATACACATTTAGTCATTAAAAATGTCTTCTCTCAACCCAATTAGTGTGCCACCATTTTGTCAATATTTAGTATTATTTGACTATATAATACACAGAAATATTCATTACTCTGTGCTGGACTTTGTACTGAAACTCAGCTTTGCAGAGTTTTGAAATGAACATGAATTCAATACCTCATGGACTTCTTTGGTTTTTTAAATTTACCTATTTATTTTTAGTTGAGGTAATATTAGGATGTCCCTATAAACTATCACCACCTCAGTGCATCTACTGCTAAATCATCCATGACTACCACCATAATCTAATGTGCTCCCTTCCCTCTTTGTTCTAAGCCTCCCCCTACCCCTCCCAGATTTGGATGCTTCACTTCTGTAGTCGGCTTTCCCCAGGGACTCCTAACCTGGCAGTTTGTTTTCACCTCTTTGAATTCAGTGTCCTCATTAGCACATGAGTATCGAAAAAATATCCTGATCATAAGGCCATGGAGACCTATGAGATCATCCAGTAATGGCTGATCTAGTTTCCAACACATAGTGATAGTTTATGGTCTGATTTTGTTTGTTTGTTTTTTTAGGTTTTATTTATTTTTGCATAGAAGAACTGGGATATAGGCCAGAGATGGAGTGGGGGAGTGAGAGGATTCACCAGAGACAGAGTGGGGAACACAGCAGGCAGATTTTCTGAAAACACACTGCTAAGTGGAACAGCCGATGAGACAGGCGAGGTCTGCTGTGCCATATGTGGGTTAGCTCCCTGGCCAGGGATTGAACTCAGGCCATTGAACTGCAATGACAGTGCTGAGACTTAATCCCAAGGCCACCAGGGAGGCCCAGTTTATTGTATGAAACCGATAAGCACCTACATAAATATGTGTATTCATTGTATGTGTATTCACTCTGCTACAGAGTGATAGGTGAGTTTCTTTATGACTCTGGGCTCAGTTAATGCATATATAAAGTGGAGGTGGTAGTAGTTCTATAGTGTGCTACAATCACATGCTTGTAAAGTGCTCAGACTAATTTCTGGCACATAAATGCTCAGTAATATTTGACCAGTAGCTTTCATCATTTTAGTTGTCCTATAGTTTTATCCTATAGGATATACATGTATACATAGATATGTATACATGTATATCCTATATGTGTATAACATTTGTAACTTCAGATATTTATAAAAGTATCAAAATATAAGCATGTATATTTGGAGAATATAAAAATTATTGTTAAAAAATATGGGAGAGGGACACAGATGGGATGGGGTACTGAAGGTTTGGGGGAAAGAAAAAATAAAAATATTAAGATTTAAAAATATTACTCTGGCTTGAGGTACAACCTGAGCTAAGAGAACTTGGGTCTTTATGATGTCATGATGTCTTCATTTGGAACAGACTATGTATGACAACACAGTGATATTTAAGTAGCTGAGCATCTGGAACAGTTTCAGAACTTCTGATATCCAATATGGAAGCAAAACTGTTGAACCTATTATTATCACAGTAAATAATTCCCCTACCCCTTTTCACATGTCAGAAACTCCATTCTTGCCCATAAAAGCTACTCTGCTTCCTCAGCACTATGGAAACAGCAATCTCAGTAGAAGAGTACTCTACCCCAGCGAACCAGGGATGTTTGGAACTACAAACCAAACAACTCTTGAATGTATGTCCATGTGGGCATGCACACAAAGAAAGGCAGATGTGTAGGGTATGGATAGGTGACAGAGACAGCAATCCAACTAGATTGATCTAATTAAGTCATGTCCACAGTCACTTCTGAGCTTTCTGATGAAATCAGAGATGAAAATTAGTGATTGAATTTTCAATTTATCATAAGCTTGCACACACTATCTTGTAAGAAAAATAAAAAAATTGAATTGAATGTTAATCTTTGCTTTCAGGGAATATGGAGCCATTGATGATGTAGATATTGATCTGCATATTGATGTTAGCTTTCTTGATGTAAGTATCTGCAAGAAGATTTTAAAACACTTCTTGGAAGAAATTTAATTTTCATTTCTGTTATCGGTACTATTAGTAATGCATTGTCTTTGGTAGTGATTTATCAAAATAAAGAAATGCTGACTGGTTGAAGAAGTAGAGGTTTTATACATATATATAGTATGTATATATATTTTTATATGGACTCAATTGTACTTCATTATTTCTTAAGTTTTCACTTTAATTTTTATATATGAAAGGCAAAAACTATGAATAGTTAGGCTTTCTTTTCACAAACCAGTATGTGTTGAGGTAATTTGTAGGCCTTAATGATTTATATATTTCTCAAAATAGCTATTTTTATTTTTCATTTTGGGAAAAATTAAGAATTCTGAAAGATGACTAATTCATCTTTTAAATATACTTGCACAGGAGGAGATTGCTGTGGCTTGGGAAGTGATTCGAACAGAACCTATAATTGTCCGACTACACTGTTCACTCACACAGTATTTAAATGGCCCAGGTTAGTTTTATTTCTCTATTATTTTGAGTGTTAATTAGTTATGCATTGTGCATTAAGCAAAATGAATGTTTATTTTGTAATACTGAGCATATGCAGATATCTTAATAATGATACTAAAATATGTTTGCCTCCTAACAAAGACGGTTCCTTGCCAATGTAACTCAAAGAAGCAAACATCTGATGTATATGTAGTTGTATAAATTTCAGAAGTTGACAGGTTGCTGTGAAACAAACAGAATAAAACCTAGAAGAGAACTTTGCTTTAGTAGAAGCTCAGTAAGTATATTTTGGACTGTCTATAGATTTATTTATGTCTCTGATTAAGAGATTTAATTTTAATATTTATTTATTGTACCTTTGGATTAATAGTGGATTTCACCTAAATGTAACATATGTCTATTTTTGAAATTGAAAATTATATTTTGTTTTGCAATACTCTAAGCTATAATGTAGTATCTCAATTGGTAGGTGTTTGTACCTGAGCCTATTTTAAATCTTGTGAAAACTAGGTTCAAATGTTTTCTTCTGTTTACTAACACGTGTGTTAGTAATAATCTGCCTTGGGTTCCTCATCTTTCATAAAATGAGGAGTTTTTTGTTTTGTTTTGTCTTTTAAGATTTATTTATTTGTTTGTTTGTTTGTTTGTTTATACAAGCACTGGGTTCAGGCAGAAGCGTGGGAGGGTGAGAGAATTCACCAGAGCCAGAGCAGGGACCAGAACAGGCAGAAGGATCAAGGTACACTGCTGAGGGGAGCAACGGGCAGCAGGAGAGTTTTGCGAGCCATGTGGGACCCTCACCCAGTGGCTGGGCTGGGAATCACTGGCTGGAATGGTGCTGCAGAGACTACGGGCAACTTCACAGCCCAGTGTTCAACCGCTGCGCCACTGGGGAAGCCCTAAAATGAGGAGTTTTGAGTCAGCCTTATAGGGTCCTTAAAGGCTGGTTCTGTCTACTCTGTTTGTATCAAAATGCACTGGAAGTTTCTCCAAGTATATAGTCCTTTTACTGGTTTCTTCTGTTCTATAATGCAAGGTTTATATTCAGGCTTGTTCAAGAGCATTTACTAACGGTACCATCATGGTAGCAAACTTCCTGAAGGGTTACTTTTTTGTTAGAGAAATTTTGAGGAAAAATGTGACTTAAAATGAGCGGTGATCCATGGACTATGTATGGTGGTCTTTGGGTGGCGTGCTGATGGGTGTGGTGTGGTAACCTACACCTGAAGAGGTATGAACCATGCACAACATTGTAAACCAGTATCACCTCAATTAAAAAAAAAAAAGAAATAAGAAATAAATAAAATAGAAAATAAATTAAAAAAAAGAAAGCAACAACAGTAAATAAAATAGGTTTGAAATTGGTGGCTAAAATTAGAGCTAATACATCTAAAAAGGAAAAAAATAATTTAACCTTCTAGAGGAGATAATTAGGTTTTATCCTAGTGTATGATTTGGATGATTGCAAGCAAATAAAAAGGTGAGAAAATATTTCTTAAAGACTGTTTTGCAATCAACATTTATAGTAAAGTGAACTTGCAAAAAAATATATGACTAATTCATAGTTTAGAATGACCTAGTTAACAGTTTTTTTTGAGAAAGCATTTATTCCTAGGTTTTGGAAATGTATAAATAACACTTGCTTGAACTGTGATACTTAGCAAGGGCTAATCTGACTATATGTCTTCGAGTGAACAGTAATGATAAGATAAAGCACTTTGAAATTAAAGGTAAGGTCATTTTCATTGTACATGGGGAAATAGACTTTAAATAAAGATACACAATTCTTATGATCCTTATGACTATATATATATATATATATATATATATATATATATATATTCAGAATTGCGGGTATCTAGGTCTAGTTTCTGATCCCAAGAATGATTTTAGTTTAAAATAATTAAGATTTAAAAAGTTGTTTTCCTGTGAAACTCATATTAATATCTCTACATTTATATGATCAGAGTGTTAGAATAACTTCTACATATCTGGATAAGCCCTAATTTATTGCTTTCCCAACCTAAGTTATATGACAGACAAGAAAAAGTTAAATAACTTTCACCTTTCTGAAAATACTTCACTAGTCTATTCTGTCAAGTTCTTCCTGCTCTCTTGCCCCCAAAAATAAACTCTGTGGGAAATATGATCATTTGAGGTAAACATTTAAATAAATTCAGAAAGAAGAATAGACATTTCTATAATAGTTTCTATAATAATTTCTCTTTTTAAAAAAGGTTATTTATGCATAAAAGAGCTGGGGTGTAGGCTAGAGATGGTGGGAGGGTGGTTGTGGTATGGTGAGAGGATTCACCAGAGACAGAGTGGGGAGCAGACCAGGCAGACTGACTGAAATACACTGCTGAGGGGAGCAGCAGGCGAGACAGGAGAGGTCTGCTGCGCCATGTGGGTTAGCTGCCTGCCAGGGGTCAAACTCACACTGCAGTGGCTGGCTATAGCTTCATAGAGCTGAGACTTAACTCCTTGTGCCACCAGGGAAGCCATGCCGGGATTTGGTTGCAACCCTAAGTGCTCTTTGGGAAGGAACTGAGATGAAGGAAGTGAAGGCTGAGCCTAAGGGAGGGGAGGAGAATCTTCTCCTCTTCCCTCTATAAAGGAGTATTTACTGGCAGTTTCTAGTTTTATATATCAGTGCAGTTCTGTGTTTTTTGATTTTCTGCCTTAGGGCTCTAATTTCAGCTAAATTCATTCCTATTTGTTTATTGCCTGTTTGCTTTTATATATTTTATTTTATAAAATAAAATTTTATTTTCATTTTATATTTCAGTTTATTTTATATTTAAATTTATATTTTATATTTAAATTTATTTTCTGATTATTGGTTATCGGAAAGCCACTAACTTTTAAAAAATTAAAAATGTATAGATTTACAGAAAAATTTACAGAGATAATAATACAGAATACCCCTACATTCCATCCCAATTCGATTAACATATAAATACATTAAATACAATTAATTATAAGAATTAATTTTATTAATTTTAATAAAATCTGTGTTTTTGTCACTTGGTTTTGAAATATTTTTGGAAGTAACATCTTGTTAGCTCTTTCAGCATATTCCAAAATTTTGTTTTTTCAGATTTTAATGTCAGTCCTAGCGACATATTTGTAACATATTTTCCAGGAAAATGTATCATTTTGATAAAATATTGACACATTCTAATTATTGATAGTGTAAATTTGGTATTATTAACTTAATGGTATTAATTTATATATTTTCAGTAAACATTTATATCTTATATTATTTCCTGCACTGAAGATTTAGGTTTTTCTGGTGCATTTTGGATTTTTCTACATTTTTTTTTTTCTTTTTAAGCCTCATCCCTTTTGTTTCTCTGCCTCCATTTTTTCTTATCTTTGGTGAAGAAACTCTTCATTAGTCTTTCCAGAGACACTGTGTGTTCTAATTTAGTCTTTTCTTTAAAAGATAATTTCACAGAGTTTTCAAGATCTTAGGAGTTTTCATCAGTTTTTCAGTTTCTGTAACCTTTGGTTTGGGACAAATGGCATCGAAGTGATGTGCACTTTCCCCACTATGTGTAAGGATTGGAATAGTTTCAGAAAAGGAATTGACTTATCGGTGATATCAGCAAAAGTTTTCTTTGCTCACAGGACACACGAGCATGAGGCAACTGGGGATATAAACCTGTTGTGGAGTATGGTATATGTGTGGTCTGTCGCTGTCCTGTTAGCAAAACACTCTTTGCTCTAATTATCTGTCATCTGACTGTTGCTGTGAATGGTGCGGTCTGTGTTCCTGTCTAATGTCATCCTAACTGCCATCCCCTTTCACTTTTTTAAGGCACCTGTACTATTCATGTCTCTCTCTTCTAGAGACATCAGTCAACAAATATTTCTCTCATCTTTCAAATAAACCCCTGGTGACCCAGATTGCTCTTTAATTAGTACTCTAATACTCTGTGTCTATGGGCTATTAATTGTCTTCCTTAGCATTTTCTCTATTAGCTTACTTCATTTTCTTCCCTCTTTATTCTTCTTGAGATTTGGGACTCAGCATTTCACAGATGCTGCTCTTGTTATTGTCACCCATGACTTCACTGTTGCCTAGTGACCCCACAACTTACATGACCAGTGTTGAATCCTCATCTTCATTGACTCAGCAGCATTTGCTAACAGTTGTTTACCCTCCCTTGAAAATCTTGTGAATGTGTGTGCAGATCAGCATTCTGGAATCATTCACCCTCCTCACAATTCCTCTTTATGGAGCCTTCTTTGCTGACCACTGGTTGCTGGAGGTCTTAAGGCCTTATCACTAGACTTCTCTCCTTCATCCACATCCACTCAGTGCTTCTCATTTGATGTCATGTCTTTAAAGATATAGCTATTTGGGCTGTCTTAAATTTATATCTTTAGCACATGCTCTCCTGTGAAGGCCTAAAAGCTAGATTTCTCTATCCAGTTGTCCCTTTAACTTTTCCTCTTGTGATAGGTAAGTATCTCAAAGTTGAGTTATCCAAAGTCAAGTTGCTGATCATCCTTACCTCCCCAAAAATGTTCCCCCTGTAGCCTGTCACATATCAGGAGCATTAAGCCCCATCCTGCTTGTTCAGACCCAAGTCCTTAGAGTCAGCCTTGCTGCCTTTATTTCTGATACTTGAAGTCTAGCGCAGCAATGAGATCTCCCAGAAAGTATGAGTCCAAAATGCTCTTCACTTTTACTGGCCCAACCTACTGTATCTCTTCCTCAATCCCTATAAAAAGTTCCTGACTCATTTTCCTACTTCTACCCCTGCTCTTTCCACAGACTTCTGTGCTCCCCACAGTTCTCTGAGCTCATCTCCTAACATGATCTCATCTCCTGTTGTCTTCAACTCCACTGGTCTCCTCTTGTTCCTAGAATATTGAAATCCATTTCTTCCTCAAGGGTGCTGACCTTGTTTTCCCTCTGACTAGGACACTTTCCTGCCTGCCTTTCTTCAATCTAATACTGAAACCTGTGTCTGTATAACCGTGCCCTGCCCCTCCATTTCCCAGGAAACTTTATCACCATGTGGCATTCTGTCTCTTATCTTACTTGTGTTTCGTCTGTCTCCTCCCACTAGAGTCAGGCTTCATGGTGGTAGGGTTATTGGTGTGTGTTTTTTATTAACGGTGGGCACTTACTAAATTCCCTTTAAATCTGTGAATAATGATAATCAATTGACTTGGAGAGATTATTAATTTCATAAATATCATAGTTATTAATTGAAGAAAATGTATATGCTTGGTAAAAATATGAAGCATATGACAGGATATGCAGTGTACAGTAAGTTACCTCTGCTTTACTTTATTCTCATCCCTCATTGTATTCTAAAAAAAAATAGGTAATTATAAAAATGTTCTTCCATTTAAAAAATAGTATGCAAACTGCCCTATAGATTTCCACTTATACTGAATATAAGTGGAAAGTCTTCATCATTGCACACATATGCATTTACATAATATATTGTACATTGTTATGTAATATGTAGTGACCAAGAATGATCTCCAGAGTCTCTCTATGTAAAACATAAATACCCACGTGTAGCACTGTGCGTTTACGCTTTTTAAAATGTGTGTATATTCTATATTATGTGATACATATTTTATAACTATCATATTTATAAAGCATATTACATAAATGCTATATACCTAGTAACATATATTACTTATTAGTCTTTTTTTACAGGGTGATGGTTGATTTTCAACATCTTCACTGACTTTTTTTTTCCCCCTGCAGTGCCCACAGTTGATGTCTTCCAGATTTCCACAAAAGAGCGATTTGGATTGGGACATCAGCTAAAAAAGTAAGTCTTCCAAAGAAGAAAAAGTAAATATCTATTAAAGAGAAGTGAATTCTCATTTTGCTTTTTTTACCCCTGCCATTTTTAGTAAGTGCTTTTTGAAGTGAGTGCGTCAGGAGAGGAATTTACTGTGATGCTAAGAGCAGCATTAGTAATTTTTGAGTTCACTTTTAGAACTGGATCCGTTCCTTCTACTTGCCCTGAGTCCACTCTCCTCCTTCCAACACACCTGGGGTGGCTGACTGTGTGGACAGTCTTCTGTGTGACTGTGGCACAGAGGAGGAAGTGGCAGAAGCAGGGTGTATACTGTCTTTAGCTCTTCACTGTCAAGTGCCCTTGGGCTGAATAGTCCTGTTGTGCTCTTGCTTTGGCCTTTGCATGAATGGATTCTCTGGATGGTTTCCTCTGCTTTTTCTTTGGGGCTGGAGAGGGCAACAGTCAAGCAGCATTGGCTCTAGTTGCTATACTATATCTTGTTTCCACATTTTTACCTTTGAAACCTTCGTTTTATAAATAAACCCTTTATTTCCTGTTTGAACCCTGACAAATATAAGGATCAGTTAATCTTTGACAAACATAAAATTATGTCATTTAAACTGACTTTTCATACTTAGGGGGTGTACCTCAATTAGCCACAGTCAAATAATTACTTACCAAAATATCAGCTTGGAGAATTTGTATTTATAGAGAATTAGGAAGGTTATTTATTCTCCTGAATATGCACATTTTACTTCATTTAGATTTATCAAGAGAGATAATTGCATAATTATGTATACATGGTTTAGCCCTCCACAATGATGTAGTCAGCATGTTCACCTTTGTTGTAATTGGGCATCCTGCATTAGCCTTGTTCTAAGCATGACATTAGCTTAGTTCTAAGAGAACACACTGAAACTTTATTTCATTTACAGAATAGGGAGCTTGTGGTGGTCTTGCCTATAGTTATAAATGTAGCAGGAATCTTCACATGTGGCATCAAAGGTCTTACAGATCACCGAGCTCTGGAATTGTCCTACGTTTTTATGACTTGACATTGAAGCAGCCTTGCTCAAATGTGAGTTAGGTGTGGATCTCATTTGAAAGCAAACTTTCTGGCAGAGCCCCAGTGCTGGATGTAACATATTATACACACACACACACACACACACACATTAGATAACAAAATCTTAATCTCTTGAATCCTCTACCTCTAAAATGGTAATTAATATACAACCTATGCCTACCACTTTACATTATACAGTGTATTTTTTCCAGCTGCTCAGTTTAACATATTTTGAGCCCTTATCAGCAGCAAGGTGCAATGCTAAATGATGGGCATACCAAAAAGGTGTGGAAAGTAGAAGATAGGAGTGACTAACCAGGATCAGAATTGGACACAGAATGCCATATGCATTGAATAGTTTTTATCAACTATTTTTTTGTGATTTGTTATTTGCATATTTTGTGAAATGATCACCATAGTATGATTAATTTACATCCATCTCCATACAGTCACAATTTTATTTTAATTGAGGTAATATTAGGATCCCCCCCCATCAGGTTTTGCCACCACAGTGCACCCACTGGAGTCCACCACCAGAGTCCATTGTGCTTCCTTCCCTGTTACTGTTCCCCTACCCCTTCCCCCTCTCTGGATGCTTCACTTCTATAATCACCAGCTTGCAAGGGTTAGTTTTCAAGCTTGTCTTTATACTGGGTGGTGTCACTAATGTATGTAAGATAAGCATTTTTTTTACTGTGATGCAGAGTTTTAAGAATTACCCCCTTAACAACTTTCACACATACCCTACATTCACAATGCTGCACATTATATTCCCTTGACTTGTTTTTTTTGTTTTTATTTAAAGATTTATTTATTTATTCATACAAGCACTGGGTACAGTCAGAAGCACGGGAGGGTGAGAGAATTCACCAGAGCCAGAGCAGGGAACAGAATAGGCAGACCAGACCAACGAAGTACACTGCTGAGGGGAGCAGCGGGCATGGCAGGAGTAGTCTGCACGCCATGTGGGACCCTCGCCCGGCAGCCCGGGATCGAACTAGTGCTGCAGAGGCTGCTGGGGGTGGGGGGAGGTAGGGGCAGGCAGCTTCGAAGCCCCGGGCTCAACTGCTGCGCCACCAGGGGAGTCCCTTGACTTACTTGTTTTATAGCTGGAAGTTGATAACTTTTGGTCCCCTTTACTCCTTTCTCCCACTTCTCCCCAGCCCCACCTCTGGTCATCCCTAATCTGTTCTCTGTATCTATGAACTTAGTTTTTGTTGTTGCTATTATTAGAATTATTAGATTCTACATATTGGTGAAATCATAGTGTATTTATCTTTCTTTTTGTGACTTATTTCACTTACCTTGATGTATTCAAGGTCTTTCATTGCTGTTGCAAATGAGAAGATTTCTTTGTTTTTTATGAATACGTGATATTCCTGTGTGCGTGTGTGTGTGTGTGTGTGTGTGTGTGTGTGTTTGTAGGTGAGTGGTCTATGCCGAAGATAACATTTGCTGCCCTCATTATTTCTCCAGAATCAGTTTTGCATGGTTTGTTTTTACTTATGATTTTAGTTTTATTTTCTCAGTTTGATGAGGAAAATACATATAAGCAAAATTAAATAAAAGGAAATTGACTTGACTTGTATCAACTAGTTCCAAAAATGTTTTTAAAGTTGCTTCTGGCACCAACAAAGTAATTCAGAATTTTTTTGGCCAATTCAGCTAAAGTCGTTGATCCTAAAAGTTATCCTTATAAATCCTTAGTTTATGAATTCTGTCATTTAATATTATTACTTATAGCATAATAATTCTTAATTACAACAGGTCAGACTTTTTTTAATATTTTCCTACATAAGAAAGCATCTTCTAGATTAGCATCTCACTGATTACTATGCATTTTCTTTCCTTTGATGAGGAGTCCTGTACACAAGAAATGTAGAAATCTTGCACTAAATTGCCTTGGAGTGGTGATAATAGACTTACCTTTGAATTGACAGAATCATGCAGACATTTGTTACCCAGCAGTGGAAACAGAGCAAAGAAAAATCCAATTGCCTGCACAATAAGAAGCTGTCAGAGAAGAAAGTGAAGTCTCCCCTGCATATATTTTCTACCTTGCGCAGGTAACAGATGGTTTCATCATCATCATCATCATCATCATCATCTGACCAGTGCCCAGCTTTGCTACCCCGCTGGTGTTCCATTCAGGGAATTCTTTTCACAGTCTCGGCATGTTTATTTTCCTTATACATCCAAGAATGAACTGTATTAGATGCATTCCATCAAAAACACAGGTGTTCCTTCTATGTTTAGAGTTCTTGTTTTCATAACATGGGTTAAATTTACTAAAGCTTTTCCTACCAAAATGAGTTCATGTAGGGATTGGTAGGGAAGACCTGATCATCTTTTCTTGCTTTTCAGGGAAAATATAATTCAGCCCCTGTGATCATTCTGCACACTCTCTTGATTTCCATTTTAGCAGCATATAGGCGGTGTGAAAGTGAGGTGGTATTTCTAGAGGCGTTGAGATGATTGAGCCTGACGCGTGTTCTCCATGGTCTGCCATACTCATGCTTCGCCCTGTACTAATTGTTGTTCAATTTTGAAGGTCGCCTAGTTATCCTCCTCCTGGTTGTGGTAAAAGCAAATCCAAACTGAAATCTGAGCAAGATGGGATCTCCAAAACACATAAGCTGCTGCGGAGGACTTGCTCCAGCACAGTCAAGGCCGATGACGTGTGCGCCACCAAGTCCCACAGGACCTTTGGTCGCTCCCTGTCCAGCGACCCCAGGACCGAGCAGGCTGTGACGGCAATAAAGTCGCACAAACTCTTGAACCGTCCCTGCCCTGCAGCTGTCAAGCAAGACGACTGCCTCTCTCTCAAGTCACATAAACTCTTGTCTCGGTCTTGTTCTGGAGATCCACGATGTGAGCACAACACCAACTTGAAGCCCCACAAACTGTTAAGCAGGTCTTACTCCAGTAATCTCCGAATGGAAGAATTATATGGACTGAAGAATCACAAGTTGCTCAGCAAGTCTTATTCCAGTGCCCCCAAGTCATCCAAAACAGAGCTTTTCAAGGAACCTTCTGTGGAGGGCAGGAGGCTCTCACTTACCTCAGGGCTTATTGGTATCTTAACACCATCTTCATCTTCATCTTCCCAGCCTGCTGTGCGTAAATATTTCCATCTTGAGTTCTTGATTGTTAACTAAGGTGCAGTAGAGGGTGTGAGTGTGTGTGTGTAAGATCCAGTGGGGGAAAGAATTTTTTTTTTTTAACTTGCTGCTTTTCCTTTCTGGATATTGTCTTGTATTCCAGACATTTGTAGATGGTATTAGAATGTTCGTTTTGATTCTAAGAAAATAGGTGTAGATATTGACTTTCTGTCTGGTCCCAAATTCTTGTCATGGTGAATGCTACCCCAAGATGGAAGGAAGTTAATTAATTGATTTTCCAAAGCCTATCCTTTTAAGAAATCATAGAATTTTAATGTTTGAACGTCGTTTACCTCATCTTTAATTTTCTAGTGCAAGTAGTGGGAAATAAAGCTTATTTGATAACTAAATTAAGGATAATCTGCTTACTGTTTTATATATATGAGAAAAACTTTGCCCATGAACACCATTGCTAGGATTGAGAAGCAACATTTACAGCTGTGTCCTCAGAGCCTCCTTAAAGCTGATCTTATCAAACTTTATAAAACTGAAAACACTTTACCATGAAGCTTCTGGGGGGTCAGGTGGGACTGAGTGGTATTTACTGGAAGTCTTAACAGAATTTACCTCTAGGGTGATTGCTATTGTAGCCACTTTAAAGACAAAGAAACAAGCCTACCTTTTGTATGTTATTTATGTAAAGGAATTGATTAGAAGTTTTATTTGCTTTATTGTGTGTGTGGGCAGGGTGTAGGTATGTATTGGTGGAGGGTCGTATTTAGCTTTTAACCTTTAATATGGACACAACTAGGAATAAATGAAATTGAGAAGTAAGATGCAGTTCTCTGAAAGCTTTGTTGCTCTTATATAGATTTATCTCTAAAATTATTACCATAAAATGCATTTGTGTTAAGAAAATGTATTTGAGTATATGGATAATTTTTTAGGTGGATAACCTTAAAGCCCATTTCTTATCAGCACTAAGCATTACAGACATTTAAAATAATGTCGAAAGGTTACATAAGAGAAAGTGCCCCATAATTGCTTCACCTAAGAAAAAATAATTTCGGATAGTCTAAAAAGAAATGTCTTTACATCTCTTAAGGGTTAAGCCTAGTACAAGACTTCAGTATTATATCCCATTCACTAGCAATCATTCTGATTGTAAAACAAGATTAAAATACTCTAAATAAGGAAGTAGGAACATTTGATGATGAGTAATAGAGGAAATGAGTTTTTCTGATCATGTAAAGATATCCATCATTTTACTAGAAGATCATAAATTAAGAATGCTATTGAAAGATAGCAATAATAAATTCTAAAATCTTGATGTCACAATCAGTGAGTTAATTAACATTACAAGTGATCCTTTAAAAGATCTTGTCTGTAATTCATTGTTGCAAAAAAAGTATGTATTTTCCCAATGAAAAAATTTTCTTCTTTTACTTTGCTTTTTATAGCCAAATGGTGCCAAATGCATTCCAATACGAGACCGTGGCTTCCTAGTGCAGGTATGAACTGCCTTCCCCCATCGTTGCGATATTTTCAAACTGTTCCTGAGTTTGACTTATTTTGTTTTTCTGTGTTTTTCCTTTATTTTTTTACAGACTATTGAGTTTGCTGAACAGCGGATCCCTGTATTGAATGAATATTGTGTGGTTTGTGATGAACCACATGTGTTTCAAAATGGCCCCATGCTTAGAGTAAGTTCTCTTGGTGGATTGTCAATGTTGATTTAGAATATAAATGAAAAGAGTAAGATATAAAACAATTAAGTAAATAACTGCGTTTACAGTAAATACTCTGCATTGAGCAAATTATTTAATATACAAGTGGCATGGTTTTCCTAAAATGAATTACTATTTCAGGAGTTTGTGAAAGAGCAAGTAGTTTCATTTTTGGAAAACATTTCTTACTGTCCTTTTTACATACACCTATATATTATATATATGTCCACCTTTTTATATTTATCCATCTGCATCTGTAGAAATATGCACCCTGAAGTGTTTCTCCAGACTGTATAATTTTAAATGCTTGCTGTAGAAAAGAGAAAGTAATCCTTATTTTATCTTGAAAAGGCACACAGTAGCATACGGATCATCAGAATAAAGATTTCCAAAAATGCCAGCTTACTAACACATGCAGGGCATTATTGAGGGAGTACATGCATTTTGGGGGAAATTATCCAGTTTCAAAAGTCTTTCTTTGCAGTTTCTTTTATTAAGATTAAATTTATAAAACATACAATTTATAATTTTAATGTTATAATTCATTGGTTTTGAGTATATTCACAAAAATGCTATGCAGCCGTTACCAGTAATTCCAGAAAATATCAATCACCTGAACAGAAACTCTGTAACTGTTACAGTCATCCCAAATTTTTCCTTCCTCTTTTCCCCTTTCAATCACTAATCCATTTGTCTGTCTCTGTGAGTTTATTTATTCAGAATATTTTACATAAATAGGATTATAAATTATGTGCCCTTTTGTTTGTGTCTTCTCTCACTCCTATCATTTCAAGGTTCATTCATCTAGCATGTGTCAGTAACAGTATTCTTCTTTATAGTGGAATAATACTCCATTATGCAGATACGTGATCTTTGCCCCCTCATCATTTCATTTTTGAATGGTTAAGACGTTTGTTAGCTCTATTTTATTTTGAGGAACAGCCAAACTTTTTGACAGTGGCTGCACCCATTTTATGTTCCCATTAGCAATGTATATAATGATCTCACTATATCCTTCACTTTACCATTACTTGTGGTTCCCATTTCTTTATCCCCCGAATTTAGGTACCCCTAGTGTGTGTGAAGTAGTATCTCATTGTGGTTTTAATCTGCAATTCCCTAATGACTAATGAGTTTGTGCTTATTGGAAATGTGTATATCTTCTCTGGGAAATATCTTTTCAAATCCATTGCCTGATTTTTAATAAGGTTATTTGTATTTTTTTTATTTTTTAGTTTTTTAAATTTTATTTTGTATATATTTTACATCACATCATTCTTGAGTTTTGCTTTCTCCTCTTAGGTGTAGTACCCATGAAATTCCCACCACCAATTCACCTGTGTCCCATCACCATAGTCCCATGTGTTCTTCCCACCCCTGTTTTGATCCCTCTCCTTCCTCTTCCCCTGTAGAATGTCTCTGATTTATAGTTGCCTATTGATTTTGAGTTTTAATTTATTATAATTACTTTTTTCCCCTGATCCCTTATTTGTTTCCTCTACATCCCTCCTATAAGTGAAATCATTCGTTATTTTTCTTTTTCTTTCTGGCTTATTTCACTGAGCATAATAATTTTTTTGGTTGATTGTGATCTGATTTGCAGATATTTTCTATTATGTGAGTTTTTTTTCACTTTCTTAATAGTTTTCTGTGACACACAAAAATAACGTTTTAATGGAGTCTAAATTTATCAGTTAAACCACTGCCTAGTTTAGGCTCATGAAGATTTACATCTATATTTCCTTCTAAGAGTTTTGTATTTTACATTTAAATCATTAATAGTTTTTGAGTTTTTAAAAAAGAGAAAAAAATAGAGAAGTTTAATAATAACATGTATATTTATATATATGCAAAAGACCCGGTGTGACTGAGTAACTCAAGTTAACTTTTGTGTATGGGTGTGAGGCCAGGTCCAGATTCATTCTGGTTTTTTTTTAAATTTTATTTTATATATTTTTAACATCATTTTTCATTTTTGCACAACGTATGCATTTTCATCTTGGTTATAGTCCCCATACAATTCCATCTCCCTTATTTTGACCCTAATCACTCCCCCAACCGCCCCGTAGTGTGTCTCTGGTTTATAGTTGCTTGTTGATTTTGATTTTTACTTTATTATAATTAGTATTTTTTTTCCTGGTCCCTTATTTAGGTTTTCTAAATTCCTGCTCTGAGTGAGACCCAGATTCATTCTTAACACATTTAGATAAATTTTTCTAGGTGTCTCTTCTTTCTTGAGAAGATTATATTTTTTGTTGAAAGACTTTTTTTAAACTTTCCTCTAAAACTCCTAACTGTATTAGAGAAATGATATTAAAAGCAAAAAAGATTTAAATAACATTTACTCTTTTCTGCTTACTTAAACTAAGATAGTAGTTGAGGCAGGAGGCAACTTTGCATATGCCTGCAAGCCTTCTTGTATTGTAATAAGCTGTTTGCCAGCCAGCTGCCTGTGGTTGAGTGATTCACATGATTATATACACTTTACATGGTAGAACACTTTCAAACATTTTACTATACACAACGACAAAAAGGGGGAAAACAATCATTCTGAGTACACAAAGAGTAGGTAAACAGCTTTAAGAGTCAAAACAGCTTCAACACTTGCAATAAGGAAATTCTTTGCATTCTCCACCAAATACTGTCAATAGTATTAATGTAAAAGAAAACTAAGTTGAAACCAAGTATCTAGTGTGCTAGTTAGCTTTTTAAATCTGTAAGTAACTCTTCCAGGGTGATAAGGCAACTGAGTAATTTCACTATATTAGAATGTATTAAATTAATCATACTTGAATTTTTCAAACAAGTTTGTTTTCACTATTTGGGATCCCTTGCATTTTCCATTTGACACAAATATTACTTGTCCAGTTCTGGAAAAAAATAAAAAGCAGTTGGAATTTTGCTAGGGTTTGTATTGGATCCGTGGGTTAATTTGGGAAATATTACCATCTTAACAATAATAATTCTTCCAAGTCATTTACAGTGGTTGTCTTTCCACTTATTTGTATCATCATTGTTTTATAGTTTTCAGTGTGTAAGACACACATCTTAGTATAAATGTATTTTAAGTGGTTTATTCTTTTTGATGCTATTTCCATGTGTGATCAACATTGTGCTTGCTGGAGGGTCTAGCAAGGCAATTAGATAAGAAAAACTAATAAGAAATACTCAGGTGGGGAAACCTAACATTCTGAACTGCAGGTGACGTCTTCTGTGTGAAGATAATTTGTACAGTGTTTTCTTATTTCATTTTCAAAAAAACTCTTGTGGTTTAGGTATTTTGTAACCATGGTACAAATAAGGGAATTAAGATCGAAAGAGACTAACCAATTTGTTCAACTTTTTCCAAGTAATGTGGGTAGTGACTGGATTTTGAACCTAATTCTCTTTGACATCAAAAATGCTTCATAAAGGCTTCCTGAAGGCACTGCACTAGATTCCGTGTTGCACTGTTGTAAGAGAGGTTTATCCTGTCTTTAGGAATATGTATTTGAAAAGCTACCATGATGCCTAAAAAAAGATAATTTTACCAGAACCTTTTCTTATACTTTGCGCTTTATACTTAAAAAAAAAAAAAAAAACACATGGCAGCAATTTAAGAATTCAATCATTTGTCAGGTTTTGTGATATATTTGTTTTATTTTTTAAGGGAAGCACATTAAAAACAAGTTTTCTTGCTTCCCATGTGCCAATTTTGTAGTCAGATTTTCTCTCAAAGAGGTCTATTTTTATTCTGAAACCCCAATTAACTAAATCAGCTTTTATTTATGAATATTTATGCAAGTTTGCTATTTCTATTTGATATATAAAATGTATAGTCTTGTTGAGAATAGGGAAAATCCTTTGGCCATCTCAATCTATCCCTTTAGGAGGTCAAGTTTTATTTTGTCAATGTCTCTGTTGATCTTTGTCTATGGCAATGCCATTTCCACTGTAGAAGATAATAGTAATGTTATAAATAGCAAATGCCTTTGGCCTGCTTTTTCTGCTTTCCAAAGTTTATCTCTTTATTCTTATTTCTATACAGCTTTATTATACTCAAACTCCAGTGTCATGTTTTGCACTGTAGTAATGGTGCAGTAAATGGTGGTTATTAATATTTCAGACCATACTGTCCTCCCAGAAAATGAACCAAAGATATGTCAGGGGGAAATTGAGGGTGAGACATACATGCACACTCACACGCACAGGAAAATAGAAGATTAAGAATAAGTCAAACAGTCCAATAAACAAAAAAAGTAATAGAAATTGAACAGTCTGCTCGTGTGTGTGTGTGTGTGTGTGTAAAATTCTCTTTAGGGAATGTCAACCAGCATCTTTGTGATTGGCTGTGCTTTGTTCCCACAAAACCACCATAAAGGATGAAGAGAGTGGAGCCATACTTCCCCGCTGGTTAAGTATCGGACCAAGCTGTCCTCTGAAATGAGAGCACATAGGCTCCCTGGCACTAACAAATGCCTTTTGTCTGCGGTGCAGCAGCACCGTGGATTGCATCGTGTTAGGCTTCATCAGCTACCTAATGCAATGTAACTTGGGAGATAAGATAAATCAAAGCGATGACATTATATTAGATTTGAAAGATGAGAGCTCTTCCAAAGCAATTGCAGAGTGTATATTTCAGTGCTGTTGACTTCAGGAGGTTATTGAAGTCAAAGTCTTTGCAACAAAACCAATCTTTCAAGAACTGGGGAGCAAGTAAGCAGAGTTATGCTTGTTTCTTCCAAAGAAAAATAGCTGGGAAAGAGTGCAATTCTCCTTTGTCTATTTGTTTTACAAAGCGATGAAGTTTAACCTTATATTTTTAGTATATTACAAGTATAGCTATTTGCCTTTTTTAATATAGCTCATGTGCAAGTGTATATTAAGCAGGAGAGATGGATTTCTGATTTAAGTCTATTTTCATCTGTTGCTAAATTACTCCAAATACATATGCCTAAAACTGAAAAGGATTTCTTATCATACTTGTGACTATATCAGTAAATGATTATGATTCCTTTTTTAAAAATTCTAAAAATTTGTATCTTCTATTTATCAAATGGAACACCATAAATTTAGGTATTTAGAAATGTTGCAATTGATTCTTTCTTTTGTAGCCTACTGTGTGTGAACGAGAGCTATGTGTATTTGCTTTTCAAACCCTGGGAGTAATGAATGAAGCTGCTGATGAAATAGCAACTGGAGCTCAGGTAGTAACATGATAGTAATTATTCCCTATTTTGACTTGAAAATTTTATTTTGATCCACTACTTATATTCACTGTGCTATTCTTTAAAGTTTGACAGTTTGGAAATCAAACCAGTATTTGACTATTTTTTTAGATAGAAAGTAAATTTTGCTATCTTAATCTGATGTCTATTTTGTCATTTTACAGTTGCCAAGGGAAGAAATTAAACCAACTTTCTATTGCTTGAAAATGGTTGTTATTTTTTCTTATATGCTGAATTTGAGATAGTGAAATCCTTTCACATGTATTATGTAAAATTTATTTGTAAAGTTAGAGTGCCATAAAATGGACACCAATTTGTTTTAAAACGTAGGTGAAAAAATAACGGGCAGACCATATAATAAAAGAGAGCATTTAGTTTTACCATAGCAGTGTTTATGGCAGGGGGAAATGCAAAACATAAACAATATAGAAGAGAAACAACCCATTTTTCTGGAAAGAAATAAATTATAAAAATATAAAAATTTACTTACTCCATGCAAATCCATCAAAATTTCACTTGATTTTTCTTTCATTTTTGGAAGCTGACTAAATCACTAATAAATATATAAGAAAAACTAGAGAAAACTTTTAAAAACTAACTACATATTCATTAGGGCAACTAGACCAACTATAATACAAAAACTTATTGTACAATCCTGTATCTTAACAAAATGCAGTACTAACAAGGAATAGAATCCAGATTGTCCCCCAAACATCATAGTTATAAATATGCCTAATATATGTTCAGGAAGTAGCACATTAAATCATAAAATAAAAGTGATTTAGGAATCATAGAAGAAAATAAGCACGAAGCCATCATATTTTTAACCTATAGATGGTCATTAATGGCCTTTGGCAGAAGAGAGTAGGAAGAAATAAGATGATGTAGGGGTATTTACTGTTCTTGGAGCCTTGCCAAACTCATTTCCTATAATTGCAGTTTCCTTCACCTGGAAAGGTTTCTCCCCAGATAGTCACAAGTCTCCCTTCCTCATGTTGCTCAGGTCTCTGTTGAAAATCACCAACTTCCCTAGCTACTCTAAAATAGGAACCCCCTCTGCCTTTGTCTCTTATGCCTACTTAATTGTTATAGCATTTTATAGCTTTTAACACTACCATAAAATATACTTAAGCATGTACTGTTTAACTATTTTGTTTTTCTGATACACATTCTCCATTAGAATGTAAATTGCATAAGAGCAAGGACATGTCTGTCCCCTTCCTGTCTTGCCCTAGCATCTAGAACAGTGTTAGCACATAGTATCTGTCCATGACAAAGGGGCAGTAAAATGTGAGCAATTGGAAGTAACACATATTTGTATTTTAAACTTGAGGTCAAGTATGGTCAAATTTGTCCTAAAGTTACAAATAACAGATGTGACAGATATACAGCAGTCCTGAGACTTTTATATGCTACCTTGAGAGAGAGAAACCAGAGTAGAGCACTTGATAAATTCTGAAGGATAGTAATTATCTTATGTGTGTATTTCAAGGTGGTAGATCTACTAGTATCCATGTGTAGGTCTGCATTGGAATCTCCTAGAAAAGTTGTCATATTCGAGCCATATCCCTCTGTGGTAGATCCTAATGATCCTCAGATGCTGGCATTCAACCCCAGGGTAAGTAGCCAACTTCAAATGTCAGTCAAACGTTTTCTTTAACAATAGCTTTAGTCTCATGACCACTCTCAGGAAGCATATCCATGACCTGTCACGACCTCTGTTGCCATTGAGTAAATGCGGGTCTTTTCCCTCAAACTTGATTTGCTTCCACTTCACTCTTTCATATTCTCTTACTTCCCCCTTTCTTTTCTTGCTTTGAAATCATTTTCAGAACTTTATTTTCATGAAACTAGGCCCATGCAATTCCCTCACATTCCAATCTTTCCATACCCCATCTACACAGAAAGTTGTGGATGGCTGATTTGAGTTGACTTGTGATGGTTAATATGATTATTTTAATTTTGTTCTATGTTTTGAAATTCTAACTTATGCAACCTCATTTTAATTTTAAAGTTTCTGTGTAAAAGGACAGGTTTCCCTTTTTCTCTTGTGTTTTTACTTCACCCTTCTCTGGTCTCTCCCCGTCCACCCTTCCTTGTGAAGTAAAGGTTAGTGGAAGTTGAATTCATATTGTTGTTCAACTGCAGTTATTGAGAAAGCAATTTTATTTTATTTATTTATTTTAAAAGATTTATTTATTTATGCATACAAGAGATGGGGTACAGGCCAGAAATGCAAGGGGTGGGTGATGAGAGGATTCACCAGAGACAGAGTGGGGAACAGAACAGGCAGGCTGACTGGAATACATTACTGAGGGGAGCAGTGGGTGAGACAGGAGAGGTCTGCTTCACCATGTGGTTTCTTCCTGGCGGGCCGGGGATTGAACTCTTGCTGCAGAGGCTGCAGATTGCTTCATAGTGCAAGGCGCTTAACCCCTTGCGCCACCAGGGAGGCCGAGAAAGCAATTTTATAAATTCATGGAGATAAAGCAGAACCTTCTGAAATATATTTTTCAAATTTCATAATTGCCTTTGCCTCTTTTACTCTTCATCTTGAAATCATTTTACAGACACAATGACTAGATAAACTTTTCTTGGAAAAACCAAGATAAAAACCATCTTTCACAGATGGCAACAGTGCACATATTTGTGCTATGCTTAGGAATTATTAACAGAGTATGTAGCGTCATTTATGCACTTTTATACTCTTTTGGTACCAGTCTTCCAATGAAACAATTAAAAATAAAATTAACTTGTAAGAATTAAAATGGATTTATATTTTGGAAGGATTCTGTGCTTACTTTATTTGTCATGGATTAATCCCTTAATGGAGAAAGCCAGAACTAGAACCCAGGACCATTTTTGTATTGATAGTTTTTTCCCCTGTTTGCTGAACATGATCATATGGACTTGGGACTGTCATTGTTTTCTTCTCTCTGAATTATAAATCCTATTGTCACTGAGCCATCTCATTAAAGTGGTCTCTTTTGTGTATACAACAACACAGACATTGCTGGACCCTGATGGGAAATTCTTGTACAAAAATAATATGTTTCTCCAGCGAATGTGTAGACTCACAAAGGCTTACAGTAAATACTGTTTGTTTTTTTTTTTTTCACTCAACAGAAGAAGAACTATGACCGAGTAATGAAAGCATTGGATAGCATAACTTCTATTAGAGAAATGACACAAGTAAGTACATCATCTTGTGGTCTTGTACAGTTTAGTTTTGTATGAGTAAAATCATATTTTAAAAATGTCTGAGAGGAAAAAAAATAAGAGGATTAACTACGTAGTAAAATGTAAACTTTTTTATTATATAGGAGTAAAATTAAAATGATAACAATTTAAAAAGTGCTGTAGTGGGATGTTTTAATTAATTTACATCACCAGTGTTTGGCAAGCTATCACTGTGATTTTGAGGGTAATTGCATAATTATGTTTTACTCTCGAACTAGGGCAAGAGTTTGAGTACATTGGGATATTTTAAGACAAAGGTTAAAGCCGGTACCATCTTCGTAGATGGTGGTCATTTTAATTAATGGTAGCCATTCCAAAATATCATTTTATGTTAAAATAAAGGCAAATGTTCTGTCAAATGTAATTTATCCATACATTAGATATAATCTCAATGTAATTTTGGAAGACACCAGACTCCTTGTGAAAATGAGTTCATTTATTTATTTACTTATTTATTTTTGGCTATTAGAGATGCTTTGGGGAAAGGTTTGATGAACAAGGATTCAGAGTTTATTATGAAAGTCTAACATATCTGGGCTAGAGTCCAGCACTTGGAAAAGCACATGCTATTGAATTATTGAGGCCTTTCCATTGCCAAAGATTTAGCGAGAGATTTAAAACTCATTTTAAGTCAAAATTAATAATCCTTAATTAACAACACCATTATGTGTTCAGTTTGCATATGGTGGTTTCATGGTTTGCACTGCTCTGGGGGCTCGCAGGCTTACAAACACTTCACCCTGGCCCTTTCCTTTCTCCATGGAGGAAATAGTGGCTTCCTGCTCTCCATGGTGTTGTGATTCTGCTCCCCTCACCTCCTACCCTCATCTCTACTCTGCTTCAAAATGTACTCCAAGTATATTTTTTTACATTCCCGAAGTTAATTCTTGATTCTTTCCATTGTAACTTATTTCCTAGTCAAAATTCATTCATTCATTCAACAGCTAATACGCCAGACAATGGTAAACGGAAGATCCTTTAATTCACATTACATTACTTACTTAAAAGCCGTTATTCTCTCCAGTTTTTCTGTGTCCAAATCTTTCAATAGTTTCTAAATTCTCTTTCAAACAGAACAATAAACAAACAAAACAAGAAAATGCATTTTTATCTACAGGGAATAAAAAGCACCTAATGCAATATCTTACACAAAGTCAGTACACATTTTTTTTTTTCATTTTGAAAAAGACTTTGGTATAGGGTATTTATATTATACCCTAGACCTAGATCATTCTTGGATTTAAAAATAGCTACAAACTGGGATCAGCTCTCTGCCAAAAATTACTTCCTTTATTCTGGGTCATGTGTAAGCTATTTTAATAGAAGGCAATTGAGATGATTGAGTGTCAGCCTGGGAATTTAAAAGATTCACATATAACTTGCTCATCGATGATGTAGCCTATGACCTTGGGCAAGTTGCTTGATTGCTTGCTGCCTCAGTTTCTTCACTGTCAGTACTGTGAATGGGGGCCATCACATGCTGTCAGATTTCACTGCGTCAAAATTCTTAAACCTCTCCAAATAAATACAACATGCTGTCTTGTTTTTTAGATTGTGTTGTGTTTTGGACAAGCTCAGTTACAAAAGATTTGCACTTTGTTCTAAATAAATAATTGTCTAAATAAACCCATTAAATACTTTTTAAAAGAAGGACTGCTCTTAGGTAAATTGTTTGCAGTTTTCTCATGTCAAGATCTATACCTAAGTCAAAACTGTTTGATAAGAGCATGAGTAGTAGCTATTAGAAGTTTAAGCTTACTAATGTTGGTTGAAAGTTAAAAACTCCTTGTCAAAGGGAAAACCCATCCAGACACTTGTTAAAGGTGGTAAGACACGTTTTCTTCAGAGGGCTGCAGTTGGAGCTGAACCCATCTTCAGCTAAGACAGAGCTGACTTAAGTTTTGAAAGTGATAATAGAGAGGAAAGAAAATGGGGTGTGGAGAAGTGAAAATTGGGGCAACAGAAAAGGACTTGGATATAGAAAAATGGAAAATTTCAGCAAGGGGATACGTGAAGAATTGCTGAAAGGTTAGGCACATGGGTTGGTGTAATATACCTTCTATGGTTTGGGGGCATTGGTTTTTCGGAGCAGACTCAGCAGTGGGCTCACCAATGGGGACATGGCCTAGAGCATGGAATTCAGGTTAAAGTTTGGTTGATTCTTTTAGCAAAATATTTAGGGGAGTTTTTTTTAGTCTCAAAAGTTGGAAGTTGATGTCCTCTCAGGAAGAAACAATGAGGGTAACTTACTATTTCGAGGCCATAAACTTTCAGGTTTGACTGGATTAGGCGTACTAACTCAATCTGATTTTCCCTTTTTTTTTTTTTCGCCCGTGGCTGGGGAACAAACCAGCGCTGCAGAGGCTGCAGGCAGCCTCGCAGCCCAGCGCTCAACCAGTGCGCCACCAGGGGAGGCCCTGATTTTCCTTTTGCAAAAAAAAAAAAAAAGAAAGAAAGAAATTTTAAGAAAAATCAAGACGTGTAATTATTTTTTTTCAGGCACCATACCTGGAAATCAAGAAGCAGATGGATAAACAAGATCCCCTTGCTCATCCCTTACTGCAATGGTATGAAACTTTAGATTTCCTCTTAACAAAAACAGCATCAATTTCTACTATCTGATTTAAGGCGGGGGGACCTCTTTTACAAGATCTGCAATGCTACAGTTGCACACGCTTATGAGGCACAGTGATTTTACATTGCAAGGGTCTTTAATGACTCTCATTTAATTAAAACTTGTACATCACAAAGGGAAGCAAATGCCATCTGATGCACTATAGGGGATCTACAATTTATTTGTCAACATTGTTATAAAAAAGGTGATGGATGGGATTACATGGTGGTGAAATCATTTTGTGTCATTTGATTCTCCAGTTAGTTGAGAAGTGATAACATTCATCTAGTCAATGCTTTACTGAAAATCTTTCTAACATCTATGTTTTTTGTAATTGACTCCCTTCACAAGGACAGTATAAATTTGATGAGCTCTTTAATGACTATAGATGATGCTTCAGAGTGAGGCTGGGGCGGGGGTCTAGAACAGGAGTACGTTAGGGACCTTAGGATAATAGGAGAGATAGCTTGAGAATTCAACTTTGATGCTTCCTATAATTTGCCTCTGGTTTTTGATTAGCAAAATGAAATCAATGGGCTCATATCATGCCTACAAGGGTTTTGGGTACTTGTCTCTTTGAAATCACTGAAAATGCAAAGACTATGGAATTTATTACAATCATGCAGAAATACAAATGTAAAGATTATAAGAGATTTGGTCTGAATAAGTACTTATTCTATGCTATAACCAGGAAATTTTTAAAATATGTAATTATATAAAGATGGGCAAAGGGGAAAGAATCTGACTGCCTCAAAATTTGCATTGTATGGCTTTGACTTGGTCAGTTTTAGAATACATGTTTTATTTAGTCTAAAAGACTATGAAAAAAAAATGAGGTTTAGAAGTCTTTTGTATCTTTTGTGATTTATTTTTAAAATTCTGATGAATTAAGTAAAATAACAGTTTTCATTTTAACTTTTTTAATTCTCACATTGAGTCATATTCAAAAGAAGGTAAAAATCTAAACGGTCTCATCTCTTCTCCTGAAATCAACCAAAATGCTAACTTTTAATGATTTGTGATTATTTACTTAAGCTTGTTAATCACTTTTATTTTAAGAAAAAGAAAGTCTACCAAAGTGCTTAATAATTTCCCTACTTATTATTTTATATGCTAAAAAGCATAAAACAATTAGTGTTATCGTACACTGAGTTTAATTTTTTTCAACTTCAGTGTCTAAATATGTTGAATAACAGTTTCTGTATAAATCATTATGTATGTCAGCCCAAAGAGATCCTCAAATATTTAAAGAAAATGATCTTTATAAAAATTTGTTTTTAATTAGATTGTGTAGGGAGGTACAAAGAAAGCAGGTAGATAAAAGCCCTTGAAATTCTTGGGATATAAGGAACATACCTCAACATCATAAAAGCCATCTATGACAAGCCAACAGCCAGTATCATTCTCAATGGTGAAAAGCTGAAAGCAATTCCATTAAGATCTGGAACAAAAAAAAGTTATTAAAAGAATAAATAAATAAAATCAAAGGAAAGACAAACTCAATGGCAAATACAGATGCTAACATATCAATATTAACTCTAAATGTAAATGGACTAAACTCTTCAATAAAAAGACACAGAGTTGCAGCCTGGATTAAGAAACAAAACCCAACCTTTTGCTGTCTCCAGGAAACACATTTAGCTACAAAAGATAAAAATAGGCTCAAAGTTAAAGGATGGAAAACAATCCTACAAGCAAATGGACCAAAAAAGAAAGCAGGAACAGCTATACTTATATCAGATAAAACAGATTTCAAACTCAAAAAGATAAAAAGAGACCCCAATGGTCACTACATTATGATCAAGGGGACAATACTTCAAGAAGAAATAACACTCATTAACATATACTCACCAAACGAAGGAGCACCAAAATATATCAGACAACTGTTGTCCTCTCTGAAAACAGACATCGGAGAAAACACATACGTAGTGGGAGACTTCAACACACCACTATCAACAATGGATAGATCAACAAGACAAAAAATAAGTAAAGAAACCAAAGCTCTAAATAAGGACCTAGAGCAATTGGGCTTAACAGACATCTATAGAACACTAAACCCCAAAAAAACGGAGTACACATTTTTCTCAAGCGCACACGGATCATTCTCCAGGATCGATCACATACTGGGGCACAAGACAAACATCAACAGATACACCAAGATTGAAATCATATCAACCATCTTTTCTGACCATGAAGGCATCAAACTAGAAATAAACCATAAAAAGAAGGCAAGGAACTTTCCTACCTCATGGAGATTAAAAACCACACTACTGGAAGACCATTGGGCTAATGAGGAGATCAAAGAAGAAATTAAAAAATTTTTTGAATTGAACGACAAGGAGGACACCAATATCCTAAATGTATGGGATGCAGCAAAAGCAGTAATAAGAGGAAAATATATAGCAATAGAAGCTCACATCAAGAAACAAGAAAGAACTCAAAGAAACAACCTAATCTCGAAGCTCAAAGATCTAGAAAAAGAACAACAAGAAAACCCCAAAACCAGTAGGAGAAAAGAAATAATAAAAACCAAAGCAGAAATAAATGAAATTGAAACTAAAAAAACAATCCAAAAGATCAATGAAACCAAGAGCTGGTTCTTTGAAATTTTTTAATTTCTTCTTTGATCTCCTCAGACAATAACAAAAACAAAGAGAAACCCCAGAGACTGGGAGAACATTTTTGCACCCAACACTAATGATAAAGGACTGATCACAAAAATCTGCAAAGAGCTGATGAGACTCAACAACAACAAAGAAAATAATCCAGTCAAAAAATGGGCAGAAGAGCTAAAAAGAAACTTCTCTGAAGAGGAAATGCAAATGGCCAACAGGCATATGAAAAAATGTTCAACATCACTTGTCATCAGGGAAATGCAAATCAAAACTACCATGAGATACCATCTTACACCAGTTAGAATGGCACATATTAAAAAAAACTAGCAACAACAAATGTTGGCGAGGGTGTGGAGAAAAAGGAACTCTTCTGCACTGTTGGTGGGAGTGCAAACTGGTCCAACCACTGTGGAGAGCTGTGTGGAGATTTCTGGACCTACTAAACATAGAGCTTCCATATGATCCAGCAATTCCACTCCTAGGTATTTACCCAAAGGACACAGAAACATCAATTCCAAAGAACACCTGCACCCCTATGTTTATAGCAGCACTGTTTACAATAGCTAAGCTTTGGAAACAACCCAAATGCCCAAAAATAGATGACTGGATCAAGAAGATGTGGTACATATATACCATGGAATATTACTCAGCATTCAAAAAAGATAAACACATGCAATTTGCAGCAACATGGATGGCACTGGAAGGGATCATGCTCAGCGAAATAAGCCAAAAAGAAAAAGAAAAATACTGGATGGTCTCACTCATAGCAGGAATTTAGAAAACTTAAATAAGGGACCAGGAAAACGAATAACTATAAGAAAGTGAAAATCAAAATCAACAAAAAACTACGAACCAGAGACACTTTTAGGGGGGCGGGGGTGGGAGGGGAGGGGTTGGGGTCAGAATGGGGGGGCTGCAATTGTATGGGGAATATAAAAATAAAATTTATTATTAAAAAAAAAGATCTGGAACAAGACAAGGATGTCCACTCTCACCACTGCTTTTCAATATAATACTGGAAGTCCTAGCCAGAGCAATAAGACAAGAGAAAGACATCCAAGGAATCCAAATAGGAAAAGAAGAAGTCAAGCTATCACTATTTGCAGATGATATGATAATATACATAGAGAACCCCAAAAACTCCACAGAAAAACTAATTCAGCTCATCAATCAGTTCAGTAAAGTGGCAGGATACAAAATCAACACGCAAAAGTCAGTAGCCTTCCTATACACAAACAATAAATCTGAAGAAGAAGAAATCAAAAAAAACATCCCTTTTTTTATTGAAACAAAAAAAAATCAAATATTTGGGAATAAATCTAACAAAAGAGGTAAAGGACCTATACAAAGAAAACTATAAAACACTGTTAAAAGAAATAGAAGAAGACACAAAGAAATGGAAAGACATCCCCTGCTCATGGATTGGAAGAACAAACATTATTAAAATGGCCATCCTTCCAAAAGTAATATACAGATTCAATGCTATTCCAATCAAAATTTCAATGTCATTCTTCAAAGAAATAGAACAATTATTGATGAAATTCATATGGAATCACAAAAAAACCCGAATAGCCAAAGCTCTCCTGAAAAAAAAAGAAGGGAATGGAGGCATCACACTCCCAGACTTCAAACTATACTATGAATCAGCTTATTATCTTTGTATTGAGACCATCACTACTTCAAAGTCTGTCCAGAAAATCTTTAATTTTGCCAATAATTGATATTGTGACTATTAAAAATTTTATCTTCATGGAATTTAAGGATTAAAATAATATTTTTCATATTATATAAGCTCTTTAAAACATTCCAGGAAGCAAAGCAAAATTCTGTAATTAAAAATTACTATAATTACGATGTGTCACAGCAAAAATAAGTTCCACACACTTGACAACTAAGGGGAAAATCTTTAAATATATTTGGCATTTGTTTGTGACTGATGGGTTATTTTAATTAATTTCAGGGTTATTTCAAGTAATAGGTCACATATTGTGAAACTGCCAGTTAACAGGGTAAGTTATTTTTTTTTTTTTTACATATACATACAAAAGTCACATACTTATTAGTTAGGAGAATTGACCCCTGTGATTTTTAGGAAATTGAAGTACATTCAGGTTAAGCCTAATTTTTTCCATTTGAAAGTGCCGTATGTATACTGGCTTCAGTGTTTTTGAAGATATCAAATCAAATTCAGACTGCTGCTTTGACTTTTTAAGTAAATAAGAGTCAGTAAAATATTTAGTCTACAAGGGATAGAAATATTGTCTGAGTTGACCAGTAGAATGTAACATGCTGCTTCTAACTGTCCGTTTCATGTTGTTACTGCCCCTCTTTCCTATGTGGGAGAAGACACTGCCCCCACATATCTTACTGATCAGTCTAGTTCTCTTGAAAAATAAAGAAAAAGTTAATGGATGCTCATTTCAGTTCTCATCATCCCCTGAGAGCAGTACCTAAAGTCTCAGCTCTCCCATTTATTGTTATAGGATTTATAGGCAAAAGAGCATAAACCAGAAATTTTTTTTCAGGCTCCTTATCCAAAAGGTTCTATTTTAATTATTTCCATGATCAAAGGGGAAAACTATATTTGAACATGGACATTTTCCAATTTTACACACATATGCAAATAAAGCACTATGATAATTTTACCATTTTAATATCTTGAACTAACTTTTCTTTTCTGCTTAGCCAACTCTCAGATTATTTCCCCAGTTGAATTGTTAGTGTTTACTTAGGGAATTCAATAATAAAAGCCTTAAAAAGAAATGTAATTAGAAAGGCAGATCTGCTTGAAGATGATTACTTAGTATATTCCACAGTTAACTATAAGTGACTTTGGATTGTCTGTCTCATATTTCTTTTCCATTAGCCTAAAGAATTATTCTCATATCAAGAATTCCTTATGATTTATCATTTATGCAGTTTTTTTTTAAAAAAATGAATGGTCCTTTTAATGTGATTAGTCTAAAACTACCATGGTTTGAAGGTAGATAATTCTTAACCAAAAAAAAATTTGAAGTCTGATTATATGTTTAATTTGACATGTTTTTATTTGTCGTTATTTTAAATGGCAGCAATTGAAGTTTATGCATACTCCACATCAGTTTCTCCTCCTCAGCAGTCCACCAGCCAAAGAATCCAATTTTAGAACTGCAAAAAAGCTATTTGGAAGCACCTTTGCATTTCAGTGAGTATGACTTAATGCTCAGGGGGATATTTCCACTTCCAGAAATGTATGCGGAGGAAAACATTCACTTTTAGTGGTTGGCTATTAACACCAAATAGTCAACCAAAATCATGCTTGACTTGGGAACTCAGAATTTTCAGGAGACATATATAATGTGACCACTGTAAAAGATCATTGATTTTTGCTTTTGCCTTTTCCTTTCCTTTCTATTTTTTAGTGGCTCACACATTGAAAACTGGCACTCCATCCTGAGGAATGGTCTGGTTGTTGCTTCTAATACAAGGCTGCAGGTAATTTGTTGGAATGCTTTAAGGAGACCTCATTATCCTTCAATATTGGAGACAAGTAAGCTATCCTGGTGTAGCATTTTGACTTGCAAAAAGGAAAGGGTGTGGCTTTTAAAAGTAACATGGAAATTCTAGTTACATAAGTAATTTTCACAAGACAGCTAAAACAGAATCAGTATACAACATAAAAATGCATGCAAGAACAGTAAAATCTCTTTGGACCTAAATAGAAACTTACTTATGTTTCTAAATTTAAACATTAAAAAAAAAACAGGTTTAGGCAAGACATAAAACCACACAAGTGTCTTGTTAATTCAGTACATTTGGACACTGTTTCAGTGAATACTTTAAGAAAAGGTAGGGCAGCGTTTGGCGATAGCAGGGTATTGTGGATTTAATCCTCATCCTTAATAAGCCCTTCATATTGAACTTCCCACGTCACTCTCACACAGTTGGTTTTCTTTTGGCTATTTAAGGAGGTCAGGAAATGAGATGTCCAACCCAATCACCTGCACTAGATCTCAACTGTCTCAGTGACACTTGATATGATGCAATTATCAATGTTCTTAGTTATACATTATTGGGTTAGTATTCGCTTCAAGTTAAATTTGGTGCAGTGTGCCTAGAACATAGAAATAATAGGAGAGAATTTTAATTATACTGCTTAATTTCTCTTTTAAAGATTTTATTGATTTTTGCACAGAAGAATTGGGGTATAGGCCAGAGGTATGGGGGGTTGGGAGGAGGGTGAGAGGATTCACCAGAGACAGAGTGGGGAGCAGAACAGGTGGGTCTACTGAAATACACTGCTGGGGGTAGCAGCAGGCGAGACAGGCGAGGTCTGCTGCGCCACGTGGGTTAGTTCCCTGGCCGGGGTTCAAACTCAGGCCATCTCAGAGGTAGTGCTGAGACTTAACCCCTAGGCCACCAGGGAGGCCCATACTGCTTACTTTTTTATATCAGTAGAAGAGTGTCAGTTAATGAAACTCTATAACTTGAAAAATTTACAGTAGGATATGAATGGGATGACAGTGTTGTATGAAAATCTGATCAGGTTCCTTGTTCATATACTAACTCCTGAGCCCTAATCAAAATTCTGTCACATGTGTTTTAGTCAGTTTTTTCAGAATTGTAGATTCATTAAAACCAGAGTCTACTATAGTACTTTATAATAAGCGGCTCTGTCATTTGGTAGGATACAAAACCTTCCCAAGGATTTTATTCTTTATCATTTTTCATATATCAGCTCACTGAATTTTAAGGACAAGGATATTAGTACTATTTCAAATTAGACTTTGGAATACATTTTTTTATCATTTTTGAAGAGTTAATGCTCCAGTGTGAAACCGGTTGCCTTCTTTTGGGACATTAACATTTGAGACCATTGATGGACTAATTTCTCTTCTCTTCCCGTGTTAGCTCCATGGTGCAATGTATGGAAGTGGAATCTATCTTAGTCCAATGTCAAGCATTTCATTTGGTTACTCAGGTAAGTTTGTATTTCGTGTCTAAACTCAAGTAGGTCTTTATGTTTTGATTTGATATGTCATAGGTACAATTTGATCAAGTAACTGAAGTTTATTTGATTTTTTGAAATTATTTATTTATCCGTACAAGAACCTGGGTACAGGCCAGATGCGTGGGAGGGTGAGAGGCTCCACCAGAGACAAAGCCGGGAACAGAACAGACAGACTGACAAAATACACTGTTGAGGGGAGCAGCAGGGCGAGGCAGGAGAGGTCTGCTGCACCATGTGGGAATTTTCCCGCCTGACCGGAATCAAACCCATGCTGCAGAGGCTGCGGACAGCTTCACAGCACTGCGCTCAACCGCCTGCGCCACCAGGGAGGCCCTTATTTGATTTATTTTTATTAAATTAACTTCATGAATATCATTGATTATTCTGTATTCCATAAAAAAAGTGCTGAACGTTATGGAAAATTTAGGATTAGAAAAACATCCTTAGTATCATCCTACTTATGGGAGCTTTTTATTAACACTTTGGTGAGATTATTTGAAAAAATATAATTTGGAATAAATTTCAAGCATGTGCTGAAGGAGGAGGTAAATTCAGTCTGGAAAGGATGATCATCAGATTGTTAGCATTTATTATCAGGTGGAGGGATTTGGGGTGATTTCTTCTTTGAACTTAAAAAATTTTTGATCAGTATAAATTTTTTTCTAGGACAACAGCATTCTGTTTAATATAAAGTCATTATGCATATTACTCATTATTGAGCATAATTATGCTCACTCAAAGAAATGGAAGCTACACAAAATTATATAATACAACAAATGAAATTTTTTTCCTCTTTCCAAAACCTCAGTTTTCAGTGTATTTCTCTTCAGACTTTTAAATGTTTTTGTAAATTCATTTACATGCATATAAAGTATGTGTGAGAGAGAGAGAGAGAGAAAAAAAAAAGAGAGAGATTAGGTTGGGGAGGAGGGAGAGAGAATCATAATCAACCACTTCAAGAATGTCATTCATCTGGTGTCTGGATAGCAAATCTTAAGCTCCTCATTTTACAGAAAAGGATAGTTAGGTGAACATTACCAAACCTACCTGTCCAGTTTTTTTTCAGGTCCCTGCTCTCTTTGTCGTAACACGTTGTTTTTCAGTGTGCACCCCAACTTTCCCAGAGTACATATCCTGGAAGCAGCAGGCCTCTTTTGGTCCCGGGAGCTCCACGCCCACCACCTGCACGCACTGCTGGTGAAGGCATCCAGTAGGCGAGGACTGGGAAGTGAGACTCCATCTCTTGGTGAAAGAGATAGGAGATTCACAGGGTAGAAAAGCTTATGAGTTGAGAAATATTGTTGCACTGATCTTTGAAAATACAATATTACAAAAAAATATATACCAAGAAGTATAAGATAGTAGGGAGTCAAATAACATAATTCAAAGGAGAAAACAAAATCAGCACGAATCATACTCTGAATCATATTAAAACAATCCAAATAAAGAAGTCAAAACCAGTCTGACTGAAGGAATACGTGCTCAGCAGAGATAAGGACAGACAGTAGCTCCTCCACTACTGTGATTTCCTGTGCTTGTGCTGGTGTGTGAACTCCTAAGACAGGCTCATGGAAAGGATTGTGAGGGATACAAGTAGATTTAGACTGTGTCGGTGTCTGTGAACTTGTCTGCAGAGACAGTCAAAAATTTCTTCAAATTCTCGAAGTGTCCTCAATCTGAAACAATACAAGAACCAGCGCAGTAAGAGGAAGCAGCTTCCCAGTTGGTTTTGAGGGTACACGTCTGGGTGGTCAAGAGCAGAAGAGTCCTAGCTTGTTCTGGCCTTTGCCTTTCTTTCCCTCAGAGCTATGCATCCGTGTCCCAGATCTGCTCTTCAGCCTGCCAGCATTTCCCTGAAATGCCCCATATAGAAAGGGTTACAGCCACACAGGCTTGCCCATTCTCATAAGGCCTTTCACTGAAATGGCAACAAAAAGATGAACACATTTCTCAGCTTTTGGACAGTAGCAGAACATTTTCGAGTAGAGATACAAATCTGCCTATTCCAACACAGATAAAAATTTTAGTTCTCTTTTGTCTAAAGTCTTTCACAGTAAAAATCACAGCATTATCAGAGTGTGCTGATTGGTGAGTACCATAGAAAGATTTAAACAATTTTCCTTCACTAAGAGTACTAGTAAATTCTAATGTAATTGAATATATGTATCAATTGCATAGCAATTGAATATATGTATCACATATATGTATATGTGTTTTTTTCTGACATTGTTCATAGTTCCTACTCTTCTTCTACTGACCAGATGGTAAGACGGAAGGTTAGAGTCTCAAAATCTTTTCAAACCAAGCTTTAAGAATTTTCTAATCATATCAATTTTGTGCAAAGGAACTTCTTATCCCTGTTTTCAGTAAAAAGTACACTTCCAAAACCCGCTAAATTTCCAAAACCCACTAATTTTTCCAGCTGTGATGGGCACAACAGCTGCTCCTGCAGGGTCTCTAACTCCTGTGACCTGATGCAGCTACACCTTTGCCCAAAGTGGAACTTTGCCGTGTATTCAGATTATATTTGAGCAGCGTCACCCAGCTT
Organism: Talpa europaea; assembly: GCF_964194135.1. NCBI lineage: Eukaryota > Metazoa > Chordata > Mammalia > Eulipotyphla > Talpidae > Talpa > Talpa europaea. Next base: position 24,337,683 of record NC_140071.1, read on the forward strand.
CTCTCTTAAATTACTCTTTTCCTGATGTTGTCAGGGATGAACAAGAAACAGAAGGTGTCAGCCAAGGATGAGCCGGCTTCAAGCAGTAAAAGCAGCAACGCATTACAGGTGGGGTAGCGACTGGAGTGACTGTGGGCGATGAGTGAACTGTGGCTTTAGCAGCCAGTGGGACTCAATAAAATGCTCAGGCTTTTTAAGTCTTCAAAATTATTTTAAGTAGTCATTACTCATAAAGGACTAAAACTCACCCTAATATGTAATAACTACAATGCATTTATTCAATAAATACTTGAGTATTTATTGAGTGCCTGCTGTAATGCTAGAGACTGTCCTAGGCATTGGACTACAGTTTTGATAAAAAAACAGACAACTCCTCCTATATCCTGCATGTTACCGAGTGCATATAAGTAAATGTATTTAGATAGAAATAATGGTTAATGGTAGTAAATATTATGGGAGGAAATATCAGAATGCCATGGGAGAGACAATGGAACTAGAATGAATGTTAAGTGCTTCGGTCAAGGACAGGAGTCTCCAAGATTATATTTGGGTAAAGGCCTCCAGCCTGTGAGTGCTTGAGCCATATGGCTCTCTGGGAAAAAGAACATTCCAGGTAGAGAGAAGAGCAAGCATAAAACTGTTGTTTCAGAGAAAATAAACATCCAGACAAATTAAAAATCATCTGATGAATAATATGCCTTTAAATTAAAAATAAAGACAAAACCCCAGATTTTCTACATAACATGTTTCTGAAACATCTGTGGCTTAAAGATGCCATAAAAGTGAGTTGGTTTGGGGTTCACTTTAATGTTGTAAAAGATTATGCAACTTTAATTTTGTTTCCCTTGACATAAAGATGTCAGACTTTCCAGTAAAAACAGGCTTGAGTTCTCATTCTTTGTGAGACTATTGAACTTTAACATTTTTTAGTTCACTTATCTTGAGACTAATTTAATAATGATTAGGTACAGAAATTAAATGATATAACAAATAGAGCTTGACATTAAGAAAGAAATCAGGTACATTGCTGCGATCTAGATAGGCCTTTCTAAAAAATCTGGAGCTATCATAGTGACTTTTTTTTTTTTTAGTGATCAGTTTTTATCACTTGTGTGACTGCCCCATTTTTACTCTAATTTTTAAATTCTTTTGGAGTTTAGTCACAGAAAAAAGGACAGCAATCCCAGTTCCTGCAGAGCCGTAACTTAAAATGCATAGCCTTATGTGAAGGTAAGTTGAAAGTTTTACAAACCTCCTAATGTTAAATCTCCATAGTACTTGATTTAAGTATTCAAGTATATTTACAGAATGCTCCTAAGTAATAACACAAGCATTATATTCCCTATGGCCATTGCTAAGGCCACATGTAGAAGATAGGGACAGTAGAGATGATAAAGCTGAAAACCAAAGAGAAGAGGCAAGAATTGAGACAGTCTTATATTTTATTCTTGGCAGATCATTATTTATCTTTCAGAGTGGTAATTATGCTTTATGATCAAGTATTGCATATCTCTTTTGTTACTATGTCACCTTTCTCTTTAAAGATTTCATTTATTTATGCATACAAGAACTGGGGCGTAGGCCAGAGGTGCGGAGGAATGAGAGAATTCATCAGAGACGGAGTGGGGAGCAGAACAGGGAGATGTCCTGAAATACACTGTTGAGAGGAACAGAGGAAGCAAGGCAGGAGAGGTCTGCTGCACCATGTGGCTTAGCTCCCTGGCTGGGGATCCACCTTATGTCACAGTAGCTTCATAGTGCTGAGACTTTAACCCCTGCACCACCACGGAGACCCTTGTCACCTTTCTCTTTAAATTGGTTTTTGAGGGCCTCCCTGGTGGCTCAAGGGGTTAAGCACCGCACTATGAAGCAATCTGCAGCCTCTGCAGCACGAGTTCGATCCCTGGCCAGCCAGAGAGAAACCCACATGGCAAGGCAGACCTCTCCTGTCTCGCCCACTGCTCCCCTCAGCAGTGTATTTCAGTCCGTCTCCCTGTTCTGCTCCGTAGTTTGTCTCTGGTGAATCCTCTCACCGTGCCCCCCTCCCCGCCCCATCTCTGGCATGTACCCCATCTCTTGTATGCATAAATAAATAAATCTTAAAAATAAAATAAAATAAAATGTTTTTGAATATATACCATGAAAAATCTGAAAGATTATCAGGCACCAAAAGGATAGCTCAGTAAGTAGGTCTTTCTGCTTCTATGCTGAAATTATCATTTTATTCTGAACTTTGGGCAGAAAAAATGAAGGGCAAGATCATATATTTTTCTTTGCTATAAAATATGATTTTAACTAAAAATTCACTTCTTGTGCTGGGAGTTTTAGTAACCTTCATTTCCTATTTTGTAAGTTTTCAACAGTGATTTGTCATATAATACATTTAAGTTATGTAAGACATATAATTTACTTTCTACATACTTCCCCAGTCAGGACCTACTTGCTTTTGATAATACACAAGTAATTTCCTTCCTATTATTACCCCAGTGATGTTCAAAACATAAAATTGTTACATGGCCTTTCATTGTTCTTGTTGACAGCTCATGAGGTTAAACATTTTTCATGTTGATTTGTGCATGTGTTTTTGTTCTTTGATTTCTAAGAAAAGGGTAAATTTAGCAAGTTAAAATAAAACAGTTCTTTAATTTCATCCTCTACCCACAGTGATCACCTCGCCTGATCTGCACAAACATGGAGAGATCTGGGTCGTCCCAAACACCGATCATGTCTGCACACGATTCTTTTTTGTGTAAGTGTAAAGGTTCAAATTTGTACATTACTGTCTTCTCCATAAATGAGATAGTAGTGACTACATTATTATTTGGTCATTTTAACCTGCCAATATATAATGGCAGTTATATACTGGCACTTTCTCAACAACTTAATGTTTTGGCTTCATTTCAATAAGTTGTAAGAAGCAAAGTGATATTTAAATGCTGTTGACTTATAAGAAATGAAGAAAAACATTTTGTCTCTTTAACCATCTATCTGTGTGTATACATATATGTATATATGTATACACATATATAAGTATGTATATGTACACACATATATATGTATGTATATGTACACACGTGTGTGTCTATGTTTGGGACAGTCTTAGGTATTTTAAACATTACAACTGGGAGTGAAGAAAATAATAATGATTATGTCATATACCTATAAAAGATGATCTTTATTTCAAATAACATAGATTAACAGTGCAGGGCATATTGATGTGGATTTTTTGACATATCTGTGTCATAAGAACTGTATTAAAATATAAAAGCATTACTTCTCAAATCTAAATAATAATGTCTGTTTTTCACCCACTCTTGCTGGACTCTAAACCCTTTCCCTTGTGCCTGTTCCTTATTTGTGATCTTATCACAGAAACCTTGGGAAGAGTTGCGTATACCTGTTTTGTACTTTAGGTAATTTTTATAAAAGAAGTTGGGAGAAAAGCAGTGGTTTGTTCTAAGCTATGTCAAAATGACCTCATCACAGTTTCCTTAATAGATTGTATGTCCCGATGCTATGCTTACGACAAACTTACCTATTTTTTTAATTATTTTTAAAAAATGTTTACATCATTGTTCATTTTTAAACAATATTGCTTCCCCCCACCCCCTCAGGCATAGTCCCCATAGAGTTTCCTTCACCAGCGCACCTGAGCACCATCACCTCAGTCCCCTGTGCTCCTCCCTCCCTCCCTCTGATCTCTCTCCCTCCTCCTCCCCTGCAGTATGTCTCTGATTTATAATTGTCTGTTTTTGCTTTGTTGTGTTTTGTACTGTTATTATTTTTTTACACTGATGTCTTATTTGGTTCCCCTATATTCCTGCTATAAGTGAAACCGTCCAATATTTTTCTTTTTCCTTCTGGCTTATGAAAAAATGTTCAACATCCCTTATCATCAGGGAAATGCAAATCAAAACCACATTGAGATACCACTTTACACCAGTAAAAATGACATGTATCAAAAAAACAAGCAACAACAAATGTTGGCGAGGATGTCGTGAAAAAGGAACTCTCCTACATTGCTGGTGGGAGTGCAAACTGGTCCAACCACTACGAAAAACTGTCTGGAGCTTCCTCCGTCTACTAAAATTATAGTTACCATATGACCTGGCAATTCCACTCCTAGGGATCTACCCAAAGGACACAAAAACGTTGATTCAAAGGACCACCTGTACACCTATGTTTATTGCAGCGCTATTTACAATAGGTAAAACCTGGAAATAACCCAGATGCCCAAAAAAAGATGACTGGATCAAGAGGATGTGGTGTATATACCCAATGGAATAGTATTTAGCAATCAAAAAAGATAAAATCATGCCATTCACAGCAATGTGGATGGAGCTAGAAGGAATTATGCCCAGTGAAATAAGCCAGAAGGAATCAGTTCATTTATCTTGAGTGTGATTTAATAAAGATTCTATAGTCATAGATAGGCTAGGTGGGTTGGATTAGTTTATTGACCCACTGTATACTGTGAAAATCTCATGAACTGCCTGGTCTTCTTTTAGATGATATAGCTTTCTTATGACAACAGATCTATGTATTGTGTATCTTATGTTTATGATACATATTAATGCATAATATTGTATATCATAAGATATATGCAGTCTATATTTTTCTTAGTGGTCACACAGCAGTCATTACAGTGGGAAAAAAATTTTTCTTTTGATATTTTGTGTCCAGACTCATCAGTAATAAGTCAGGTAACACTGGTCGAGCCTCATGACCTCTGTTAGCTTCACCAATAGATGCATTAACATAATATCATCAATGGAGACAGGAGGACAATATCTCTAGCTGCGTAAGTCAGGATCCCAACAGGAATCTGAAGGCTTTTGAAAAACACAATCATTTGTCACATCTATAAGACTGGTGATAGGGGATTTATAGGTCTAACTAGTAACCTGGATCTGGTAGAACCAGAACTGGTATACATCATCACGTCCAAAAGGAAACAGTTACCAGAATCTGGCAGGAGAGTCCTTCTTAGTTCTATAGCTTTGAAAAGCTTTGAAAAGAGGTGTGGCCTTCAGTTGAGGGACTTGGGTATACCAAAACACTCTTGTAGGGGATGGAACTGAAAGAAATTTTGACCTTGCCCTCCTGCCAGTTCTTACTGGAAGTCCCCATTTATCAAACCCTACCTGAAGCTAGAGAGCAAGGGAGCATGTTGACAGAATCCATACAGTTCAGCCTCCTGGGCAGAGTGCAGGGTAGGTGAGGGTGCCATATGGCCCTGAAGGCTGCTATCACCACTGAAAGGCACACATTAATATTTTTCCTCTTCTCTTTTTTTTTTAAGATTTACTTTATGCATACAAGATCTGGGGTATAGGGCAGAGGTGTTGGGAGTGAGAAGATTCACCAGAGACACACAGTAGAGAACAAAACAGGCAGACTGACTGAAATACACTGATGAGGGAGCAGCGGCTGAGACAGGAGAGGTGTGCTGCGCCATGTGGGTTAGCTCCCTGGCCAGGGATTGAACTCATGCCACAGTGGCTGGCACTAGCTTGATAGCACTGAGACTTTAACCCCTGTGCCAGCAGGGAGGCCCCCCTCTTCTTTTTTTGACCCCCTTGACTACTACTGTCAGAAGATCAGCCTTCCCAGAGACACCTTCAATCACAGTTGTTTCATTTCATCTTGAGATTTGGACAAGAAAGTAGTTCCAAAGTCCTTCCTTAGCTTGGTATTAATCTGTTAATTTGCTCTTTTTAACATCTTAACTAAAATTAAAATTTATTGAGCTAAATTAACAACTTTAGATATTTAGTGTAGGCAATAACATTTTTAAATTATTTCTTGGAAATTGTATGTGAAGTGTACGTAAAATAAATCTGTAGGGATATCTGTGTGGGTGTGTGTTTACTGGAAAAGGATTTCTGTATTCCATAAGAAGAAAAAATTGAGAAAAAAAGCCATCATTTTAGTACCTTCAGATACTTTTCAAATTATACAAAGGAAAAAAAATCTATTAAGGTAATGATTTTCATTTCTTTATAAACAAAAATGAGATTTCATCCTTTTTCTCTGCACCCTCAGGAAAGAAGGGTCTAATTAATGAAAATTGGTAAGATTCAAAACACATCAAAAGAAGAATCCATTCACTAATTAATGTACATTCTAATTAAAACCATCACTTTCTTTATAAAAGATATAATCACAGAGTTCTACTAGTCATGTATTTCCCTAGAAAGTGGTAACATCTAGCAAAAGAATAAGTTGATGAGAAAGAGGTGAGTTACCACAAATATACCATAATCAGACAGAAATGCGGTTTCTATTTTTATTTTATTCTGACTTTTTTACATTGCGTGATCTCTCATGGTAGAAAATTGGCCAGCCAATTATGGTATAAATTTCTCTTTTCATTTCTCATCACTGAAAATATTGAAAGTTAGAATAACTTCCATGTTAATGTGATTTCCAAAGTGAATCACATTCTTTCCAACAAGTAAACAACACAGAATGAGAGAAAAAAAATCAGAAATTTTAGGAAGCAGGCTGTTATATCAGAAAACATTGAAAGTAAAATTTAAAGGGCAAAAATTACTTAAGAAACAGAAGGGAAGAAAAAGTGTGAACTTTTGTGAATAAATTTATTCTCAAAATAACATTAAATGAGTGATTTTTAATCAAATATAAATGCTTCGGGCAGTGTAATAATTCTGATGTTGTGAACAGATTCCAGCCAATTTGGACTGTCCAGGAATTGGTGATAAAGCTTAATTCTGTTACTAACAATGAGACACAAGTGTACAAAGACATTAAAGGTAAATATGTAGAAATAAGTCAGCTATTTTAAAAAGGATCAGAGGCTGGACTTAAAGGAATATGAAAATCATATGGATACATTGTGTTTCAAACACATACAACAAAAATGTTTATTTCACCGTAATTAGAAATTTTAGATCTAAAAAGGAAAATTTACTGTGGATAATTTTCATAATTAAGATTGAATAATAAAATCTTAGAGAAGTAATTGATTATTTGGCAAGTTAACAGAACCAATGTATCTCATCCCAGAGACTCCCCAGGCTATACTGCTCCCCTCGAGACATGGGACTCTGCTTTCTCAGTCTCAACTGTGGGAACCAGGAAAGGGTAAAAGCCATGAGGTTTGCACATCCTACTTATTTGATGTTCTGACCTCCATGTTTATGCTTCCATGTTTCTTTGGTTTAGAGCAAAGGATTTCAGTAAGGTCAGAAATGTAAGGACAGGAAGGCTCAAATAAGACCATCTGCAGAAAACAGATATTTTTAGGTTCTTAAGTCAAGCCACTGTCAGTGCTAAATAAATTTCAGGAGTTCCTATCCAAAATATATTGCATCTTTTAAGTCAAGCTCAAATACCACCTCTTTCTTGGAGCTCTTACTCAAAATTAATTGGCCTTCCTGACATTCCTACAGCTCACTATAGAACTTCCATTTCAAATTCAGTTCATTCATTGTATCTGACTCCCCCACAAGGCTATAAACTCCTAAAATTGCTTTTTATTATGCTGCATGCCTGCATCACCTTGTCCAGTCGCTGACATACACTTGCTTGTCAGTAAATTTTAATGAATGAAAAAAGACAAAGGAAAAACAAAATATTTTGTATCGTTAACGGTTTTTATTTTAGGACAAAGTTGGATACATACCTAAAAAGGCAGATATAAGAAATTCTGAAATAAGAACTGTATAATGGCCACTAAATGAAATACGAGATATCTTTCATCAAGACTTTGAAAATGATAACAGCACGTGAAGGGGAACATAGTCAGGAGACAGCTTATTTGTAAGATAGAACACTCAGAGCTCAGTGAATCCAAGTTGATAGCATCAGGCGCTTTGCTCTGTCCCTAGTCTGTAATAAATCCAGTTTCTCTGTCTCCAACCCAGATCTCTTTCCAAGATTTAAACTGCCACATACCTCCCCTGCTTAAAACTCTTTAGCAACTGCTTATTTCTTTTAAGATGAAGACTAGTGTCCTTTACAAAGTGAACCAACAAACTCCTCAACCCTTTGTCTTCAGTACCCAGTACCTTGGAGGGTCAAGGAGATCCACCCCCAGCCTCATGACTCACCAGAAGATGTCATATCTCATAGCCACACCTCCATGCTTTTGTACCTTTCTTTCTCCCTGGAGCGTGGGTCCCTCTTCTGCTCTTTCCCATCATACTTATTTATCCAACTCCCACTCTTTTAAATCTCCATGCCTGCCTTCTCTCCTCTCAGAAATGTGCCTTGACTCCTTCGTGCTACTCCTCTGCTTTTACTATTTGTGCCCTGGGCGTATTTTTATTGTTGTATTATTCTCTATTACTCTGTTCTGCTTGAGATCAGGGACTGTAGGCCCATTTGTCTTTGTGTACTTAGATGGTGCTTGGCAGGTAAGTAAAAATGAGTGAAATGCGCACCTTTGCCCTCAGAAAGACTGCTAATATTTTAAATCAGTATGTACAAAGTGGAACCCTTGACTGCTAAATCCTCTACCCAACTTCTTTGCTTTCCTAACCTGTGCAGTCATTTTATACAGCAAACAGACTTGAAACCAGCATTGTAGTTTTCAGTTTCTTTTTTTCTTGCTCCTTTTTGTTATCAAATCCCCAGTTTATATTTTTATATGTTTCTCCTATCAATGCCTTTGTTCCATGGAAATGGCATTCTCTTCCCCAGAGTATACCAAATGATGACTAATCACTCTTCATGCTTCTTATTTTTCCACTGTCCCCAGTCTGTTTTGTTCAATGCCAAATTTGTTAAACATTACAATTATTATGCTAGTAATACCTATTAAATATATGGCCAGAAACTGAAATCAAATATAAGTAGAAATGGATAAAATCACCCATAATATCCACATTTAGAGTGAACTATGGTTAGTCCTTTGGTGTATAACCTACATTTCTATGTATATAAAAATTTAAGCCCATACTATTAATACCACACTAATTTTCCTAAAACAGAGTTTTGATTATTTCATGTTCATTCAAACTGGCAGCTTTTAACAAATAAAAAAATGGCATTTGACAACATATAGCCCATTTTACCTTCCTTCAATTTACCCACACAAATCAGTGGTTAAATAAAATGATTATCTGAGCTATCCCTTCAGGAAAAAAAACAAAACAAAACACCAGATTTGGTGTTATTTTCCCCATAACTATACCTTTGCTGAATTGGTCTGAATGATTGGCCTTACCAGCTCGACCTTTTGCTAAATCCTTCAGGGCTTAACTATGTGGTCTTTTCCATGGGCCAGTTTGGATATCTCACCAGATGTGATACCTGTCTTTACTCTGAATTTTGCTTGCCCTTTTTTGGTACCACCCAGCCTTCCTCATCCTATGGTTACTTGCATAATTCTCCTAGTAAAATACAAATTATGTCTCTGTTTGGGAACCTCATATCTTTTGCTGAAACACTTAATACATATTGAATGAAAGAAAGTAATGACAAAAGACCAAGTGGTCTAGCTTAATGAAGAGCTCATACATGGACCCTGAAGTAGACAGTGTACTTAAACCATTAGATTTCTCGTAGGAAATTTGGACAAGTTCTGGATATTATTCAGTTCACAGTAAACTTGCTTTCTCTGTTCTAGTGAAAAAGAGTGCTATAGTTTCTGGGCTCAACATTTAGGGAGACGAAGAACAAGCTTATGTGTGCCAATCTTAAAACTGTCACAAGGCTTCTACATCAATTTGAAAACAAGGTTGCCAATACATTCAGATTTTACCCATGAAATTTACTGACATACCCAGGAGATTTCCAGATAGTAAAATTCCATCTGTTGTCTTGTTTTCTCTCTGATAGCTTTTTTAAGCAGTTTGATTTATTTTTTATTGAAATTTTAGTAATATTTTTACACTACTGAGAATTTAAGTAATTTTTGTCTTTTTTAACAGATTGTTTCAGTTTTTCTTCCTCAGAAAACCCAGTCTTTAAGTTTTGTTGTTTTCTAGACATAAATAAACTTCACTGTCAACATTACCACCTAATGTTTATCTGCAGTACTATTAAGTGTCTGTGATGAGTTCTCTAGGCCATATTGTAATCAATACCCTTATGAATGTGAGTTTAATCTCCTCTCCATTGAGAAAGCTCTTATAAAAGTGTCGGTGAATATGTGATACTTGGTGATAACAAACTATTCCATTCGACTAGAGATAGAGGAGGGGTGATGAAACATGACTAAGACGAAGTTTATGTTTGGATTATGAAGCACCCTTTTATACTAGTCCAGTGATAATGGGTTTTGTTTTGCAAGTGAAACAGAAGCCATTTGATTGACTGTATTCTCTGCAAGGATGAAAGTACTCTTTTAGGAAGGATGATTGGGATTAGTGTGGAATCAGAGAGATCACTATAATGTTATTATTACAGTATTCGAGGTTGCTTTCTCCCAGTAGTAAAATATACGTGTTTGACTTGTGCCTTGGAATAAAGCAATGTTCCATTTGTGTCGTGTGCTCAGTATTCTCTGTCCTCTTCTATTCTAATGTCATTTGGAAATGCTAGCCTGTACAACCTAAATTACTTTCAAAACTTGCTAATTTACATAACCTGGAACCAGAAAATCACTCACAGAGATGGATGATAATGAAGGTAATGGTGCCCAATGGATAAAAGATGCAACTGGGGATAATTAGGAAAGACGAAGTGAGTTAACTTGATGGTTTATTGTATTCACACATGTGGAAGAGTCCAGGTGGGAGTTTCTTGTTTGGCACAGGTGGATTATTGTTCTTTAAACTAAGATATTAACAGTAAAAAGGAATAGTCTTGGGGTGAAAGCTAAGTTCAGTCTTGAATATACCACATTTGTGAATTCTGTGGAAAAGTTATAGTTAGGGAAGCTGTGAGGATTGGAATCAGCATATGAGTGGTAGTGAAAGCGATGGAGGGGACTGAAATGACTGAGAATTTGTATGTCATAAGAAAAGAGAACTTTGATGAGTAAATTGTGGATTAAACTAGCAATGGAATGGGAGGTGGTAAAGAGGGCGTAATGAAAGAGTTAATCAGAGGACTGACTAGAAAGTGAAGAAAGGGAGTCGTATATCAGATATCATGAGAAAGGGAGTCATATATCAGATGCTATAGACATACAGAATAAAATCTTCAGAATTCATCAGTAAGTACTTTTCAGTTAAATAGTTTAGTCTGAAGAATGATTGAAGTGAGTTTAGGAAAAAGTGAGAAGTTAGAATGTATTTCAGACAAATCTTAATCAAAGCCAACTTTAAATTGAAAATAATAGAGAGGCCTCCCCTGGTGGCAAGGTTCAGTTTGAGTGCAGCGATTTGTGACGCTGTCTGCCCCCTCTGCAGCACCGGTTTGGTCCTGGCCAGCCAGCAAGGATCCCACATGGCGCAGCAGACCTTTCCTGTCTCTCCCACTGCTCCCCTCAGCAGTGTATTTTGTCAGTTTGCCTGTTCTGTTCCCCCCTGTGTCTGGTGAATCCTCTCACCCTCCCGTGCATCTGGCCTGTATCCCGGTTCTTGTATAAATTAATAAATAAATCTTTAAAGAAAAAAAGAAAATAATAGAGATGGTAGAATGAAGATTAGATTTCAGTTAAGCGAAACATATCTTACTCATTGGTGTATCCAAAGTATAGAGGACATGGTAGGTGTGTTTGTCTGTACTGTAGAGATAGAACAAACAATTGCCTAGGAAATTTAGAGTAAGGGGTACATTTGGACTGGCCTGTGAAGATGGGAAGCCATCAGGAAGCAAAAACAGTTCTAAGACCTGCCACTCTTCATACTTCACTCAAAGTATCATGGTTTTCTTTGTGTCAGCTCCATTATTTTTTTTGTCAGTCTCTTAATTTTCATCACCTAATTCCTAGAGGAACTAACTTGATTGACTTGGTAAAATACCATTATCTCCTATGGATCAAGTCAGGTTTTCTCACGAACCTTGACTCAGAATTGTGGATTGGCTTATTTTACTCTTATTCCAGTGCAGAAGAGGATTTATACAAAAACCAGGATGTACACATTTTAGTGCCCTGTACAATAGATCTTTACAAAGTCTGCAACAAAGCTCTGATTAGATTCAGTGAATTCCAAAGCATTTTACTTTATACATTCTCAAGTTCTTAGAGCATTTACTGTTTGCTCTCTTGGGAAAATATTTGCTCTCCTGGGAAAATATTTACAAATGAGCTGTGCAGCAAACATAGTTTTTTCCGCATCGTAATGTTTCATAAAAATATATACATATGAAAACACACACACACATATATAAAATATAGCAATGTTTTTAGATATACATACATTTGTAGATATATATATAGTACACATACATACATACATACATACACAAACAAACATTTATATACTTATGTGGTAAGAATTGACCAAGTAGACAGACAACCTTGGCTCATTTCATAGGAGCTTAAACTTGATAAAAGTCCAATTGTCACTGATATCTAAGCAGTAAATTATGTAAGGGCCTAAGTTTTTATTGCTAAATGTCATGTGTTTCATTTTCCTATATTGTGCTATTTCATGAGAATTTAAGTAGGTGAAGAAAAGACAGTGGAGTGCATTAATCTTTGTGACACTGCTTACAACCCCTGTTTATCTATTTTGAAGTAATTACCACTCCTAAATGTTCTGTCTTGAAGTCATTTTTATGAAGTAAAATTAATTCATCACCTGTTCTACTCTGAATATTATCATGGAGGTTAAAATGTTCATTCTTGGGAAATTCTTACTGATTAAGTAAGTTTATTTGAGGAAATGAATTACCATTTAAAATGTAATTATTTCTTTCTAAAGAATTTGGTAATTGCTGTCCTTCAATGTTATATTTTCACTTCTATTGCATAGCTCAAGTTAGCAGACTTGCATTCTTATGTGAAGTACCAGCATAAATAAGAATATGTTATAGTCAGACTAAATAGAGCAACCAGTGATTTAAAAAAAAGAAGCAGCAATGATTACAACAGAATAATAATTAGATGGCAGGATGGCAAAGGAGCAGTGGTAGAAGGGGAAATAATTTCTGAGTGTCACTGATTAGAAAATAAATAAATGAAGTAGGAATAGCATTCAGAAATTTAGAATCTAAGAATATAAAGTTGAAGCTGGTATGTTCTTTCACAGTAGGCTACTGTGAAAATAAGAACTGCTGTGGGTAATATTTGGCCAAAGACACTGGGGTGCTTCCTGAAACTCAGGAAATGCTTTACGTGGGCATAAAATATTAAAATTAAAAGGAAGGCAGGGAAAAAAGAGGGAAGGGCATGGCATAGAATAATCATGGGTTTAGTCATGCAAACATACAATTGATTGTAACTGAGAAATAACTGCCTCATTATTGACTCCCCCGAGCTATGTTTTAGGTATTAGGTGACATTTCTAAACTGTTTCAACATTTTTAAAAAATGTTTTGTGTTTCTGTGTTTTATGTTTCAGCTATGAAGATGGTCAAGTGGGAGATGCAAATATTAACACACAAGAAGGAGGCATTCACAAAGAGATCCTTCGAGTAATTGGTAATCAAACTGCTACTGGTTAAAGGACCACCATTTAATTAACATGATTTGAAAGACTTCCTCGGGTTCAAAGCTGGATTTTGAACTGAAGAAGATGATAAAATAATTTATTGTTATTATAAACAAAATTAACCCTTTGAATACTGATTTTTTTCTTAGTATTTCTAAGTATCTCATTAAATACCTAAGATGGTATAAAATTTATCAACTGTAGGGTTATGGACTCTAGTAATAAAATTACAACAGCACTTAAACTGAAGTTTGGGTTGCTCACACAATAAACAGATTGAAAAAACAGTTTTGTGCTGATATTTTTATATTAAACTATTTAATTGGACATTTGGTATTATATACCGACATTTTAGAGTACCAAAATAGAATTGAGAACATTTTATAATGGCATCTAAATCTATAAGACATTTTGCAATAAGTATGTTTGCACATTCTGATGTGCTATGCTAATTAGAGGTATAAACATTGAATGTTTTGGGGGAGGGATGTTTCCTATTTTCCTGTTATTTTTCCTTATACAAAAGCAATTAGGTCTTAGATACAATGCTTTGCCCAAACATATTTAATATACGTATCTATAGATTCATGCATCAAAATGTGTGATTGTGCATATATGTGTGTATGTACACATATATGTATTTTGACAAGAGAGACAGAGCAGCTCCACTATTCTATTCTCATTCAATGAAAGGAAAATAGTATTTTAGTAAGCAGTGAATCTAAACATAAACCCAAGATATGAGCCAAATTACCGCCATTCACTGAAAATACTTGCAAACAGTTTTTCTATTTGTTTAAAGAATTTTCCCCATCAGTAAAAATTCAACTCTTTCGTAATGTTATCTTCAAGTCATAATTTGGGGAGCATAGATGCACCTGGGGGAATAAATCTATATTCAAATGATCGTATGTTTTAAAAGAAAGGCCTCAAAATGTAAACAGTATCTATTTTTTATTTCTTAAAATGGAGCATTTTTTAAATTTATTTATACCACACCAGCATTTTTATATTTTTTCATCTAATACCTCTGCTTATTTTTTTCATATTGAGAAAGAAGACAAATTTTGAGGTTTCTTTTATATTAAAAGAACACAAATAAGTTTATAGAAAACAATAGCACCAACTCTCAGCGTTCGCCTTTCAAGAGTCACGTGCTCAGCAGAATCATTTCTATTTCTTTGGGTCCTAACGTTCTCCTTATGCATTACAAGTTTTAATGACAGTGTTTGTTTTCCTCCATAATGTCTTTGGAATAAGGCCATTCATGAAAGCAGTTTAATTAGCGAGTCTGCCACTCTATTCAAACCCTGAATCAAGGCTCATATCAGATTCTAATTTGTTTAGGAAGAAAACAATAAAAATGCATAGTCATTTGCAAGTATGATGTTATAACTTTTGTGTTTATTTCCTTTGACGTAAAAGGTGAGAAAAAAGGACATACACACTGTTAAGGGTTGCTATTTAGGACGTGTTTACTAATCATTTGTTTTCTTACAATGTAAATAATTGATAAACCACTTAGTTTTGCAAAAATAGATGTGAAGTGGCTGGGATATTAATCATTGTAATAGGATCCACTTAAAACATTGATCTGTTTTGACTTGTGCCTCGGAACTCAAAGTCAGATTGAGTGATAACGTTAGTATGGTAGGGCCAAGATACAGTATTTATTTACTTTTCTGTAACCAGTTATTTGAATATGTGGGAAAGGAAGACTACGTGCTTTTTTTCTGCTAACACTCCCTAGTCTCCCAAGTCACTTTGACTGTGTTTGAAAACATTTTTAAGCAACAAAATTATTTTTTTCAAATTAATTTTGTGCAACATTCTATATATAACATAAATATGAAGCTGTAATTACATGATTTGGGAGTTCAGGTCTTGAAACCCCTCCTGTTTGGCCAGTGAGGCAACTTCAAAAACTCTTTATCGTGCCTCCAAGCATAATTTAAAAACCTAACCCACCAAGGCTTTACTTAACTTTTGAGTGTAAGGAGTGTGGTATTAGAATCTGAACTGGAAGACTAATTTGGAGGACTCAAGGAAGATGGTTTAGGGGAGAAAAACTGTCATAATATAAACCTCTATAACTAACTTAAAAGATTCACCATTAGAGCAAGGAAAGTAGTTGATAGTTTTAATGTCTAATAAATATCACAAAGCAAAAGACTGTTTATCATAATAAAATAAAATGTCTTTTAATGATAATTAATCTGATGCTATTCCAATGAAGAAGGAAAGACTTTAGGTTTGTTTAAAAAATTGTGTCAGATCCATAGTCATCAAATATTCTAATTAGAGCCAATCTTTTAATCAAACTTTTGATATTGGGAATGCTATAGTAGATTGCTACTTATCTTTATTTCTTAAGACTCTGATTTCAGGACATAAATTTATTTCAGGAAATAAATAGCATATTTCCAAAATCCAAGCAGATCCTTAAAAATTAGAATTTTAAACATTATTATCATGCCTTGATTCAGTCAGCCTATTAAGATATATTAACTATACTTGTTTGATGATTCTAACCATGACATTGTATTGTATTTATATAATCATTTAAGTCTGTTCGCTGATGCTTTGTAATATTTATATTAATTGTGTACCATTGCTACTTAATATTAACTCACTAAACAAAAGCAATCATTTTCATACGTGAGTTAGGGAAGAAAGAACCTTTATTAATTCCACTTATTGCAGCATTACTGACTTTGTAAACATTTCATTATGAATAATTTGTCCTACCATATAAAAAAGGAAAAATGATTGAACGTTCAAAAGGATAAAAAAGTACATATACATATAACCTGATGTTATAGAATGCATGTTGTTTATCCAATCTCAGTCAAATGTTGGATTTGAAGGTGGTTTTTAAATTTAAAATGCCACATCCTTAAACTTTTATCAAATACTATGTGGTATGAGAAACCAACACAAACTATTGTTAATGCTCTAAATATTTCTTTGAAAAACTTAAGAATTTAGAAAAGAATAAATTCCTAATTTATTCTTTCCTTTGCTAAAAAAAATTCTTTAATATGTACGTATGTAAATCTTTAATATCACTGAAAGAATTTTAGCAGTACTTTATACCATAATACCATAACTTGCCTTAGGGCATGGGGCTTCAGAAAGTTTCAAGGAAAAACTCATCATCCTTATTAAAGTCTGGATGACTTCATTACATAGTAATTTGATATGTCATGAAGGATGACTCAATTTTGGATCATTTACCATCTAAATAAGTATGGATTTCAAGGTGGCACTTGAAGCACATTCTAAAAATACTATGATGTTATTCAATTGTCCTGCTGAATTCTTCATTGTAACACTACCTCAAGAAAATAAGAAACTGTTTATGTAAGTTGGGTTTCCAGTGTAAGGAGCAAATACATTTTATAAATAGAAGTCATCAAATAATTCAACAGTCAAAATTGTGCTGAATATAGATATTTCAATCACTGTGAAGAATGACATGGCTAATACCCAATGGATTTTGTGAAGGGGATTTAAATTGCAAAAATTTGAAAATAATCAGTTTTTCTTTAAGACTGGTTTTCTACATGGACCAAAGTTCTGTCCATTTACTTAAAGTCAAAACAATTGCCCACTCTAAACAGTTAAAGGATTAAAATGCCCAACTACCTTGCCAGAATGGCAGAATGAATTGTCAAGTATTTTGGCATTTAATGCCTGCTAAATTTTTTGTCATATTATATATAGATTTGGTGTATATTATTACCCAGCAAATTTTTCTTGAGCATTTTGTATACACTATGATATATTAAGGTAAGTTTTTGTAGGTCAAAAGAAATTCAAGTAGTTTTTAGACAAAACATATCCATGAGTGTGAAAAAGCTGTATTGAAGAATAGATTACATTACACATTTGCCAGCAAGTCAGTAAAAAATAGTGCTTATTTACATAGTCAACATAATTTAATGTTCTAAAAATAATTTCTTCAATCTGCCCAATATTTAATGTATCATTTGAGATTTTAAAAATGCAGCCTCTCCTTATGTAAACATTAAGATATGCCTATGTTTCTTTAACTATACAGCCTTCTTTACAATAAATTTCTTGACTTTTGTGCACAAAATAGTATTGCAACCTGCTATTTAGCCTTTGGTGCCTTAGAGTTATTATAAATATTTAACACTATGTACATAATGTAAATACTGCCAAAAAATCACTAAGGCCAAATATTTTCTCTATTCACTTTTTATTGCATTTGCTTTCTATTGCTACTTAAGCCTCTTTTATCCAGCTTTGTAATAGTTCTAACATTGTAGCCAATGTAAATGTTTACTTTCAATAAATCTGAATTTGTTCAACAAGTATGGTATATGGGCACTATTTTGAAAACTGGGTGAGGCCTTCGATATTCATGATAAATCTTGCTTCTGGGGACTAGATACTTGAAATTCTCAACAAACTCTAAAAATGATGTTGTCTTTTTCACTTATAAGTGAAATCCAACTTTTGCTTTTAAAATAAGAGGGGATAAAATATTCTTGCAGTGTTCCCCAAATAGTTGCAATAGACTTAATTGATTGTGTGAGTGCCATTTTAATTTGAAATTCTGTCAAGAAATATAAGGTTGAAAGAAGATTTTTGTCATTTTGTATGTATGCTCTTTTCATAAACTCCTAGACATAATATCAAAAAGAGCATTTCAAATGAATCTGAATTTTCTATTTCCAACTTGATGAGTATTTGGAAAATGGTTTTAGAAAATCACTTTTTACAAAATACATCTCACTGAGTAAGACATTAGTCTATAAATAAATTCGGTTCTGTAAACACATTAATAGTAAATATTTATGAGGAGCTAAGTTAATATTCTCATAATAAATAACGCTTAGCAAACTTCCGTTTATTAGACTTGATTTCAGTTACTCCAGAAATACTTGTTAAGAATCTAGTCTACATCTTGACAGTCAGTATAAGAAACACAGAGTGTTAGATTTTATGGTGACTTTATGGAGTTTTCGATTTAGTTGGGAAAAGAAAGCAAACATTTGAAAATAATTCATGCATAGCAGGCCAGTGATGCCAGATGGAAAAGACCATAAGTGCAAGCGAGGCTTAGGGAAGGAACAGGCGTCTATGTCGTAACAATATGGGTTATCCCGTGTAGGGTCCTTGGCGTTAACAGGACCTCCTGTTGATCTCCAACCTTAGGACAAGTTCTTTAAAACAAGGATGGAAGGAAAATTGACATCTGAAAGAAAGTAGGCTTACAGATACAGGATCCTGAAAGAACCTGTAAAATCTCTCATAAATACTTCTGCATTTGTTGAAATAAAAACTGCAACCATGACTTTGTACCCTTAAATTAGCAGTTATGAGTGGTGTCTTACTAAGTTCCATTTATATACTCATCAGCCTTTTCATAATCTGTTTGTAATAAAGTTATGCTTATATATCTGTTTTTGTTTTGTTTAGATATATGTATGTTACAAAACACTTAATTTGGGGAATTTTTAGTTTTTCATTTCTAACCAAATATTTGCTAAGATTTATAATAATATGGCTCACTCTTCCTGATGTTGGGGGCTGTCATTCTCTCAGACACTATGTGTGTTCCTTTTCAGAGAAGCTGGCAAGAACATAATTCTACGGCAGGTCAACTTTTTCAAACCCTTTCCTCTTTCAACAACTACTGGCCAAACTGATAAAAAGCATCTATGTGTTTTAAAAGTTACACCAGCTGCTGATTTTCGGAAAGACAATGTTGAGAATTTTTTGAATATTTATTTTGTCTTTATGTTTGTTTCCAAATTCCAGGCCTCTTTATTTTTTCAAATAGTGATTTCTAGCTAAGATCATTGACGTTTTCAGACACTGAATATATATAGATATTTTAGAAATCATATATTACTGAATTTCAGCTATAAGAAAGTTTTGATTAAATAGGATTTATTTTATGTAGTGCTGTATAATTTAGAAAGCACTTTCACTTAGATTATTTCATTTCTCCTTCAAAATAAATTTATGAAATATGTTAACAAGTATAGGTCTATAATTGATGTGAAGTTAAGACCCTTGCCAAAGGGGTCAGTGTGGTCCATACCTAATGTCAGGGTTTCTGAGTCTCATCTCTGTACTCTTTCTAATAAACTCTGCTTATTCTTTCTGAGATGCCAGACTGGCAAAACAGATAGCAAATATAAGAATTACAGCAGACTACTAGGAAGAATTAGTGAAGAGTTACCACTGATTACCTTAAAGGACAGTAGCAGGGAATCTTTAAATACCATTTATAGGATGGGTATGGTTTTATAGAGAGCCTGGAAGGGGGAAAAGTCTGTATTCCATATATTTGGAAATGGAAAAACTGTTGTCAGATCTTGGGTGAGTAACATTGTGAAAGTGGGCTTTGGAAAGCAGGTTTATAGTTTCATTATAAAGATTTCTGAGAGAGGCAGAAAGCAAGATGAAAAGATTTGAAGTGGGTTATAGTAATTCTGACAGGTATGAAGGCCCAGAGCGGAGGAACTGAGGAAAAGAATAAGAACAGACAGAGGATTTAAGGAAAAACAGTAGGTTAGAAAACAACAGACCCAATTTATATGTTAGGGACAACCATATAAATTGAGAATAATTTCCTCCTGGAGTTTCCATTGGATTCCGCTGACTCCCCCGTTTCTTTTAGTATTCAGGAAAGAAAAGGACTAACTCAACCTAGTGATCTAGTGTGTTCTCTCAACACCCAGAAGTCTGGAAGCTATTTGATGGGCAAGTGCAAAAGAAGGATGTTCTAGACAAGGGCCATGTTCTCCAGTGCCCTCCCTTCCACTTACAAAACTGGGCTTTCTAAATACTGAGACCTGTGAAAGAGTGGTTGCAATAGTCTGGTGTCTGTTTCGATGTGATTTATCATTTCCCATACCCACCGAAATGTGTGTATGTGTGTGCATGCGTGTGCGTGTATGCTTGGGGAACACTTCAAACTCACCACCCAAGATTTTTGCATCTTATCCTACATACCCTACTGGCAAGGCACTATCCACTCTGAATGACTTCTGCATTCATTTGTAGTGTGAATACTACATCTCTTCCTGAAGTTCCAAGGAAACCTCAAGCAAGGGTCCCCATTCTATCCTCACACTTGTCTCAGTGAACCACCAAGTGGCCAGATCATCCACCTGTCTGCTCAAGCCAGAGACGGGTCATTTCCTGAATGCCTCCCTTTCACTCAGTCCTCACCATCCTGTCCCTACCCAGGCCATGTTAATTGCCTTGTGTGAGTTCTTTGAGTGTGTTCGTTTTCTTGATCCTTCCTTGGCTTTTTTGTGGATTCTATCAGTATCCTCCAGAGGCTCTCAGATTCTGGTACCCTCTACCCAGAACAGCAATTCAGTTAGCATGTACGAGTGCAGTCTTTTAATTATTAAAATGCTGAATGCCTCTATATGATTGTATATAAACCACTGCCTCAAGTACAACATGCCCAGATGTAGCAATTGATGAGTTAACTTTGGTCCCTGCTGAATAGGTTCCTAGATATTTTTAATATCACAGCTAACAACCTTTTTCATAATACTGATACTGAAGTGATCTTTCTAAACCAAAAATCTGATTCTGTAAACCACATGCTTAAAATCTTCCAATTTACCACTTAATAAAGTAAAAAACTTAAGGCCCCTGCTTCCTTGTTTTTCCTCTTCAACCTCATTTTTTGCACTGCTACTGCTTCCGTAAACTCACATCCTTACTCTCACTGAGAAGGTCATCTGGAATAATTTGCAGTACAGAGAACATCCCTTTGCTATTCAACTCTCACATAGTTTTTCTGTCTGCCTAACACAATATTCCAATATCTATGACTCTTGGCCCTCAATTCATTTTCACTTCCCAGAACTTCCCTCATACTCTCAACATGCACCATATGGTCCTTCTAAATCTCCTGGTATCTGACTGTAGCTGTTCTCTCTCCCCTAGCACACAGCAAATGTTTATTGATTTGCCTGTTTTCCCTGCCACCCTTCCGCCATGCCCCCAGTATCTAGTAAATGTTTTTTATCTGGTGAAGACGGTCCTCAAATAAAGTGATAGTGATATTAAAGTAAAAAGTCTTTAGAATGTGTCTCATAACTGACACACAATACACTCATAAATCCAAACAACTACCCAGTAGCGGGCAGGGGAATGTGATTGATTTAACAAGTCAAAACTATCATCACCATCATCATCTCAGACCCCAGTTCCATCACCTGACGAAAATGTAGGGATTCCTAGTTGGTCACACCTATTCTCTGTCAACCTTGAAGTATGTATGTACTTCTTACTGCTATATGTCTTAGTGATGGGTCAAGTAGTACCTAAATTGGAAGGTCATTTTGAGAATGAAAACTGGTTATCTACAATTTATAATTTAATGTCAGTAATTTGCATAACCAAAGGACCTTTGCTTTGCTAAATAATTATCTTAAATAATGATCTTCCTTAGCAGATTTTAAAAGTTCATTTACAGGTCATTACCTACTTGACATACATGAAGAGAGATACACTAAGTTAAAGTACTAATATTCATTGCTAATAAATATAAATCAATGATGTAATTAAGTACATCAAAGGGAAATAAGTTTCTTTCCGAAGGAATTGCTTTCTTCTCATATGGTATAAATTGTAATGAACCTGAATTTTATTACACATATTACTCCGTGACATCTAACTTAATTTTTGCAGCTGTGTAATTAGAAACATTTCTTTATGTGTTTTTCTGGTTAACTTCTAGGACCCATATTTCTTAATAATTATAGTGTTATAGCATAGTCCATTTTCGAGTCCTAACATGCAGCAACTGTAGAGCAGTATAGCTTTCTGCAATTTATTATCTGTAATCTTTTTCCTTGGATTCTTACCTACTGAAATCTATCATAATTCAAGACCAAGCTTACAAGGCCTCATACACATGAATATTTTCTGCATCAACCAGCCATAAACAATGGCTCCTTGCTCCAAATTCCTGCAATACTTTGTTTTTGTATTGGAGTGCTGACTTACAGTTACACAATTTCTAGGACTATAAGAAAATTATATTCCTGAACATAGACTCTACTACCACTTCAACAATCTCTTTGCTAATGCTATGCTTAATTTTACCAATTTAATCTGTTTGACATTCAGTGTTTAATTTTTTATAACCCTGTAATTAAATATCATTATAATAATACTAATTTTATAATAATACTAATAATAGTATTATTGAAGAAAGTGATAAGAGTCCATCCACTTTGGTTTTTTTTTTTAAGATTTATTTTTATTTATACAAGAGCTGGGGTACAGGCCAGAGTCGCGGGAGGGTGAGAGGATTCACCAGAGACAGAGGGGGAAACAGAACAGGCAGATAGATCGAAAGCACTGCTGAGGGGAGCAGCGGGTGAGACAGAAGTCTGCCTTGCCATGTGGGATTCTCCCTGGCCGGCGGGAATCAAACTGGTGCTGTGGAGGCTGCGGACAGCTTCACAGCGCTGAGCACAACCCGCTGTGCCACCAGGGAGGCCCTGAGTTCATCCACTATGGATTAAAAGTGATAACAGTCTCTCTCCACCTCTTTCTTTCTAGTCACTTCTGCTATCCAATTGGGATATTTGGGAGGAAATAACAGGGGAGATTTGTCATTTCATTATATGACAACTTAATGAATGATAGACCCACCACTCTTTTCTTTTTCTTTTGGAACTTTCCTTAATTTGTTGAGGGTGAATGGGATTGGTCATGCATTGGACATGAGACAAGATATTAGGCTACATTTAGACATTCAGAAAATAACTTACAAATGCATAATTCATTTTTTAATATACAGGAGCCTAAAAAGATGTGTAAGTAAACTTTAGATTTCATAAACATACTTATGTTGTTTTGTAATATTTCCTGATTGACATCTGTTTACAGAGATCAGGAATGCTATTTCAGTTTGCATGGTGCTAAGAATAAAGGTTTGGAAGTGTGACCAGAACACTTCCTCATTAAAATGGCAGTTACTGACATCCTTAATTCTGCTCAAGTTCCCTCCACTCTTAAATTCACTGAGTTGAAAACCATTTCTCTTGCCTTTTGTATCTGCTCAGTCTCTAAGAACTATCAAGTCTTCATCCAAACTATTTCTGATCCTCTGGACTTCTAGAATATTTGTCAGCTTTAGTATTTTCATTTATTTCTTTGAAGTGCTGCTTTTTTTAAGCCTATAGTATGTACAGTTTCTAGGACAGTACTTTCTTGATGCTCAACTCTCACCTTCAAGGAGTAGCACTTGCTTTAAAGCCCACTTTACAGAAGGAGAGGAAAAGGAGGCTGTGGAAGATGGGAAAGGAAGGAAAGAAGGAAAGGAAAATACAACTCGCTAGATACTGTCCTCACACCTGTTTCTCTTCAAGTTCTGGTCAGGATTCATGCGGGTGTTGACAACACTAATTGAAACACACGTGGAGGGTGAACACATAAGACTCTTTTCCTTTCACGCTACGTAACCTCCAGTCTCCTGCTGGTTTCTCATCCTCAGTGGTATTAACTGCCTGTTTCAACCTCAGTTATGAAACTTCCAAGAGACTCACACAGACAAAACTTTCTTTTGACCTGTGAGGTAAGCACTGTCATTTCTTTGAACATCCACATGACTACATTTATTCTGTGAGCAAAGAAAAAGGGCTGGGAAGGGGCCCCTAATAAGCCAAAATGCTCCTACAAGCTGTAAAAGACCTCAGAAAACCTGAAAACATCAGTCCTGTGTTTTCCTTTATAGGTGTGGGGTGAGGAGGTGGGCTCTAGGAGAGAAGTGGGGAGGAAAGGAGCTCAGGTGAAAGTAAACTTCAGGGACAGGGGGGAAGCAAGGAAGCCTTAAGAATAATCTGGAGCTTTCTGAAAGCAAGGAGAATACCAGGAGAAATCTATTTCACAGCCCTTATCTATGAGGCTCATATTAATCCCACCCTTATATCTCAAGCTGCTTTTTATAAACAATAGTCAATTTTTCTTTAAATTCTTAGTAATTCACTTGGTTTTTCTCTATAGCTCTTCCACTGTTGGGTCTTTCAAGTCATCCAGCTATTCAGGTTAAAATATATAAGTATGTATTTGTCTTGTATTTTTCATTTTTTTAAATCTATATAAACAAGCATTTTCTTCAGCATGACTGAAACTGCAATTTTTTTTTGCCCATACCCCCCTCCCACAGCCTTATTCCAAGGCATATGCATTGACATATTTTCAAAAAAGTCAGTATGGAAGGTGAGAAGGTGAAAGGTTGACCTGTATCAGGCTGTGACATTGTTGACAAGGTGTCATCATCTCAGGTCTTGAATACAAAAGGTGAGCACAGTGAGCACAACTAAGGAATCCAGGTAACCACGATGATCCATGTAGCCACCAAGAGGCCTCACAGCCACAAAGAGATCAAAGGGAAAATGTCTGAGGGCAGTGACAGGGACTGACATTCAATAAAGGTGACAAAGGCAAGAAGTTAAATATTAAGTGTGGGCTCTAAGATATCAACTTCTCTTCACAACAGGACTATTTAGTGTGTTCAATATGTCAAAGAAAACCTGTAATTCATTCATTAGCCCTTTGTCTTCCCAGAAAGTGCAGAGTGGGCTCTGGATACAGACTACACTCTGGATGTGCTAATTAATCTTGTTGACTTTTTCCCTAGGATTTTAGATGTTGGATAATTTGACCTCTCCCATCAATCCAATCTTATCTCCTACCATCTCCCCTTCACAAAACCCTGAATTAGGTCTTTCTGTTTTTTCTCATGTCCTTTCAACCCACCATGAGCCATTGCTATGAGAATACCTGGTTTCCTCTTTTTCAGAAATTCCCCTTCCCTAGTTTCCAAGTGCCAGCCTTCCTATATCTGTGGACTCATACTAAGACCCAACCCCTCCATGAACTCTTTTCAGACTATGTTTTGTGTAGAGGTGCTTCACAAGGGTTTTTTTCTTCCTAATATTTTGTAAATTCCCAGGGAAAAGAAAACATCATCGATACTTTAGGTATCTGTAAAGCTCAACAAATAGCAAGTATTCAACAAATAACTATTGAATGCACAAACTGAACTGTGTTAAGAGAATGAAAAAGTTAGGAGGACTAGGTTCCTATCACAAAGAAATCGTAGATTCATATCTTTGGACATTCCTATAAATACTGCTGTTTGAAGCTGTAATCACTAAGAAAACTATTCATTTTCTGTCTTTATGGCTTTTGAGGATTAGACTCTCGAGTTACTCATCTGTCCCCATGCCTTAGCCCAGTATCTATTAAATAATAGACAGTCAACACACCTTAGTAAATGAGCCAGAAAAGACTTAATGAGTGAAAGCAGCAATATCACATTTGGGCTTTTAAGCAGTATCTTCTGAAGCCAATCAGGGAATTGTGTCCAGTGTAGTAATATTCCAATGTGGTCCTTTAGAAATAGTCTTGGAAACAGGAGGGATGGGATTTGGGTGCCTGGAGGAAGGTGGAAATAGACATTCTAAAACAAGGTACCTATCGGAAAGCTTAGAGTATGCAAGATTAGAAGACAGGCGCATACTTTTTCTTTTATTCCCTACTGGTATCTGGATTTGTATCTTACTTTGGCCCAGTCTTCTCATCTTCTTCACTCTCCCTCTTGAGTTCTAATTATCCTGAAACACAAACTGAAGGTGGACAGTAACCATGAGAACCAGGAGGCACACCAGAGGCCGAGATGCTCTCTATAGTGCAGATTTTCCTTTAATGAGTGAGTCAGGGCTGGAATGTGGAATGTTCTAATAGGATGTAGTAAGCAACTTGTGCCACTTAAGTACATTTGAAAGTCACTCAAAAAACCAAAACAAATACTGTGCTCTAGGTTCTGTGCTGGGCACAAGGTATGGACAAAGGTGAAGGCACTTCAATCTTCCTCTGCTAGGAGTATGCAGCCTCTGCAGTGTTTATTAAGAATGATGGTGTTGATGATTACTAACACTATGTGCAAGGTATTATTCTCACCATTCCATTTACTTCACCGAACACAATAACCTTTGAAGTTGATACCAATACTATTTCCATTTTACATTTTAGGACACTGAGGCAGAGAGACGTAGGGATTTGGCCAAGGCCAAATATTCAGTGAATAGCGGAATCAACATCCTCCAACTCGAGTTTTTAACTGTTGTGGAATTTTATCTCTCACCCTCCATCAGCAAAAATTCCCGAAACAGAATCAAGACGCCAAAATATTTGCTGAGCTGAATCATTTTTTTATGTACTGCTTATGAAAGCTCTTTATCCATGCCCTTTGAACTAATTCTGGCATTTATAGTGACCCAGAGAAAGGTCTTAGCCAGTGACAGCATCCTTCTAAGGATGAGAACAGCTGCTAATATAAATGCTACTCACAACACTGGAGAGTTTTGCCATTAAGTTCAGCAGAATTCTGGAATCAGGAGCTTCAGATCACTTGCAATGCCCTTGCTCCTGCCCAGTGCAGGTGAATGCTGAGTGCAGTGTCTGCAGGAAGGGCTGTTGGGCCATGCTTTGTTCTACAAAATATGGGAAAACCAAGCCCAGAAATTGTCACAACCATTCACATTATCACAGTGACCTTACCTTACTACACCTTAGGAATCTGAAGCCTTGGAATGATATCAGATTTATGAGGCCCAGAGCAAAATGCCACAGAAAATGCAGCATGTATATAAGGTTCATGATACCCATGAGTAAAATGGAAGCTCTGCTGTTTATTTGGTATCAAAAGATAAAACTGCAGCCCTAAGTATTTTCTCATGAAGAGGTTTGTCAGAGTCATGGAGGGAATCAGATTATTTATTGCATGTCTTTTTTTTCATTCATCCATTAAGTGTTTGAGATGCCTATTGGCCACCTATCGTATGCAATCACCATGCAAGGAGTTAGGCATCCCAAGATGAAACAGATTGAAATCCTCATATATTTGTTCTCCTCTGTGCCAGTCCTGGGCATTTTTGCTTTCAGTTCCATTCTGCACCTTTCCACTGCTCTGCTCCTACACACAGAGAACTGTACCTATTGAATTTCTCATGTTCCTGCATTAACTGACTTCCAGATAGATCTGGACAATGGAAAGCACTAACAGGAGACTGGGAGAACAGGACAAGGGAGAATATGTGGTATTTCTCTCTGTCGTTCCACTGCTGGCCTCTCCAGCAGAAACATTTTCTTTTCCAATCCAACTGGCATCTGCAAGGCAGTTCTTCCAGTTTTTGAAAGATCAAACCCCACTGGGGCTCTTAAAACTTCTCCCCTCTTCTCTCCAATCCAGGATACTAGTGCCTTCTTGATATTGTTCACTCCTGGAACACTTCCCCATGCACTGTTTAATTTCTAGTTTCCTCCTTCACCTATGCCTTGAATGAAATCCTTTCTGTCAGAAATACTCAAGGTGCTTTCCATTTTAAGCCTTGATTAATGCCAGAGTCATTTCCCCTGTGCCCAGAACAGAGCCTAGAACAAACATATCTATTGCTCGATATTTTTTAAATGAACAGACGAATTATTGGAGGAAGAGAGAAAAGTTACAACTGAATATGACACAAACTGTAGGTATGATAAAATGGGTATACACTACAAAAATACAAAAGTTCTTGGTGTGTTTTGAGAACTTTGAAAGAAAAATTTCCCAGTGAACCAGATTTTTCAAGAATCAGACACTCCATGAATAAAGAAAAGGGGATTCAGAAGGAGAAAGATATGAGTGCTCAGGGACCTACTTTATATGTAGGATATCAGATTCCTTTCTGAGAATTATAGGAATTAAATGAAAAGATAATCAGATCTAAACAAAAAGTCTCACACTAAAACTAAAGAGTTTTGATTTATCCTGCAGAAACATTAAAAAATTAAGTAAGGATTACAAAAGCACACAAACAATAGGCATTTATGATATAGCCATTCCAAAACAGTGCATTTTATGATTACTTAATTTCTAACTTTTATATTTGTTTATTGTTTATTATTGTCATGTAAAAAGCAGCAGCTGGGCCTCCCTGGTGGCACAGCAGTTGAGCACTGGGTTGCGAAGCTGCCCGCAGCCTCTGCAGCGCTGGTTCGATCCCCGGCTGCTCCCCGGCCACCGGAGGAGGGTCCTGCATGGCGCGCAGACCTTTCCTGCCGCCCACTGCTCCCCTCAGCAGTGTACTTCGGTCCTTCTGCCTGCTTTGCTCCCCGCTCTGACTCTGGTGAATTTTCTCACCCTCCCATGCTTCTGACTGTACCCAGTGCTTGTATAAATAAATAAATAAATAAATAAATAAAATAAATCTTTTTAAAAAAAAACTTCCTTGGAAGGTCTTTAAAAAGCAGCAGCTACTAAAATATTTCATGTAGTTAAAAATGATTTTCAATGGCAGTGGAAACTCCATTTTGAAGATGTTTTTGTGAATACTAACTAGGTAAGAACTTCAGCTATGCTGCTCCATTACAGTAAACATCAGCCACCTTTTGTTTTGTTTGTAATCACGGAGGCATCAGATAATGTCAGAGGTGTGCACCTTACCTGCTACCAGATAGCTGCAATGTCCCAGTTGCCTGAAACTCACAAAAATGACATGTACAGACCACAGTTATGTAGAAATTGGAAAAGAAGACTGCAAGGCATCAGAAAATTGTGCTTTTACAACTTTGTTAATCTGACTTCTTTGCTACATATTCTAATGTGAATTTATATCTCCAACTGCTAGAAGCAACACCTGACTCATTCTATGTGTATAGAATCATAAAAGCAAATATTAATGACTTGAATCTGTGTGGCACCCAGTTTCTGTGACAACACCTGCTTTGAAAGGATTTTGACAGATATTTTATTGCCTCTTTATCCCCTTGAACAGTAGATATGATTGGTTTGAATTTGTAGGTCACTCCCTTAGAAACATCCAAAGCCTGATGCAGGATTTCTGCAGAACACGTCACCTTCACCTCCTAGTATTGCTATGTGCTGTGTCTGTGTCATCTGTGTTTGCAGACATATCATGTTCTGTGTCATACACACGTACACATGGAACTCAGCCACTTCATTTTGCACCCGTGCATTGGGCAGATACTGGAGTGCAAAACACAAGTGATTTCTATGTCAGCATTAACAAGCTCTTCAGGCCTTTCAGCTGCTCCATCACTGGTGTTTCCTCATGGTTCTTCATCAATCCCTATGTCACTCTATTTCAATTTTCTCACCAGGATGATTAACAAGAAATTTAAATGCTAAAATTTCTATTATCTTAAATGATTACTTATTTCCCCCTTAACCACAAGTCTTATTTTAACCCCAAGGAGGAGGAAACTTGCTGAAGAAGTAAAACATAAAGAATGAGTAGGAGGGGCCTCCCCAGTGGCGCAGCGGTTGAGCGCTGGGTTGCGAACCTGCCCGCAGCCTCTGCGGCACCGGTTCGATCCCCAGCTGCTCCCCGGCCACCGGAGGAGGGTCCCACATGGCGCGCAAACCTCTCCTGCGGCCCGCTGCTCCCCTCAGCAGTGTACTTCGGTCCTTCTGCCTGCTCTGCTCCCTGCTCTGGCTCTGGTGAATTCTCTCACCCTCCCGTGCTTCTGACTGTACCCAGTGCATGTATAAACAAAACAAAAACAAACAAATAAATAAATATAAATAATAAAACATGCCTCTATAAAATTAAAAAAAAATTAAAACAAACAAACAAACAACAAAAAAAAAAAGAATGAGTAGGAGGATCTTATCCTGGAGGCTATTGCTAGTGTTAACGGGCGGGTGCCTGAAGCCACAGACTGTTAGAGGTGGTGCCCCCTGGAGGGGCTTGCTGGGGAGAATAGATAGCCTGAGGAAAAATTCCAAAAAGTATGGCATTTTGGGGTGGGGCCACTGATAAGTGATGTGAAGGACTGCAGAAGGGGCCAATATTCATTCAGTCTTCAAGATACACGGTCTTTGGATCTTCAGCTTTTGGGGTCGGTGGATTCCGGTCCCCACCACCCTGATCTTCCAGAAGGCTGTTGCAGGGCCCTGAAGGTGGAGGCCTCCAGCAGCCCATCTCAGAGAGGAAAAGTTGGAGTCTTTACAATTAGCTGAGAAACTGAAACTGTTGCCGGTTTTGCTGCAGTTACAGCCTGGCAGAGAAGGCCAAGAGCGGGAACTGGAGCCGGGCTCCTCGCTGAGCTGCGTGAGTGTGGCCATTTGTCCGTTTTGACACTGCAGCTGCTGTCTTAAGTCGCTTGTCTGGTGCTGCGCTGATGCATCCCGGTAGCTCCGAGAGCATCTCTGGTTGTGTTTTCTGTTGTCTTTGGGAGTCAGAAGCTGGCCTAGAGGCAGCAGAACCTGGCCTAACGTCTGCTTGCCACGTGCTTCAGGTTGGCAGAGGCAGGAAGACGCCACCTTGGATGCAAGGCCTTTTCTGTAGAGGAGCTCTGCATCCCCATGTCGGGAAGACATCATTTTAGCGCTTCTGTTTAGGACTGGAAAACACTGGCAGTGCTTCAGGTGAGGTAAAGGCCATTTTTGGCCTCAGTAAGTCTTCGTTTTTCCCCTGGTTTGTTAAATATATATCATTGTTGTTGTTCCCTGAGCCTGAGGTGTCCTGAAATTGTGCGGCGGGTGAAGAACTCAGACAGTGACTGGTAAACTATTTGGGCACTGTCCTAGGCCAGTTTTGGTGCCCCTTGCTGCCCTGTATCACTATGGTTAAAGTTCTTTGGAGCCTGGGTCCCTTGAGAATCTGATAAAACCACTGGATTATCTTCTGTCCATATTTCACAGGCTCCTTTTGTTTATTTTACATAGTGTCTGGGGATTTTTGGGTGTTCTTTGTGGAGGGACAGGGTAAGTATGTCTGTCTGTTTCATCTCTGGGAATCAGAAGTTCATTTGTCTCCCATTTTTGTTTTTATTTTTTCATGATTTTTCTGATCATTACTCATTCAACTATTAAATTGCTGTTGCTATTTTTATTATCTATTTATAGTTTAAACTATTAACCGTGTCATATCATTTGTAAGTATACTGCCAGCTTTTTGATGGACTGTCAATTTTGTTTATGATGTCAAAATACAAAAATTTTAATATTTATGTAATCAAATCCATTGATAGTTTTTCATATGAACTTTCCCTTTCATAAAGTTTGTCTTTCTCCATGCAAATACAGATAAACATTTATACATATTTTCTTTTAGATTTTTCAAACAACTTTATCATTTTCTTTTATTTTTTACTCTTTTATCCACCTAAAATGAATACTGTTCTGTAGTCAGAGAAGTTCCTTGAACTATGTTTTCAGGGAAAGAATTGTTGATTGTGTTGGAAATTTGAAAATATTCCTGAGTGTCCTCAATTCCAATATAACATCTTGCTATAATAACTGCAGAATGTATCTTTTATTTGCTACGTGGAGTAGTAGGACCCATCTTTCCAAACAGAGTGTCTGTATTCACCTCAGTTCATGTTGAGGATAATGGGGAAGGAAACTTATCTGAGCTGTCGCCTCCAGAAAAATGGCCATATTGAGAAGTCTGAAAAGGCAGATAAGGGATGCCTTGATTGGACTGTCAGAGGATATTGGTTGAACTTGTGTTTTGAAAGGCATGCAAATAGGCACTGTGTCTCCTTCAGTTTCCCTGGCACATATTAATCTTTGGTAGGAGCTCTAGGGCTGACCCATGCTCATTTCTTATATTATTTTAGAGGTCAGGGAAGTCTGTGTCACCTCTCACAGTGCATGTGGACCAGGGCCATGCTGCCATTTGAGACCCCAGGGAGGGGATTCTGTAGCAGCAGGCACAACCCTAAAAAAAAAAAAAAAATGTGTTCGTGCTCTTAAGCATTGCTTTTTTGGACCTGTGCTTCTAAGGCTTCATGAAAACCATAGACTGGATAGAACAATAATTCTTCTCTGCTGAATATATCAGGTTAAGGAGAGAGCTTATGATTCCATATTAACTAGGATAACTGAAAAATGGAGTCACAGAAGGAAATCAGATTGTTTAAAGGAGAAAATAATGTGCGATGCTATCAAACATAACAATTATAAAAACTTCATAGAAAAAGATATTTCTGGGGCACACTAAGTGTATAAAAAAGTAAGATGAGAAATAGTATGCTCCACAAATTAGGAAATAACACAAATGATGATAGTAGCAGCTTTTGGGTGGCTTTTCTTTGTTTCAAAACTTTAGGTAATGTTGCACATTTGTATATGTCCAAAAATTTCATTTTTACAGTTTTATTAATTAAGGACAAGAAATTATCTAATAGAGGGAGCTACCTTGGTGCACTTCATTGTTAGTTACCTAAGATACATGGTGCTTTAGATTCGGCCTCACATAGGTTGATTCTACAGCAATAAAAGATTGTTTTATTGACCATTGCTTCATCACTGCCTGTATTTTTATTGCTATAGAACCCAAAGGTGGATTAAAAATAACTCAAATGTTATAGCACTTTATAAATTTCAGCAATATTTTATAAGCCTTGCCCAGAGAGAAGAGAGTACAAGATAAAAAGAGACTTTGCCATTTCCCCTTTTTTGCTGCTCTATGAGCTATGAGGGGTTGTTTAAACCAAGGAAACCAGAAAGTTCCAGCAGAGCAATGTGGTTTCCTTGGGATTTGCTTTCCACAGAGAATCTTTGCCAGGAAAAGCAGGTGACAGAATTTGTTTAAGGCCAACCAGAGCCTTCAGCCATACCAAGAATTACTTGGGAAGAAAATCCCAGAAGCATTCTATTCTCCAGAGGCACGTTTTGGGGCAGACGTGAGGCATGTCTAGGGCCAGGTGTGTGATTCCAGGGAAAGTGAGCCTCATGCTTCACAGAGATGGTTAACAAGGTCCAAGAGTTATTTTCAGGCTGGCCACAGAAACGTACATAGTGGGAAGACAGAAAAATAGGAATTTCATAAGCAAGGAATGGAAAAGAGACGAGCTTAGAGGGGATGACTCTCTGATCTCTACCCCCACACTCATGGTGGCTGCTGTTACAACCATTTGGCAAAGAGAAGAGAAAAGTCCTCTGGAACCAGAAGAGGGTCTAACAATGTATAAAACTGAATGGGAAGTAAAGAGACATGAGGTCCATAGTAGGTCCCAATTGTGCCTCCCCTCCCGTCCCGTCCCCCATGTCTCTGCATAGAGAACATTGATCAGTTCTCTCTGAAACACAAACTAAACAGTGTATTCTTGAAAGGCCTTTATATGTATGTTCTGGAAAGAATCTTAAAGATAAGGATTATATATTTCTTTTTCGCTTATCAAAACAAATCTCTATTTGTTATGTCTTCGTTAAAAATTCTAATCAAGTTCTATAAAATTTTGTGAGTATTGGTGTACCAGCTATCATGTCACTGAGCTAACGTCCAGAGAATACCAGGAGAGCCTTAGAAAAGAAGGGAAGTCAAAAGATTGGCATTTCAGGAAGAAAAGCTTCACATCCCATGCCTTCTCTCTGTGCTGCTGGGTATGTTGTCACATCACAGGTCACAGATCAGACGAGGGGACTCGGACTTGCTTGTGGCCACGCAGCTACAATGACTTCTTGCCACCCCATTAGGTTTCATAGATTTATATTTACTTTTTCTTAATTACTTCCCTACCCCCCAGAAAGACCACTCAGGTGCCCTTGCTGCAGGCTGAAGCCGGGAGCCGCCGGTCCTCTGGTAGCGATCAGTGGGCACCAGTGACAGAACACAGCAAATTCTCACCTCTGCATTATGTCAGCTTCCACTGAGGTCATTTCAACCCCATAGCTGGTCCTTTCTTCTCTGTTCCCTGATGGGTCATTTACATGGCAAGTCAGTGCCTCCTATTAAATATATAGACACAAACTTTTCCAGTAAGACTATACTATGTATTTTCAGTTTAGAAAAATGAAAACAGTAATGTAAATTTTCCAGACTAGTAAGTTTCTAAGACACAGTTACCTAACCTATTTTTTTCTGCTTGCCTCATTACTTTTCCATATTACACTAATCCCTAAATGCCAGCAGTTTTCTGGTGTATGTCACTGTTCACTTGACACGTTCCTCTTGTGGGACATGCTGTTTTCATGCACATGCAGCTCCACTGTTGGTGTCCCTATCAGATCCTGCAAATGTTAATGTTGTATCTGTCACGGTAACATTCAAATCATAAAAATAAATATTGGAGGCTTGAAGCTTCCAAAGTAGTCATAAATGTACTTCTCTTAGAACTTTTCAATTTCACATGCATTCACATTTTTATTGACTGAAGTGGGTTTTACAAAAAGAAAGGGTAGAAGCACAAGGAAAGATTACACTTGAAGATTTTTATCTATGCTGTTTACCCCACTCCTACTTTTATTGCTTCCTTCTTTTCATTTCTAACAAGCTATTATTCATAATATAATGAAATGTATTATTTACAGTATGTAGGAAAGGAAATGTTGAAAAATATGTGTGATTTCATAAGATTGATTTTTTTCTTACCTAAGGTTGCATGAGTTGAATTTCTAATACAGTGTTGTTCCTTATATTTCTCATTCTCTTGGCCATCAGCTCAGGAAAAAAGTATATAGCTGCATTCCAGATTTTAAAATGCATTATGGTTGTTCTCCTGAACCAAGTGGAACTTTGTTAAGTGTTGTTTTCACAAAGATAGAAACTTCCTGAGGCTCAAGTGTCTTTCATTCCCTGTGTGTGTGTGCATGTGCATGCATATGTGTGTGTGGTGTGTAGAGATGGGTCCACCACTCTTGGGCTGCCTTGATCAGAGCCTGCACCCCTGAAGAGACCTCCCTAGGTTATTGTGTGGGCACAGACTTG
Source organism: Talpa europaea (assembly GCF_964194135.1). Taxonomy (NCBI): domain Eukaryota; kingdom Metazoa; phylum Chordata; class Mammalia; order Eulipotyphla; family Talpidae; genus Talpa; species Talpa europaea. Next base: position 24,372,940 of record NC_140071.1, read on the forward strand.
AGAGTTTGGATGTTGGGGTACACAAAAGAGACATTAAGAGAAATGAGGACAAGTGTTTCAGCTCAACATGCAATCCATTTTTGAAAGGAAGGAGAATAGTAAGTTTAACATTCAGAGTCTACAGAGTCCTTGTGGACAGACTGCTAAGTCATTCCAAAGATGATTATTGAATTCTAAATGCCTGGCATGGAGCACCTAAAAATAATCACACATTGTAACCAATTACAAAAAGCCTTAAAAAGTCTAGTTTCTAAGTAAAACAGATTTCTTACAATGTTGTAGTTGCTCACAGCAATTCCATCTTGCAGAAAAACTCTCTTCTAGGGAACCAAGAACCTCAAGGAATATGAAATCTCTCAGTAGGTGTGTTACTTGTACTTCTTCCAGGTGATAACAACCTTATCTTATATTTTTCAGGTAGAGTGGTGATAATAATTCTTTTTTCCTACTTTGTGTTTGTTGATTGAAATGACATTTATCTCCTATACCTACTCTTCATTCTCTCTACACAGTCAGAAAGTAAATGGACAAACATATGTCTCCTTTTCTTAACACAAATCAAAGGGCCATACTGAATTTCAAATATTGTTTTGGTCTTTGTTACTGTACTTTGATTTATCCTTCTGAGCAGTTTTCAAGAAGCTCTGCCTCTGCTGAAAAGAATGACAGGGAAACAGTATTTTCAAAAGCTCTCTAAGTCACCAGTTCTCAAAGTATGGTCTGGGGCTCTTTCTAGGTTCTGGAGACCCTTTAAGGGGGTCCATGAGGCCAAAACAGTTTCCGTAACAATAAGAGGATTTCACTTGCCTTTTGTATTCTCATACACTCACACACCTACTGTGGCTTTACCAAGGCTGTAAAAAGTATGACAACAAAGCAGCTGAATACAAAAGCTGAATGCAAAAGAGATTTCATAATCCATCTATATTTGATAGAGGTGGACATTTGCAAATGTTTGAAAATATAGTTACTTTTCTTTAAAATATATTACATTTGTTAATATGTAATGGTCTGAATTTAAGTGAATGAATGAATATTTTAAAGTTTATCATTTTTATTTCTTATTAAAGTAGCATGAAGTGATAAAAATTAAAGGAACTGAAGGTTTTTAGAATCCCTAATAACTTTGAATCAGTTGATGTGACAAGAGAAGTTTGAGAACTGTTATTCTGAATTTGTCTACCCCCATTTCAGAGTTTGTTCTGAATTTGTCTACCCCAAATCTTCCTATGATTTACTTTGTGGCTGCAACTTATTTTTTAGGTACACACTTCATTTTTCTATTTTATTTACCAACTCAGTTTCTCCTACACCCAAGTCATCCCAGTAGAGGGCATTAACATTCTTGCCCGTAGAATGATAGAGGAGATAAGTTATTTTCGAAATACATTCCACTAAAGCTTATGTATGTTTCCAGGCAGGAAGTGAGGGGACTGAGTGAGTAAATTCCACCTCCCCTGTCCCAGCCAAGACAGAGCCACTTCTAGACTGTCCTCTAACAAATCAGCATTTAGGTTAAGACTTCATTTGATAAAAGACATTGTATACTAAAAAAATTTGGAAACCACTTGACTAGATGCTCTCTGAAGGTATTTCTTTAAAAAAAAAAAGATTTATTTTTATTTATTTATGCATACAGGAACTGGGGTACAGGCCAGAGGTGTGGGGGATAAAAGGATTCACTAGAGACAGAGTGGGAAGCAGAACAGTCAGATCTACTGAAATACACTGCTGAGGGGAGCAGCGGGCAAGTCAGAAGAGGTCCACTTGGCCATGTGGGGTAGCTCCCTGGCCGGGAATCGAACTCATGTTGCAGTGGCTGCTGATAGAACTAAGACTTAACCCCTTGCGCCACCAGGGAGGCCTTTTCTGAAGGTATTTCTAACCCTAATTTGCTAGAGGACCAGTAGCTCCCCATTACAGAATGTGCCAACCTTAACTAAGATAATGCAATTTTGCTTTTTTGTTCCTTATGAGTTAAAGAGGTGAGTCACCTGCAGTGCAATTGAAATGCCAGCTGTGTACAGGTCCCCATCAAAGGGCTTGTGGAGGGGATTTTCAAATCCTGTGTTTGACTCTTGATCCATCTCTCTCTGACCTCTGCGCACAAGCTGCCCCCTGGAATCTCACTGCAACACTTGGTCACACTCTCTTTCACAGGGCCAGTATCTTCAGAGTAGCCAGTTTACCTGGATTTGGTAGAATAGGCTGAAGTAGAAAATACAGGGACTTCTCAAAGAAGTTTCTTTATTCCATTGCTGTTGATGGAAAATTTGCTTTGCTGTTGAAATGGGGGGAGAAAACCCTGCAATATCTAAATAACTGTTGAAGTTGAGAAAAATTTTATAGATGAATCAGAGCAGTAAAATATTGTAATAAAGCAGTATTCTGTTTTGGTTTAAGATGTCTTTCTTATAGATTATCTCAGCTTTCTTGTTCTCAAATCAATAAACATTTAGACAGAATACTATCTTCATTGGCAACTTACATATTCCTTAGAGATGTGGAACAACTTCAGTGAGTTCACAAACAAGAAACAGAGCTATAATGCAAAGCTTTTGACTCATCAGTGAGTCCCTGTATTACATTGTGGAGGCTGGATCTCTTCTATGATACTAGCTCGACCAATAGTAGGAAGTAGTGGAGAAATATGCTGAAATATATCCCAAGGGACAATCCTTCTGGGCAGTGAAAGCACCTGAAAGTCCAGCCTCCCTTTTTTTGTTAAGAAAGAGCTTATGCATTTTAAGTAAAATAGTTTCAAATAAGTTATAATTACATTTTTATGAAAGGGAGATTATGCTTTTTCACTTCCATTTATAGTTTTAATAACACTTTGAAAAGTTCTAACATTTTCAAATGTTTGTAGTCTAGAATGATTAAAAAAATATGATCTTACTCTCTTAGTTTCCCCATGAAAAAAGGCAAAACATGACACATTTTATATGAATTTCATTTCCAGATAAAATACTGTTTTTATTCAATTTCTGTGGAATTTGGAAAGTTGCTGCTTTAAACTCTTCCTTGAAACCCTTTGAAAAATACATTTTGGCAACTTTGCTAAAAACGAAATCACAAGATTTAAAGATATTGAACAAAAACTGTTTGCAATGAATTTAAGAGACTTTGCTTATTTATCACAGCTGTGTCACTTTCGAGATGTTTTCCAATATTGCTCTCTACAAATTTATGACATGCTCTAGTTTGATTTTCCTCTCACATAATGAGTACTCAATTTTTCTCTTGGATCATGAAAAAAAAAACTTGAAAGATAAACTGCATTATGCAATTCAGATTCTGCACCATTTGCTGTTCCCTAGAGACTATGAATGGGTCAGTCATTTCCTGTAATTGTTAATGACCTTAATGTGATCATTGGATGAAAGTCATCCTATCCTAGTCAGTTATTTTTTAGGTTTGTGGGAGTTTTTGGTTTCTTTGGACCCATTCTCTAGTGAACTAAATTAGTTAATTGATGTCTGCTATTTCAGCTTTAAGTTACATATAACCCACTTTTGTGTGCTTATCTGAGAATGATCCATTATTGACTTAGTTTGGAGTAGACATAATGTACTAATCTTAGTCATCAGAAATGTGCCCTACTTAGAGAAATTTTCCATTCCCTTTATTTCTCAAATGCACAGACCACTTTGAAAAGTCCTTATCTATAAACAACAGAGAGGAGTATTTTCACACTCGAAGAATTCATCATAAGTCACTGGAGAATATCCTTTTGCTTCTAACTAATCTGCCTAAAGAAAGTTTCAGCATAAACTCTTAGATGATTAAATGAAATTCATCCAACCATTTACTTATATAGTGTGACAATCTATAACAAAACTGATGGTGATATTTTGGGAGGAAAAAATATGACCTTAACTACTGGTCTGATACAAAACAAAGAAAAACTACTTCAAATTTTTCAAATATTTAAAAGCCATCTAGATTTAGACTGGATATGAGTTATTACTTTCCTATTCCAGATCTCTCTTAACTTCTCACTTTTATTTTCTCTTTTCACCCCTCATCCTGCTTTCCCTAAATCACATTTCCCTGTGGCCAATTTACTGCTGTATGTAATGTACAATATTTCAGTGGGTGACCTCAAAACTTTTTGGAGCAGGGTATAACTCCCTTCTTTCCACATTGCTCTTCTTCTTCACTGTTCTAAGGAAATGTAATCTAAAGAATGAAAGTTGGAATGTATCTGATTGAATGTTCTATTATCCGAAACGTGTATCAGAAAGACATTGAAACTCGTGTGTGTGTGTGTGTGTGTGTGTGTGTGTGTGTGTGAATTGGGGAGCAAGAGAAGCATTTCTTGCTCTATAGAAGTCAAGTTTTAAATAGGACTTTGATTTCATCTATTAATTTGTTAGGGCTGCCATAAAAACAGTGCAGACTGTGAGTTAAACAACAAATTAATTTTCTTACTGTTCTGAAGTCTAGAAGACTGAGATCAAAGAGTCAGCAGGTTTGAGTTCTCCTGAGACCGCTCTCTTTGGGCTGCTGATAGCCCATGTTTCACCATATTCTTGCTTGGACTGTCCTCTGTGAATATGTGCTCCTGATGTTTCTCTGTCTGTCTAAACTCCCTCTTCTTATAAGGACATCAGTCCAGTTGCTTTATTGCCCCCATGACTTAATTTAACTTTAATCACTCCTTTAAAGATCCTATCTCCAAATACAGTCATATTCTGAAGTACCAGGTGTTAGGGTTTTTACAGATGAATTTTTGTGAAGGTCACAATTGTGCCTCTAACAACTGTGTTTAGTATCCAATAGAATTCTCTTTTGGTAGCCTCGATAACTGCTTTCTAGAATGATTTGGTTTTCTTTCCATATAAACATTAAAATGCCATTATCCTTTTCATGATATCTGAGATGTGATAAGAGTGACATCATTAGAAATTGAGAGAGCATTTCGAATGCAGTGTTACTGATCTGGTTTGTTTTGATTTGTCTTAAGTCATCTACTATAATATTTTAGAATGAAGTAGGAGGACTGCCAAAGACAAATTATGGAAGAATTGTTGGTCTTCTAGTTTCTATATTTAAAAACGAAGATCCACATTTAAGCAGAACGAGAAGTCAGAATAGAAGTAACTAAAAGGTAGATTTGGTGGTATATTAGTCTGTATTAGTCAGAGCCTTCAGAGAAACAGAAGCAATAGAAAATCTATCTATCTATCTATCTATCTATCTATCTATCTATCTATCTATCTATCTATCTATCTATATTTTAAGAGACTGTAGGGGCTTGTAAGTCCAAAATCTGCTTGGCAGGCTATCAAGCTGGAGACCCCCCAAGAAGAGCTAGTGTTGTGGTCTTGAATCCAATGCAGACTAAGGCAGAATTTTTCATTTTCTGGACCTCAGTCTTCTCTCTTAAGACCTTCAATTAACTGGATGAAGTTTATGCACCTGATGAAGGATAATCTGCTTTGTGCAAAGTCTACTGAATTAAATATTAAACACTCTTCACAGCTTCATTTAGAATGTATTTTATCAAACATTTGTTACCATAACTTTGCCAAAACAGCACATAAATTTAGCCATCACAGGTGGATTTTAAAATATAGGGCTGACAACCTATTGTGACACTGTCTTCAGGAGTGTGATTCATGTTCTTGCTGTCAGTCAGCTTCCCTGGGCATTTAATGAAGGTAGTGATGCCACTTGATACATGGTCATGCTAATGTGGAAATGATCAATTCTATAATGATCTCTTCCACATGCACCAGCTGTAGATGGTATGCAGTAAAGTCACCAAAAGAAGGAATAGGTGTTGTGAATATTCACCTTCTTGGACACATAGACCCATACAGCATGCCTCTTGATATTAGTTTGATTTCTGAATACAGTGTATTTCACTGAAGACATGATTTGAGCAGCTCTGCGGTGCTCACAGGTACATACATCCAAACCACAGTATATAATGTTGTTATGTGAGGATGAAATAACAGTTTTCTTCCAGTTTATGTGTGTGTGTATATATATGTGTGTGTGTGTGTGTGTGTGTGTACGTAACCATGTATAAATGTGTGTGTTATTGGAACACAAATGCTTATTAATTTATTTAGATTAGCCTACAGTTAACTCTTGAACAGTAAGCTTAAGCTGTGCAGGTCCACTTATACATGGATTTTTTTTCAATAAATATGTGAATATAATTTGTCTTCCTTCTCATTTTCTTAGTAATATCTTTTCCCTAGCTTACTTTATTGTAAAAAAGAAGTATTAATACACAAAACATACAGAATATGTATTACTCAGGTGTTTATATTATTGGTAAAGTTTTAGTCAATAGTTTTAAATAGTAGTAGTTAAATTTTTGTGAGTCAAGTTATATGTGGCTATTCAGCTGCACAGGGATTGCTGCCCTTAAAGCCTGCATTGTTTAAGGATCAACTGTACTTTGAAAACTGCTAGCTAATTTTTATGACCTTGTTGCTGCCATGAAAAAAAATTACAGCAAGGGCACAATAAATAGAGCTGGCAAACCTGTATGGTAGGGATTATGGCTGCATCGGGCACCTGCTACCAATTAAATAATGGGTTTCAAGGTGTTCTGAATTTGTAGTTTTTCACAGGTATGTGCATGTGAAAGAGAGAAAGTATATGAGGAAAATTATGCATTTTCACTGTACTATGCTTATTTTGCTTTTTAAAAGGGACTATTTAATTTTAAAGCAAGGTGATGTTTAACTCACCTCAAAATCCCCTGCCCGTTTATTTACCTAGTTTCCCCCATTTTGGTAAAATGGTTTTATCATCAAAATCAGAAGCCTAAGCATCATCCACCCTTCCACTCATTTCTGTCTATTACCCTCCACAGTGAATCTGTCTTTGAGTCTTGCCTCTTCCATCTTCCACCTCGATCCCACATCCTTCTGCTTCTCACTGGCCTCGCTACTACCCCTTACTCAAGCCACCCTCTTCTCCTCTTCTAGAGCCCGAGGACTACAACAGCCTCCAGTATCTCTTCCTGCCCTCCTGCCTCTCTTTCTGTCCTTAGCAACACCTCAAACCTCTTGTGAAAATATAAATGGGATCAAGTTATTTCTTTACTTAGAGCCTTCACTGACTTCTCATTTCACTTAAAAAAAAAAAAAATCTTGAATCTACCGACCAGGAGTTAAATCCCACAACACTTATCTTCCCTTTAGCTCCCAGATCTTGTCTCCTTGTGCCCTCAGACTCCAAACTTCAGCACACTGATTTCTTTCATTCTGGCAAAATCACAGAGCCTTTTCCAACTCAAGTGTTTCCTCCCATCACCACTAATATCATGATCTGCTTCATTCATTTGCTGGGCAATAATTCAACTGTGACTTCCTCACCTAGAATGTTCTCTGACCACATGACCTAAGGTAACCACCCCCCACACCATTCTAAACAGCATCCCTTTCATGACCTGAACTGACCAGCTTTAATTTATAGTTGCCAACTGACCTCTTTATTGTCTAACTGCCCCCAGTCAATGTAAGCTCTACTAGGATATATGGTGGGTCTTTGTACTTCTCAGGACATACCTAGTACCTAGCAGTGTTTCTGATATTCAGTAGGTGCCAATTATTGAAATAAATGAATGAAAAGAATGAGAAAATGATAGGATGTATCTACTCCACCACATATGTGGATTGGGAAGAAGTCTCTTTGATCTGTCCTACTCTGCTGGCCATTCCATCTAGTCTGCTCTCCTGCTCTTGATCTTAAAATCACCTCCAGAAGGGAAAGTCAACAGAGTGAAAACTGAAGTCAAATTCAAAGACAGAAGAGAGGAAGCAGAATCCTTTATTCCTCAAATAACTCTTCAACTGTAATATCTTTGTGAGTACAAATAAAGATTTCATGTTTTTTTCTTGGGTCACGATTTCTTGCCTGAAGGACATGGCTATCTTAATTATTCTTAAATGATTTAAATATTTACTATACATAAGATATTTCTTCAGCAACTACTTCCTTTATGCTAAAACTTCTGTCCTGACATTTCTATTTATAGAAGTTCTGGTAGTGACATTCATATGAATGACGTAAGGAAAGTGTTTCTTGGGATGTCTGCTACATGCAGTGTGGAGGATGCTGCAAAGCTTCCTGAAAATAAATCTTATCTCCAACCCTCTACTTTATGAAAAATATTATTATGGCCCAAAATCCTGGGGAAAATATTTTATTTGGCACCTAAAAGTGAGGGGCAACTTTTGGTACACTGTAATGTTCAGATAGAGATTTAGAAATACATTCATTTGCATTGCATTTATTTAAGATGCTGTATTAATTTTCCTTAGCCTTAGTGAAGCTTGTGTGTAGATCATTATTAATTTAACATATTATTAATATATAAATATTTATCTCTTAAATACTAGGCTCTCAACCCTAGAGAGAGAAATCATCTATGATCTGCTTGCTCCCCTGGCAAGTTAACATGATAGCCGAGATTGGTAGACTTGTATATGCCTTACTGTTCTGTGATGTCATTTGTAATAAGATTTATATTGACAGAACTGGTAAGTGTTATAAAAATGTGGGGAAAGGAGAGATTTATTTGAATTCTTTTTTTCAGCTTCATTGAGGTGTAATTGAAAAATAAAAATTATATATATTTAAGGTATACAACATGATGTTTTGATCTACATATGCATTGTGAAATAATTACCAAAATAAGCTGCTTAGCCCATCTGTCCCCTCACTGTGTGCATTAAAAGTTATTTACTCCCGGGCCTCCCTGGTGGCGCAGCAGTTGAGCACTGGGTTGTGAAGCTGCCCGCAGCCTCTGCGACGCCAGATCGATCCCCGGCCGCAGGGCGAGGGTCCCACATGGAGCGCAGACCTCTCCTGCCGCCCGCTGCTCCCCTCAGCAGTGTACTTCGTCTGTCTGCCTGTTCTGCTCTCCGCTCTGGCTCTGGTGAATTCTCTCACCCTCATGACTTCTGACTGTACCCAGTGCTTGTATAAATAAATAAATAAATAAATCTTTTAAAAAAAAAAGTTATTTACTCCCTTAGTCATTCTTCAAGCATATTATAATGCAGCGTACTTAACTATAGTCACCGTGCTGCACATTTGATCTCTAGAACTTATTCATCTTGTAACTGGAAGTTTGTACTCTTTGAACATCTCCCCTTCCTCCCACTTCCCAATCCCTGGACTCTCATCATTCTATTCTCTGTTTTCGAGTTCATCTTTTTTAGATTCCACATATAAGTGAGATCATTAAGAATTTTTCTGGCTTATTTCATTTAACAGTGTTCTCTCACTTCATCTGTGTTATCACAAACGAGACAAGCATTCTTCATTGTATAGAAATACTGTGTTTTCTTTATCCATTGGTTTGTTTATGTAATGGCACTTAGTTTGATCCTGTAACTCTGAATTCTTTAAATTAATGAAAATGCCTTTGGAAAAGGGGCATGCTCACTAGTTATTGAAGGGCAGATTTCTTTGTCAGTAAAATTTTTAAAAGAATGCTGTAAAGAGAAAAATGAGGCTAACTATCTTGGGAAGGTATTAGCAATGGATGAAGAGAGGCAGCAAATTTCAGAGCTCTCTGTTCATGACCTGAGCAGGGGATGGCCAAATAATGAGCAATTATCTCACATCCACCTCAAGTACAGAGGCTCATTCAGTGCCAAAGAAGCCCTGGTAGCCATGACACTCTCATCTTTGCCACTGCTTCAGCAAAGGGACCCCTGGCCATCCCCTACCACTCTATCTTCTCAGGAAAAAACAAAAACAAAAACATGAAGAAGTTGTTGGATAGATGCAGCCTTAATAACTTCCTAGAATGTAAACAATTTTGTTGGACGACACCAGCTCTTCCTTTTGACTCTTCCCTTAGACTGTGATCTGGTCCAGGTTGCTTTGTAGTGATTAAAGACCCAAGAAGTGAATGTCCCTGAGCAGATAACAAGAGTTTCAATGACATAGTATCTACCAAGTGTTTACCTTAATAGCCTTCACCAGAAGAATCCTAGATCAGTATCTCTCAGTGGGAGCTTCCACTTATCCTTTTAGGAGATTGTTCTGATTAAGGAAAATTGTTTCAGAGGAAGGAATAAATATTTTCAGGTGAAGCCAGTGACAGAATCTAAGAGTGCTGACTGCAATTTTTACTGTGGCCTGACATAATTTTGTCTTCTATTTTACTTAAAATATTTTAGATTTAGTAGAAAGCTGGAGGGTTTGCATTTTATAAAGATCATTCAAAATTCAAAATAGACTCTCCACGGTATAAAGAATGGTAAATAGCATTGTGTTTATGCCCATCAGTGTTCGGTTGGAGGATTCAATTTAATCTTAAAAATGCAATTAAAACTAAGTGCTTTGCACCCAGTTTAAGTCGATAAGCAATAGGTGTTACTATGTATAAGGTACCATAAAAATAGCTGTGGAAGATTTGAAAAGTTTAATGCATGGTCTGTGCTGTCTTTGGGAAGAAGAGACATAATCACAGGAAATACAAAATATATACAGCAATATGTAAGCACCAAGTGATTCAGCAATTTAAATTTAAAGACTGAAAGCCTCATTTTAATTGCAAATTACATAATTGCATTTTCATGTTTTACAATAAATGAGATGAATTTCTCTCCAACTTATTCTTCTCTTGGAGAGGCGACTTGGACTGCACAGTTCCCGCTGAAAGTCAGACCGCAGTACCCCTGGCAAAAGCGTTAGTGTTCTGGAGATCCACAGCCCCACTTGTACCTTCTGGGTTGGGTAGACTGAAAAAGCTTGGCCTCAAATAAAAATGTTGAATATGTGAGTTATTATGGATGTCCATTTTTTTTTCTAAAAGTTCCCTTTTTTCTGGTGCATGAAAACAAGTTATGCGCCCCCAGTTTAAAAAAAAAAAAAAACATGAGAATTAATTGATAGGCAGTTACATACAGCTGTTTAAAATTACACTTCAATTTTTGAAGTATTTGGATGTAAAGAGGAACTGTGACTCATATATGGTTCACAGACGAAGAATCTTAGGGTGATGATTATAGGATAACTTTTATAACTTAACATGGATCACTATTAGCTTTGGGTATTTTCTCTGATAAGCAACACAACTAAACCATCCAGTTTAGTTCTATGCTCAAGTTGTTATGCTAGATGAGGTTTTCTGAGTGAACTAAACAGGTAGTTTTTTTTTTTTTTAAGATTTATTTATTTATGCATACAAGAACTGGGATGTAGGTCAGAGGTGTGGGATCTGAGAGGATTCACCAGAGACAGAGAGGGGAGCAGAACAGGCTGATCTACTGAGATACACTGCTGAGGGGAGCAGTAGGCCACACAGTAGAGGTCTGCTGTGCCATATGGGTTAGCTCCCTGGCTGGGGATCGAACTCGTGCTGCAGTGGCTGTAGATAGCTTGATAGTGCTGAGACTTAATCCCTTGTGCCACCAAGGAGGCCCTAAACAGGTATGTTTTTAAACAGTAGGAGGCTAATTAACACAAGTTTGAGTTCAGCTCACTGCTTGGATTCAGAATTGTTGAGGGAAATCTGATAAGTTGGTAAAGTAGGCATACATATACTCATCCACATTCTTTGACTCATATAGGGAAGTGCTTGTGCAGGCAATAATGATGAGGAAAATTGGGATGGGCATCATGGTATTTGACTCTGATAGTGTCCCAGAGTGGACTGATTGGACATCTGTCCAGTCCACTAGCGATGTCCTTGCCTTGAGATTTACTCTTGGTCCCTTCAGACACATTTGTATTATAAAATCCCAGCCATGGCTTATTGAACCCGAGTGACATCCTACTCAAGATAGGTTGCCCTGATTTTCTTTTCTGAAAATCTAGAATTGAAAATCCAGAAGAGCCAGAAAATCTCTCTAGATGACAGAATCATACAAAACACTGAGTTTTAGTAGGAGGAATATATTCTGCCATGCATAAGGAAAAACAAGAAAGTTGGTTGTTAAGAAAAAGAAGAGTGGAGGAATATACCAGACACAAGATCACAAGTTATGTACCTGTGGTTTTTGGTGATGGTGGGAGAGAGGAGAAAGGCATTTTCAGATTAATATGGAAACACCTAGGCATACACACTGGTCCTCTAAAAGAGGAAGCCGTAAACAGTGGCAGTGCAAGAATACTTGTAATTTACTTTGAGGGTCAAAGTACTTGCCAAAAAGGAAAATTGTACTGACAGATTGACTTATAAATCACATCTGGAGGCTTTGGGATATAACAGGGTAAGATTTGCATCCATGAGATGGGGAGGGTAGAAGCCACTGAACTTTGGGTTAATATCTCTAAAGTGACCCATTTAGTGTCATGATTGGTTATGTGTAAGGAACTTGCAACCATAAAAGAGCTAATGTTATAGCCCCAGAGAAAATTTCTTTGCAAACAGTAAATAATATAAGAATCCATAAAATAATAAAGAATAAGATAGTGGTTATTTTTCATCGTAAGCAGATTTGTATCCCTGAATGAGCTGCATTATTCAATGGCTAGGTAGCTTTGGCTACTTGGTTACCTTCTCAGAAACTCACTTACTCATGTGCAACAGAGGCCTCTGAATACGACTACTTATGTAGTTTGGTGTCTGAACCTTGTATTTTTGTGAAGCTGAATCGGATCCAGAGGCCTGGGGGCCACAGGGCACGCCTTGGTTTTTGTCTTCATAAGGAAAGAATTCAATGTGGAGACCAGAGTTGGGCAGCAAAGCAAGAGGTTTATTGATAGATAAGAGGAAGGACAGGAAAGCTCTCTGAGCAGAGAAGGGGTCTGAGTGGGTAGCCTCCGAGGGGGTGAAGAGTATGTGCTTAAATGGATATAGTGAGCAAGGAGTGAAGGTTTGGCTGTTGGGTGTCTAGGTGTTGAGTCTCTTGCTAATTTTTTGAGGCCCGTGGGGCGTCCGAGGTTACTAAGGCCCACTGAGTTTCCCACGTTACCTGGTCTGACTTTCCGGAGTCAACTTTGGTCCGTTGCTTTAGCATTGTATTACTGTGCTGGTATTCTGAACATTCCATTTTCAACTGAGTTGGGGGGTTACCCTGACTCCTATTGCTTGTTCCCCATTCAGTTTGATGAATGTATTTAGGGTACCTGGGCTTGGGGCACCTCATTGGTAACTGACTATCTGTACCTATTTCCTAAATTCCTCATTGAAAGCTGTGAATGTCTTTGAAAGATATTCACAGAAAAAAACATTTTGTGGGTAGCCAATTCATTTTTTGTGTTTCTTCCCTGTGCTTAGAATTTGTTGTTTGTATATATCTTATTATAAAGCAACATTAATTGCAATCTTTCTTAAAAACTCAAATGCAAATAAGAAGTTTTCTGAAGACAAGGCTTCAAAACAGTAGGTTTTTACTGTGGATTTCAAATTACGTAGTGTGCTGAAATGAATTTCTCCTCTGTGAGGTGTGGGATCTAAAAGCCATTTTCCACTTGCCTCTGGTACATGTCAGTGGCTGAGCTTTGGAAAGAAGTAATTTCACTGTTGCTGAAAATCCGATTTGTGTTTGTTGAAGGATTCCAGGAGCCCCTTGAATGGAGACCTCCCTGCAGCTCTTGCCCACAGTAGAAATGCCCTCAGAGAGGCCTGAGAAATGAAAGGCTGGTGGGAGCAGTGGAAGAGAGAGGATATTAAATACACCTAAATCTTTGATTGGCTATGCAAGGTCATGCTGATCATAAATTCTAGCTTGGAAGAGGAGTCAAAGGGAGTAAAAAGAGGAAAGAATACAGAACAAGAGATTTCCACTGGAGAAACAAAGTGAGTCAGAAATAGTGTGAAAGGCTATTCTACATTCTATTCTACACGGAGTTAGCAGGATAGTTAAGAACTAGACCCAGAAAAACCTTGAAGGAGGCAGAGTGTGTTTGGGATTATCACTATGCTCTAAAAACTACAGTTTTTTTCCCCAAGTTGTAAATGTGTTTGTGTGTGTGTGTGTGTGTTTGTAGGGAGGTGCGTGCATATGTTAAAATACATACTGCATGTGGGGTTATGTGGATACCTGAGCTCACCTATCAGTTTGCCTAGGGCTGGGCTTCCTGTAGCTTACCAGTTTCTTTCCATCTGTAATGTGCCCAGTGCCTTTGCATCTCAGAAGCACACAGTGGGAGCTTACCTGGGGCTCTGTGGGGTGGACAGGAGAACCTAACATGGGCAAGCAGGAAGAACAGATTGTGAGTTGGTTTTCTCCCCAGGAAGCTAGGTGAGTTGTAGATATTCTCTTGCTCACCAGTAAAGGAACAGAACTGATTATTCCATCGGTGGCATTATTTTTTGCTGTATCAAACTAATCAATGTCTTGCTGTGATGGGAAGAGATGCTAAATTGCTAAAATGGCTACCTTTCAGAGAGAAAAAAATGAGCACCTGCTCTTAGGTCCACAAATAACTAAGCTGTAAGATGGAGTTGTTGGTTTGAATGTTCCCACCCAATGCTAACCTAGTGATTACACTGGGTGAGTCTAAATTATCAGTGTCATTTCAGGAGAAAAGCTTCAGTTTGGTAAGAGTGAAAATGTATTTTAACAAGCACAAGTTTATATCTGAACCAGGACTTTTGGATGCACACCTCCAAATACATAACCAAAAGAAAATCTTCCTCCAGTTGTTCACCACTTTTTGTACCGGAATATGCCTAACTTCAAGTATTGTTGGTAAAAACCAGTGTAGTTCCAGAATTATTATCAATTTAATTTTATTCATATAAATGTATGGCTATTGAACAGTAGCCATACAACTAAAACCATACTAACAATCATTCCTCTTATACCTGATAGCATTTTGAGAATTAATTTTGTCCATCTCAAACCTACTATTCTAGTGCAACTACCTCTAAGCTGGTACATGAGACGTATTTGGCAAGTCATTTGTATAAATGGAATAATTTTCTTTTCTAAAACCATGAGGAGGTCTCTCTTCTGGTTGGTCTCTGACATAATATTTATGAATCTGTTATTATCATAGGTGTATAAATTTGTTGTCCATTTTTTAGATCTTCCTCAGAAGTTTATTGTCCACAGAAATATTTCACAATTGATTAACACTCTATTTTTCATATAGATATTCCAAAGTCGTAAAGACACACCTGAGACCCTTACTATTGTTCTTCATTTTGAAGTGATCTGACAGTAGCAAGCTGATCCCTTACACCTAGCACTTAGAATCTAGGATTTCTGAGAGCTGCTCCCAGTATCATTCTTTCTTCTTCCACATCCAGTTCAGTTGGGATTTTCCAGTCCTACTATTGCTCTTACCACCCTTTATGTACCTTTTGAAAAAGGCATTTCATGTTGCTCCTGCCTGTCTATCCAATTACATGAAATGTTCTCCAAAAGCAGAATTGTTAATGGCTTCCTCAAACCTTTCGTTCCTCTTCCTAATTCTGCATCTTGGCCCATAAAATCTCCAATTAACTGAATACCACTAAACTATCTTCCACTGTTCCCCAAATAAACCCTTCCTTTTTCATCATTTTAGTTTTCCTATTGCATCTGCCCCCCAAACTCCCAATACATCCATGTAACCCATATTCATTACAGTTGAATAGTATTTCCCTCTACACAATGCACTTTTCCCCTTTATTCCATTATTTCAATTGTTGAACTCCTGTTCATGTTTTGCTAAAGGCCCACAGCCTATATGCAATCTTACTGGATGTGTCAAACCAACATAAATCATAATGGAAAACATAGTGTTTAAGGAAATAGGAAAGAGAAGGAAGCTACTTCTTATCACAGACACAGGAAAAGGTTCATCAAAGTGACACAGCTGATGGCAAGTGGTGGAGGGGGGTGCGGCAAGACACAGTAGGCAGAGCACAGGGATAAGCTTAGATGTTGGCTTGGAGCTCTGTGTGTCCCGTGCCATGTAGCCCATAGTCTTTCCCCGACCCCTGTCAGATGTGGGGGATTCTTAGGAAACTGACCTCAATGGACTTGGAAAATAACAAAGGGGCCCCTGGTATACTGAAAATAAGGACGAGGCACCAAACTAAAAAGGAGAAAATTAATTGAAATTCTATGAAATGAAGTAGACACTTGAACAACCTTGTAAGAACACTGTCAGAGGACTGGAAGATTTTTCTTTGGAGTTTCAAGAAATACTGAAAACCAGGCATATATCCAAGCCATAGGGCTGTAGGATTGTTTCAGTAATCTTAGGGAAAAAAATCTATTGCTACTGATATTTGGAAAATTTCCTGATACCATTCAATTGTTCTATGGTGAAGCCTCCCAGCTGCAGTCTTGCCCAGAACAAAGAGCTCCCAATATTGATATTAGGAAACTTCCCTCTTGAAAGAGATAAAAAAGATTAAAAAAATCTGTAAAGAGGAAAAGGAAATTTGAAGGAAATAGAGGTAATCCTGGGAATATAAGGAAATAGATATAAATGTAATATATGTTATTCTTTATGCTATTGTAATATTATAATCAGAGGCAATAGAAAGTATTACATCTAGTTTATAAAAAAAGACTGTGATAAATAAGAAAATAGTGAAAAAAACTTGAAAAATTATAATTTGTTACCAGCTATCAACAAATTGAATATAATTTTGGGAAATAATACTGAAGATTTATTTTGAAAACCAAAACCAGATATTTAAAATGGAAGAATATGAATAAATGAAAACTTTTTCAATACAAAATCGATCAATTCAGATAATGAGAATAAAAAAATCTCGAGAGCATTAAATGAGAGTAAAAACATTATCTCATAAAAAGGATAAAGAATCAATGACAATAAATTCAGTTGCAGCACTAGGAGCTAGAATGTAATGGAACAAAAGTTTCACACTTTTGAAAGAAAATTAATTCCAAACTAAAATTCTATAAGCAGCCAAGTTATCAGTCAAGTATAAAGTTAAAGAAATAAATTCTATGATAGAAATGGTCTAAAAAAAAAAACTCCCATGAATCCTTCCTTTTGAATATCTGTTAGAAGATTTTTATTCAACACAATAAGAAAATGAACCAAAATAAGAGAAAAATAGCTCCAAGAGCACGGAATGGTGTCTCAGTTTAAAATCTCTTGTTTCAAAAGAACTTCAAGGTAGCCAGATCAAATTAAGATGGAGGATATTTAGGGAGATCTTAAATGCAAAGACCAGTATGCATCTGGCTAACTTTTTCGAAAAGGAAAAATGCACACAAGTAGAGGCAGTTTCTATTTCTTTTTTAAAGACTTATTTTTATTTATGCATACAAGAACTGGGGTGTAGGCCAAAGGTGCAGTGGGTAAGAAGATTCACCTGAGACAGAGCGGGGAACAGAACAGGCAGATCCACTGAAATACACTGCTTAGGGGAGCAGCGAGCAAGACAAGAGAGGTCTGCCACGCAATGTGGGTAGTTCCCTGGCTGGGGATCGAACTTATGCCACAGTGGCTGGGGATAGCTTGGTAACACTGAGACATTAATCCCTGAGCCACCAGGGAAGCCCAGCAGTTTCTATTTCTATTGCTCTATAAACTAGGCTGAGTCTACCCATTCATCACAGGCATGTCTATAGATAAATGACAAGGAAGTAAAGAAGCTGTTGATACTAAGCCAAATGTAAGCTCTCATTTCCTTCCTCTCACTCTCTCCTACTCCTATTGTCAGTGTCTACTGACTGACTTCTCCCTCTATTAAGATCCATCCTCTGTGGTTCCTCTAACACTGGGAAAGACGTCTGGAATGCCAACAATTTAACAACTTGAGGAGCATGGCCTCAACAGGAAGCAGACTATTCTCTCTCCTTCCTTGAAAGAGGACAGACAGTTCCCTCTCAAAACTGACAGCACTTCTTAAAATTTCATCATTTCAATTGTTTCTCCAGCTATTATTCTCTAAACCCTCTGGCAAGCAGAGATGTGAGAGTGATTAGAGATATTGTCAATACAAATTACATCAGTTTCTTTTTAATCTCTTCATCAGAAAAAAACAAACAATGTAAGGCATTGTGGTTCCTTGGTCTCCTGGAGGAGTTAAAGTGGACAGATCTGATTATCTCAAAACCCATTCTTGTCTCTTACTTTATCTGTTAGTGAGTTTGTCATGTTGATCCGTCAGATGAATTCTGCTAAGTGCTGTAGCATCAACTTAATTTCATTTTGCCATACTGTCAGTTTAGGCATGTCTTTACTTTTTAAACAAATCAATATTAGGATGGTTTAATTTTAAAGTTTAATTGGATAAGATCATTTGTAGCTGTTTATGTACCAAGGAAATAGGTACTCATAAATTCTTGCTATATGGGGCACTTTAGGTATAGTGCAATCATTGATTTTCAATTAGTAACTTCAACAAAACCTTCCTTGGTAAAAAATTAAAGTGAAAAAACTTTTGGAAGTCCAATATTAAGTGGTGCAATATAATTCATGTTAGTATTATTTTGAAGAGTTACTGTCTTTTAGTCACTGCTGGGCTAAGTATCAAAAACCTTGGTTTGTTGTGAGCTAATATGCACCATTTAAGAAAACCACTTACCCTTTCTGGATATCAGTTTTCTCATCAGTAAACTGAAAGGGTTGGACAAAATTATCACCTATTTTAGTAATAGGTGATTACATAATTACTATGCTTTTAATAGAAAATAACCAATAAAAATAAGTGAATCCAACTTAAAAAGTTTTACTTGATAACTAAATGTGAGTGACTTCTAGTTGATAATCTGGGTAAAAATTATTTATGTATTGCTTGAGCAAATTATTGCATTGAAGAAGAAAATGTGAAATGTAAATAGATCTAGTTCCAAATTGCTGTATGGTAGTTTTTGTTGTTGCTTTTTTGGAATCACATCACAAGTTTTTATGTTATACTTTTTTATTGCTATCATAATATTGGAATCAGTTATTTAGTTTTCTCAACTCTTACCCATTGCTTAATAATAAGAGTTATCATATGCAGGTTTTTTGTATGAGTTAGGTGTTTATTATGAGAGTTTTATAAACACTTTCTAATTTAGTTCTCACAGTGTGCATCTGAGGTTAGTATTATCACAAGCATATTGAGCAGTAAACTGAAGTGTGGTGAGGATGGATAATGAGTTAATGCAATTAGCAAATGACAATTTTCAACCTGAATAAATATTTTATAATCTTTATAAAATGTGCTCCAACTCTCTCCAATTTCTCGTCACTATGTAAAATGTTGGAAAACATATTTTTTCCCTGAGTAAAATTCACCATCACGAAAAATAAGTGCCCTGACATTTACACATAAATGAAAGCATTAATAGAAAAAAGATGCTTCTTAGCCATTATACGAATCAAGATATCATGAAACACAAGACACTTGTGTCATTGTCTATTTAAAGATTGTTTTCTCATGAATCACATGGAACTACCTTCTCGAGTGCAGACTCAAAGTCAAAGGCATGTTAGAGATGAAGCAAATTTTTAGGAGGTGCACCTTTCCTACTCAACCATATATCATAAGCACTTGATGATTTCACCTGTACCTTTCAAGTGCAAAAAAAATCCCCAATTCTTAGTTTTTGTGCAATTGATGCCTCATGGGTTGAATCATTCTGCCCACAATGGTAAGTTGGAGTGCTAATTCCCAGTGCTTCAGAATGTGAACTTATTTGAAGATAACATCATTGCAGATATAATCAAGTCAAAATGAGGTCAGCAAAGTGGTCCCTAATCCAACATGACTAGTGATTTATATAAAAGAGGGAAATTTGGTCATAGAAACAGAGGCATGTAGAGAACAGGCAATGTGAAGAGACACTTGAAAAGAGGGCCATCTACAAGCCAAAGATTTGGAATAGATCTTTCCCCCGCAGTTCTTAGAAGACCCTATACCTTGAGTTTGGGCTTTAGCTTCCAGACTGTGAGAAAACACATTTCTGTCACTTAAGACATCCGGTTTATGGTATTTCGTTCTAGCAGTCCTAGCAAATGAACACTGTATCAGCAGTGTGTTAAAAAAAACTTTGAGATAACATATCAGTGTTTTTCTGGCTCCCCCTTTTAGAAAACCTAGACCCTTCGTTTCTTTACAAAATAGATACTAATCGTATATGCTCAAAGCCTTTCTTTCTCCTTGAAATTTCACTGTCCATCTGACATGTTCTCCTAGATGTCTCTGTTTTTTGAATCTTGTTCTTGGCTTCTGACATTTCACTGATGGAGACCAAAGTGAGGACTGAGAAAATGAGGGCATAGGACAAGTTACTAAGGGCAGAGAATGTACAAGACTTGGACATGGTCCAACATAATTTATAAGGAGACTACAGTGGGGTAGTTTATCCTTAACACCTTATCCTCAGGATTTATTTCCTTTGGTGATCTTACAAGTAGTAGGTGACTTTCTCAGACTAAGAGACCCTAATCTTGGCCATACTAGTTATTATTACCATGTCATGAAATTAATAAATGGTATTATATATTTGAAAATTCTCAATCTGCAGACTGACATAAAACATCTTGTAATTAATATTCATTGGTTATTATTAGCTAAGTGTAATTATATACTTAACAAATAAGTTTTGAAAAGGCTAAAGTATTTATGTATTCATTTGGCCAATACTTATTGAAATCTTCCTGTGTTTTAGGCATTTAAATTTTGGTAGAAAGTCATGATAGTAAAGGTTTTTTGCCATGAACTTTAGAGTAAGACACATAATCACTTGACTATATTTTCCTATTTGTGTGAAGAGAGTTGTATTATTACCCCCCTAGAGTTCTCCCCAACTCTAAAGTTCCATGACTATTATGATTCCATATTTAAATAATTCCTTGCTTCCAATGTTGGATATTTTTAAATTGCACAGAATTCATTCTCTTGATTAAAAAGTTGAGTGTGTGACTGGTTCTTCAGTTGACCTAAGGATGGTCACAGGTTTCAATCTCTTAAGGTTTTCTAGGTCATAGACTAAATTTAGGAAAATGGCAAAATTTTAAGCAGCTACTACTTTAAGATTTAGTACCATACTTTCTATTATGCCAGAATAGTCCTTCTTAACATTTACTTCACTTTTGAATGTACTGTAAACAGTCCACTTAACTTTTCAAAATTAACAGCTATCGTGAGCACATTAAAAGGGCACCACTGTGAAGTTTGTTTTATGTTTCTTTCCATTAAAATGTATTATTTTCAACATCTCGCTGTTTCACTTCTTTTCCCTGGTGTTGAACACAATTACCACAATATTCTTATGACTCTGCTTTCAAGCTCTCCTCCTCGTTGAAAACCACGCTAGGTTGTTAACTCCACAAGTTCCAATAACATTTTCCCAAACATGTTGTGACTGTCACCACTGGAGAGCAGTGCTTTTAGGGGAATAGGTGGAGTTGGTACATAACACATTCCGTTCTTTCTTTTCTGCGTTCCTAATTTCAGTTAATTATTGAGTTGAAGTTTATTAGCTAATGGCATACATGCTGTGGTATTCAAGTACTTCATTTATGTAGCTGACAGTATGTAACTAGAGTTTTCTTTGATATAGGTATTTTTCTTCAGATTTGGGAGGTGAAACTCCACTCAACTAATTGTGGTGCAGGGAAGCCCAGAAAGGCTCTAACTAGAATTTAATTAGTTGTAGTTATTAGGGAGTTATCCCATGCACCTTGGGGAATTTATGTTAAATTTTTCTCTACCAAGATAGCATCCAAGGGAACTCCACTGAGCTGTCCTCAAACCGTGGGCATTTCTGCAACATGGAGAGAAAGAGTAGGGACTTGAGCCCCTGAATCAAATACACTGAGATTCAATTTCAGTAACATTTTAATGTTTCTAGTTCTCCTATTCTCCATGGCTTCAAAAAACAGACAACTTAAATTTCTTTTTTTTTTTTTTAAAGATTTATTTTACAAGAGCTAGGGTACAGGCCAGAGGTTTATGTGTGTGGAGGATGATTCACCAGAGACAGAGTGGGGAACAGAACAGGCAGATTGACTGAAGTACACTGCTGAGAGGAGCAGCAGGAGATCAGGAGAGGTCTGCTGTGACATGTGGGTTGCTCCCTGCTGGCCAAGGATCGAACTCATGCTGCGGAGGCTGTGGACAGCTTCACAGGCTGCGTCTTAACCCTTGCGCCACCAGAGAGGCCCCCATCTTTAATTTCAATTAGAGTTAATTTATTGGGGATATAGTTGGAAAACCCATTGCTTAGTTTGAGTTGATTTATTGGTTACCATGAAATAAATTTTAAAAATGGAATTTGATTTCATTGCTTCCTTCAGCAAAGCTTCATAGCATACTCTAATTTTGGTTCAAAGTAGCTTTTAATTGAAAGGCCAATATAAAGTTATGTTTGGTAGAGATACAAGTTTAGAGGACATGTTCATCAATTCTGCACACTGTCCCAGGCTCTGTACTTGCCAGTGTTCTTACTGGAATTTTATGAAGGCTGGCTATCTGACATGCCCACAAGCATGTCTCAAAAACTGACGAATGTCAGACATTAAAAAATCCAGTGACTCTGACCAAGGTCAGGAAAGAGAAAGCAGAATGATTTAAAGGCACAAAAGAAATCTGCTGATTGTGGTGATGAGGGTGATTCTTCTTTTTTTTAAGATTTATTAAGAAATAGTTGGTGCATGAAACACTATACATTTTATTTATTTATTAGATTTATTTATTTATTTATACAAGCACTGGGTACAGTCAGAAACATGGGAGGGTGAGAGAATTCACCAGAGCCAGAGTGGGGAGCAGAGCAGGCAGAAGGACCGAAGTACACTGCTGAGGGGAGCAGCGGTGGGGCAGGGGAGGTCTGCGCGCCATGTGGGGCCATCCTCCGGTGGCCGGGGAGCAGCCGGGGATCGAACTGGTGCTGCAGAGGCTGCGGGCAGCTTCGCAACCCAGCGCTCAACCACTGCGCCACCGTGGAGGCCCAACACTATGCATTTTAAAGCTTACAATTTCTTTTTTTTTTTAACCATCCATTGCCTTTTTAAAAAATTAATTAAATTTAATTTATTTTTTTATTTTATTTTTATTTTTATTTATTTATTTATTTATTATAAATTTTATATTCCCCATACAATTGCAACCCCCTTATTTTGACCCCAATCCCTCCCCTCCCCGCACCCCACCCCCCATAGAGTGTCTCTGGTTCATAGTTGTTTGTTGATATTGATTTTTACTTTCTTATAGTTAGTCTTTTTCCTAGTCCCTTATTTAAGTTTTCTAGATTCCTGCTATGAGTGAGACCATCCAGTATTTTTCTTTTTCTTTCTGGCTTATTTCGCTGAGCATGATCCCTTCCAGCGCCATCCATGTTGCTGCAAATTGCATGTGTTTATCTTTTTTGAATGCTGAGTAATATTCCATGGTGTATATGGACCACATCTTCTTGATCCAGTCATCTATTTTTGGGCATGTGGGTTGTTTCCAAAGCTTAGCTATTGTAAACAATGCTGCTATAAACATAGGGGTGCAGGTGCTCTTTGGAATTGATGTTTCTGTGTCATTTGGGTAAATACCTAGGAGTGGAATTGCTGGATCATATGGAAGCTCTATGCTTAGTAGGTCAAGAAATCTCCACACAGCTCTCCATAGTGGTTGTGTTGTAGAGCAACCCCGATACAAAACGGGGTGCCTGACTGTGGGTCCTCACCCGCACGCTTAAAAGGACTTATCAATGCTCTACTGCAGGCACATGTGAAAGGTTAATAAAAGGTTTATTTACAAGGGAAGGGGAAATGAGGAAATGTACAGCTCTGACCAGTTTGCACTCCCATCAGCAGTGCAGGAGAGTTCCTTTTTCTCCACAACCTCGCCAACATTTGTTGTTGCTAGTTTTTTTAATATGTGCCCTTCTCACTGGTGTAAGATGGTATCTCATGGTAGTTTTGATTTGTATTTCCCTGATTACAAGTGATGTTGAACATTTTTTCATATGCCTGTTGGTCATTTGCATTTCCTCTTCAGAGAAGTTTCTTTTTAGCTCTTCTGTCCATTTTTTGACTGGATTATTTTCTTTGTTTTTGTTGAGTCTCATCAGCTTTTTGTAGATTTTTGTGATCAGTCTTTTATCATTAGTGTTGTGTGCAAAAATGTTCTCCCAGTCGGTGGGGTTTCTCTTTGTTTTTGTTATTGTCTCTTTTGCTGTGCAGAAGCTCTTTAATTTGATGTAGTCCCAGCTGTTTATCTTTGCCTTCACTATCACTAGTTTGGGTGATGTGTCTGTAAAGATGTCTTTGATGCGCATATCATGTAGTGTTTCGCCTATATTTCCTTCTATGTATTTTATGGTTTCAGGTCTTATGTCTAGTTCTTTAATCCATTTGAGTTGGTTTTTGTGTGTGGTGTGAGGTAGTGGTCAAGCTTCATTCTTTTGCATGTAGCGACCCAGTTTTTCCAGCACCATTTATTGAACAAACTTTCTTTGTTCCAATGCATATTCTTTGCTCCTTTGTCAAAGATTAGTTGACCATAAATCTGTGGGTTTATTTCTGGATTTTCTATTCTATTCCATTGGTCTGTGTGTCTGTTCTTGTTCCAATACCATGCAGTTTTGATGATTATGGTAAAGCTTACAATTTCATCATGATCCCACCCATTACTCCCCAAAGTTTCCTTATGCTCCTCTAAACCTTTCCTTCCCCTCTCCTTACCTGTTTTCTGCAGAGAGATGGCATTTTCTAGATGTTTATACAAATGGAATTATTCATTATGTATTCCTTTCAGTCTGGATTATTTTCACTGAGAATTAGTTTGAGTTTCTCTTACATTTTGTGTGTACTAATAAGTCATTGTTTAATTGCTGAATTGCATTCAACTGTATAGATAGACCATACTTTGTTTTTCCATTCACTTATAGGTAGCTAGAAAATAGCACCTCAGCCTTACCTCCACAAGGACATAATTTTGCCAGCAACTTGAATGAGCTTGGAATAGGATCTTGATCTTAGACGAGACTGCACATGTAAGTGCCTTGATTTCAGCCTGTGAAATCCTGATCAGAGGACCCAGCTAACTTGACACATGGGGAATGTGAGGTAACAAGTTTTTGTTGTTTAAAGCCTCTGTGGTTATGGCTATTTGTTACACCATGCAGGTCTTGACCATGTTCCCATGAGGAAGTAGCACAAGAAGGAGTCAGTTTTTCCCAAGAGAATGATAGAAAAAGAGAACATTATTGACAGAAGGAATAACCTGCTTAAATGCCTGTGGATGGATGGGAATGTACTGTACTCAAAGAACTGAACAAATGCTATTGGTTAGAGTGTATCTTCCTTCTCCCTTAAGGGCTCACTTTTTCCTTCTTGTTAAGAGCATTGAAACCTCAGGAAGAGTTTTGAATGTATATTGTAAGGTGGAGAAGAGGGTGAGATGTTTCATATGATCAGATTTGTTTTTATGGAAAGATTATTATGGCTGCCATTTGGAGGCAGGCTTGCAGGAAACAGTAAATGTGAAACCAGTTAAGAATTAAATGTTGGGGGCCTCCCTGGTAGCCTAGGCATTAAATCTCAGCACACTAACACCATGAAGGTCCACTGTGATGGCCTGAGTTCCCAGGACATGACACAGTAGACCTTTCTTGTCTCTCCCGCTGCTCCCCTCAGCAGTATATTTCGCCAGTCTGCCTGTTCTGTTCTCCACTCTGTTATTGGTGAATCCTCTCACCCCCTGCACCCCTGGCCTGTACCCCAGTTCTTTTATGAAAAAAATAAATAAACGAAATATTAAAAAAAAATAAAAGAATGCAATGTTGCAGGCAGGGGAGAAGTAGGAAGTGTACAGTTGAATAGTAGCAGTAGATGATAAAAATGAATAAATTTGATGGGCTTCCCCTGGTGGTGCAGTGGTTGAGTGCTGGGCTGCGAAGCTGCCCACAGCCTCTGCAGTGCTGGTTCCATACCCGGCCGGCTGGCATGGGCTCCACATGGCGCACAGACCTCTCCTGCTGCCTGCTGCTCCCCTCAGCAGTGTATTTCGTCAGTCTGCCTGTTCTGTTCCCTGCTCTGGCTCTGGTGAGTTCTCTCACCCTCCCACGTTTCTGACTGTACCCAGTGCTTGTATAAATAAATAAATAAATCTTAAAAAAAAAAAAGAATGAATTTGAGAAATATTTAAGAAAAGGCCTAGAGACTTAATCTCCACAGAGATAGTGGGTAGAAACGTACATGTATTGATTCAAAGCTAAAAAGTTAGGCGGGGAAACTGCTGGAAATAAACTCAATGAACTGCAGAGAGCAATTGAAGCCAGATACAACCTAAAATAGCCGTTATGTCACATTTAGTTTCTGCAAGATAATATTGCAAAAAAGACTTTCAGTCACCAGAGATATAAGAAGTAAAACAGTGAGTAAAGGAGGTCAAGAAAATAGTATTTCGAAAAGAGAATTTTAGAAAGGATGGAATGGTACACAGTCTAAATAATATGAGTCAAATAATATGAGGCCTGATGATATTCATTTTATTTTGAAACCTTTACAAAGAACTGTTTTGGTGAGATAATGGAAATGGAATGGTGAGGAAATGGAAATTTAATGTAGACCACCGTTTGGAAAGTGAAAAAGAGAATGAAGAGGACTCTAAGGATGGAGAAAGGAGGTCAATGAGTCTTTTTGTTTGTTTTGCTTGTTTGTTTAAAAATAGGAAGGATTTAAATACCCAGGGAAAGATCCAGTTAAGGAGTGAGCCATTAAAACATTCATTACTGCTGTGCTTTTATTACTTAGTGTGACTATTTGTTCCATGGAAAATGAGAATGATTTTATTTTAATAGCATAGTCTTCTGAGACATTAGAGTATCCTCTGCCCCCCCCCCTTTTTACCATTAGTATCCTGGTTTTTTTTTTTTTTTTTTTTTTTTTTTAGAGGCATGTTTTTTCTTTCTTTATTTTATTTGTTTGCTTGTTTGTTTTGTTTATACATGCACTGGGTACAGTCAGAAGCGCGGGAGGGTGAGAGAATTCACCAGAGCCAGAGCGGGGAGCAGAACAGGCAGAAGGACCGAAGTACACTGCTGAGGGGAGCAGCGGGCGGCAGGAGAGGTCTGCGCGCCATGTGGGACCCTCCTCCGGTGGCCGGGGAGCAGCCGGGGATTGAACCGGCACCGCAGAGGCCGCGGGCAGCTTCGCAACCCAGCGCTCTACCGCTGCGCCACCGGGGAGGCCCAGTATCCTGGTTTAAATTTGAATTACAAATAACTCCAATGGAAGTTTTGGGTTTTTTGCATTAAGTAAGCAAATACAGGCGCTCATTCAGAGCTTAGTGTTTGTAGTTAAAGCTATTGTATGACATGGGTTAATCAATTAACAGGGCAGTACCTTTAATAGCTGTCTAAGTATCTGTGATAATTATTTAGGCTCTAAAAGACAGGAATACTACTCGCCAGGAGCTCAAATTCTAATGGATGAGCACAGATGAATAAAAACACTGGAAGGTTTGTTTGTAGAATACTAATGGGAAAAGAAACCAGAAAAGAATTCCTGTTTTCTGTAGTATAATTAAATACCACTCTTAAATGCTTGTCCTGAGAAGTCCATGATTTTTCTGATTCATATAAAAGATAGAACCAGTATTCCATCATCGCCTCCTTAAATTCATCTAGTAGCCAAGGAGGCAAGAGCACAATGGACTATGCTGATGGTGCATGAGTGAACTGGTGGTGGCGATTTTACAGGTACTACACCTGAGAGGAGAAAGCATATATTGTACAAAAATGAAGAATTATGCAAAGTATATAAAAATTTTAAAAAAGCTATCCTGTAGCCATGCCACACTACAGATTTTTAACAGTCACCACAGTCATTTGCTGATTAGCAAACTTTATGAAGTCAGTCTTAGCAATCAAACTTTTCTGTTCCAACAGGACATGTTCAATCTCTATTCACCTAAGTTAGGCTTCTATTTTCTTCTTGATATTACTATCACCATTCAGGCAGCAGCCAGAATTTTTTTATATGCCCTGCCCTCAGGGTAAGCTTGATATTGTAAAATTTTTAAGTAATTGCTCACTGTGCATCTCAGAATCAACTTGTGACAAATACAACAAAGTCTACATCTTTGAAATAAATGAATGTGGATATTTTGAGTGCCAAAAGTCTAAAATTTGTGTCATAGAAGAAGGAAATATATGTATATATAGTTTTGGAAATATATATATATGTGTATGTATAGTTCTGGAAATATATAATATATTCTATTCTTGGAAAAATTCTACCTGGTTTTACATTGATATATGTAGTCAATACAGAGGGAGAAGCTGTAATTTCATAATCTTAGAAGATATTTAGGAAACTTGGTAGTAAAGAATGGTTTCATTGAAAATGAATGTCATCTAAAATAATGTAAAAATTTAACTTAATTCAAATAAATATCTATAAATGGATAGTGGTAAAGTTTTGGAAGTGGAATATTATATTTATGTATTGGAAGAGCACCCCAGTAGAGAAAAATTAACTTCAGAAATAGACCTGCTTTTGGGTCTTGTGGTTTTGCCTTGAACAAGTTATTTAACCTCTGGAGGCTTTGGACCTTCTAATTTCTGATGTAGGATTTTCTAATGTTGTGCTCTGTTCATACAAGTCTATTAATCATAGAATGTGTGTATCTTTTCTATACATCATCTCCAAATAAACTCATTTTAGTAGAATGAATGTATTTAGTTTGGTAAATGTTTAGAGCAGTCTGTTTCCATAGAGCCATTTTAGCAATGGGATAGATTGTGCATTTGTGTCTGTATTGGGAATGACAAATCTAATCAATGTTTATTTCACTTTTCATGATTTCCATAATGAGAAATATGATAAAATAGAATATGAGTGTCTTAGATACTCACTGCTTTGCATAAATAGGATTTTTAACTATGGAAGAAAACAAATGATTATTTTATTATTTAAATCTTAGTTTTTGTAATTGCATGTCTTTAAGTCAGATGCTATAAGTTCATGTCTTTAACGTCATTTTAGCTAATCAAATTCTACAAATCATGAAGCAAATACTGCTGAAGAAATCAAGATGTTATTTCAGGGACATTCATTTTTAAGGAACAATTATTATTTAATTAAGTAAAATAAATATTTTTAAAAACCTTTAAAAATATGGACTTAACAAATACCAAATGTAAAGGCAGTACAATATTATTAAGTATAAAGACAGTTATTACTGAATACAAGACAATGCAATAGATATTTTAGGATAAGTCATCATTAACATATATTTACTATTTATTAGTCTCTAGTCTAAATTTATTGGATATACTGGTGAATAAAATAGATCATTCAAAAAATTTATCACCACTACGTTTTGGACATTATTTTTGGCTGTGGGTACAGTAATGAGCTGGGTAGAAAGCAGTTCTAGTCTCATGAAGTCTATATTCTAGCTGATAAAGATAGAAATGAGAGCAATAAATAAACGTATTGTATGTTAGTAGTGATCATTGCTAATAGGAAATAAAAATAAAGCAAAGTTAAGGGTATGAATTCTTTATACAGAGTGTGTATGAAAGTTTAGCTAGGGTGCCAGGGTAAAACTTATTGAGATCATCATCAGTACTTTTTAGTAACCACCTAAAGGGAGCAAACAGATCTAATATCTGGAAATGCGAAGAGGCCAAGGTGGATGCTGAGGAGAGAACAAGACAGAGCAGATATGAGATGAAGTTAAGGAGTCATGAGGCATCAATTACTTTTGTAATTGATTATATCTGGCTTTTATGAGTCATTGTAATGACTTGGGCTTTTACAGTAAAAGAAATGAAAATCATGGAAATTTGGGGGCATTGAGATGACACAACTTGATTTATGTTCCTACAGGATCACTTTGTTGTCTTTAAAATATACTTCAGTATCACAAAGGAAAAAGCAGGAGATTGGTTAAGGAACTATCTCAGTGTCGAAGTTTGTAATATGATCATAGTAGTTAAGTGGTAGACATCAAAACATATACTGATGTTGGAGCCAGCATGATAGTGTTAACAATCCTTATACAGATCATGAAAGAAAGGAGTTAAAAATGACCCCAAGCTTTGTGCTGATCATGTGAAAGTAAGAATTTGTTATTTAACTGAAATAAGAAAAATTACAGCAAGAGCTATTTTCCCTTCCCAGGAAAGGTGGCATGTTTAATTCAGTTTTATGTGTGTTAAATTTGAGATACCTTGGACACTTAAATGAAGATGTTGGGTTATATGGTGAGAGATTCAGACTTCAGAAATAGTTGAACATATTAGCATATAGATGATATTTAATGATGTAAGATGGGATAAGGTCGTTTAGTGAGGATACAATTTAGAGTGCATTCAATAGAAAGAGAGATTGCAGTTGTTGAGCATAAACAACTCTTCCAAGGAGCTTTGCTATAAAGTGAAGGAGAGAATGGATGGTAACTGGAGAAGAAAATGAAGTACAGATAAAAATGTTACTATAAGAATGAGTATAAATAATGTTTGAAAAGTCTGTTTTTGAACTTTTCACTATATCATTTTGATTATAGCATCTTATATAATTGTATTTATATATATAAAAGTGATAACTAAAAAAATTAAGAGTCTCAAGGAGGTCACAGTTGGATCAAGATTTAGAAAGTAGGTGACAATTAGCGAAGAGACTTAATACCTAAGAGGATCACCTGACTTGAGAGTGTAATTCTCACAGTTGTGTTAGGATCTCAGAGAAACACTGATTGTTATGAGCAGTCAATGCTCAGAAATGGTCAAGTGATTTGCTGCACATTTTATAAGAAAATCAGCTATCAAAAAGCCATCATTTTAGGAGGCCATGTTCTTTGTGAAGTGGCAGCAGATGAAAAGTTATAAAATGGTTGTGACTTAAGATGGAATTAGAACTTGAGGGAGAAAATTGCTCTTATGGGAGGAAAGATTTTCCAGAAGAAATTGGATAAAAAAATGTTTGTATTATGAATCCTTACTATTTGTGAAGGAACATTCTTAGAGCAAGAGATGGGTATCATAAAACTTAATTACTTAAGTTATGGGTTTATTACTATCTATTATGGGTTAAATTGTACATTCCTGAAAGATATGTTCAAGTCCTAACCCCCAGGACTCTGAATGTTAGCTTAATTGAAATTAAGGTTTCAGAGGTATAATTAGTTAGGATGAAGTCATATTGGAGCAGTGTATCCCTAACCCAATTTAACTGGTGTTGTTAGAAGAGAAGAGATACCAAGACAGACACCCATAAGGAAAAGGCCATATGACAGTAAAGGCAGAGGTTGAGTGTTGTAGCTGCAAGTCAAGGAACTCCCAGATTGCCAGCAGCCACCAGAGGCCAGGAAGGGGCCAGGGAGAATTCCACAATACAGATTTCAAAGCAGGCTTGGCCCTATTGACACCTTGTTTTTATTTTCTAGAACTATGAGAGAATACAGTTCTGTTGTTTTAAGTCACGTAGTTTGTGGTGATTTGTTACAGTAACCTTAGGAAATGAATGTACCATCCATTCCCAAATATAGGAAAATATAATTTTAAAAGTCTGCCCGGAAGTTTGAATTTTACTTGGGAAAAAAAATTTAAGTGTGGCAACTGAGCAATCGTGGATGAATAACTATAGAAAGTGAAGAATCCGGGCCTCCCTGGTGGTGCAGGGGTTTAAGTCTCAGCACTATCAAGCTATCCGCAGCCACTGCAGCATGAGTTGGATCGCCAGCCAGGGAACTAACCCGCAGGGCGCAGCAGACCTCTCCTGTCTCACTTGCTGCTCCAGTCAGCAGTGTATTTCAGTCGATCAGCAGTAGTTCTGCTCCCCACTATGTCTCTGGTGAATCCTCTCACCCACCCCCCCTCCCCGCACCTCTGGCTTGTACCCCAGTTCTTGTATGCCTAAATAAATAAATCTTTAAAAAAAAAAAGGAAAATGAAGATTCCTTTAGTATAAAGTATTACTAAATATAATTATGAAGCATCAACCACAGAACACTTTACTTACAATATCTCAAGTCTCCAAGTAGTCTGCCTGCAATGTCAGAAGTTCCCATGTTACAGAGGGGTCAAAAGCATAAAGGGGTTAGAAAAGTGAGAGAAGCAGATTTCTGTCAAAGCTGAACCTTTTCTCATTGTTTCTGTGCCTCCCTTCCAGTTGGGCTACAAAAGAAAATAACATATGAAAAAGTTATCAAAAATGAAATAAATATATGCAACTCTCTGTGTGCTTGTGATTTACTAACACTTCATTTTTTTTTTAATGCAGAACTTTTGCTACCTGTTTTATATATTTCAAGAAAAAGCTTCAGCTCCTAGGGTCATTAAATTTCCCACTGTACATGACTAGTATAGATAGATCCCAACACGGAGAGAAACCACTATGTGACTCTAAACATAAGAATTTAAAAAAATAGGTACCGTGATTTATGCAAACTTTGTTCAAAGGAATACAAATCATTTGCCTCCACCAAGGACAAGCAAAGAAAGAAAACAGAAACTTGACAGAGTTCTTTACTACAGCGTATCACCTCAGGTAGGAAAATGTAAACCATGTCAAATCAGAATAAATGAAGATAAACAATGAAAAATATGTACGCTAAACATGATTTTTAATAGGCTTAAGGAGAAAATCTGGAAATAATTGTACTCTAAAACATGAAGGAGAGATAATAGGTATTGTGACTTTCTGTTACTAACTCAGAGGCTTATGTTTTGAAGAAAACATAAAAAAAGCAATAGAAAAATTTTAGGAGAAAATGCACTATTAAAAAGTGAATGGAAAAAACAGAACGTATTTTTTATTTTATGCCAGTTCTGGATATTTTAACAGTTACTGGTGTTTTGCATTGTCTTGTGCATTATCAGTGCTTAGTAAAGAAAAAAGTGTTTTTGAAAAATATTGCTTGAATGGAAAATTGACTCCAGTTTTGATGGGCAAATTTCTTTATCGTCCAGTTCTTTAAGATGGCCTATTTATACTGGTGTTGATGGCTGAGTTCATGACCATCAGCCCATCGAAGTAAAGATTATAGTGTGGATTAGCCTATCAGGACATTTTCCATTTTGGGAGCAAGAACATGGTAAAATTCAGGAGCAGAAGGAGTCTCGGGAAGACTGAGCAGATACAATAAATTCGGAAGAGGAGGCAGGAAAAGAACATGTGAGAATTTCCCAAGATGAACATGGCCAATTTGCCCAGATGATTAAAAGTATTGATGTTACATTATTGTTTCTATCCTTTTGATGCCAATATAACTCCAGAAAGATTTGAGTAAGGGACTAGTAGCAAAATATGACTTATAAAAATTTTCCTCAGAATTCTGCAAGATGGAAAACTCAAGGTAGAGAGTCTTCTCCAGAAACAGTGAAGCAAATGGATGCATTCATTTTTGAATCTTCCATAATGGGAAAAGAGGCTATTGATAAGAAATGGCTGTCTGGTTAGTCCTTTGAGTGATAAAAATGCAATAGAAATTGTGCATAAAGAAAAAAAAAAATTGAAAAGTTCAGGCTTGTGAAGAAAATGTTCTCAGAAAAAAAAATCACTAAATTATAAAATCATTTGCTAACTACAATGAAAGATGGAATTTGAAATTTAGCAAGGGATATATTAAATAAATTGGTTCTAGTGACTTTGCCAGCACCAAATTTATTAAGATCATGAGCAATGTGGTGAATCAGAACTACATAGATAACATTTGTGAACATTTTAGTCAAAAGTATTCCCATCACAAAGACTTTTTGAAGTTGACTAACCTTGGAAGTTCTTTATTGGCACTGGCACAAAATTATCTAGAATGAATTTCTCCATATTTACATTCACCACATAATAAACAATCAAGAGATAATTAACAGTCCTTGAATTCACTTTAAACTTTTTAGACTCAGTCAGAGTAACAGCTATTTCATTTTGCAGGGCTGTGGTCTTTAGAAAAGTGACTGTAGATAATATAATACATAATCAAATTAACATCATTCTGATCAAATCAAAAATAAGTACCTCTTAGGATGAATATACAGGCAAAAGTAGACATGATACTCTATTAGAACACTAGGACCAGGATGAGATAAAGACAAATAATTAGTTACCCCCTTGCCTCTCTCAAGGAGGATTTTGAGGATTCTCAAATAAGGATTTGAGGATTCTCAAATCATAAAGCTGGTGAACCCTAACCAATCTTCGCATCAAGTTACACAATGTCTGAAATTTCTACCATAAAATTACCAGTTTTCAGTTGATAGGCCTGAAGACAGGGTTTATTTAGCTAGAGGTAAATTAGCTGAATGGGATGATAAGGTTATCCCATTTGTTTCTATTAGTTATCAGATAAGTTTGTTGTTCCCAGGTGCAGAGGAGAACTAAGAAGGAAAAGAAGGATCTGCATGGGGAGAAGATGACACAGATCACACAGGGCAAGAGTTTCCTGGTACTTGTTTGAGAAGAAAGCTTTAAAGGTTGGCATGGAAAGTCAGATTGGGGAGTGGGCTGATGCAATTCCCATGGAAATCATCACTGACAATAATTTTTCTTAACCATGTTTCTTTTATAATATTTTCAAGAAACGAATTTTACTGAAATGATAAAATTTGGCTCAAAAATTGTTGAAATCTTTTAACATTACCTAAGGGACTCTGAAGAAAATGTAAAATGCCTGTTTGTAGCTAGTATTGAACACAAAAATTGAGACACAATTGTGTAAGTCTAGAATTAAATCATTATTAACCTCATCTGTAAGGTTAAACAAAACTTTATATTTTTTATACCCAAAGTTCATTTAAGAGTGCTCACAGACATAAATGTAAAATCCAGTACCATAATACATTTAGAAGAAAACTTTGGGGAAATAAAGATTTCTTAGGCAGAACACTAAAAATAATAACCATAAAAGAAATAAAAATTCAAGCTATCAAGATATCATCAAGATATCATCAAAACTATGGGCTCATCAAAGTTATCAAGAGCAAATATTGAAACCAAAGACTGGGAAAAATATCTGCAGTAAATAAACAACACAATAAAGGATTTTTATCTAGACTATATGAAGCTCACCTATAAGTCAACAACAAAAATACACACAACTCAACAGAAGTACAAACAACTCAGTAAAAGGCAATATAGATTCGTCACAAGAGAAAACATGCAGAGTCGATAAGCACATGAGAAGGAGCTTAACATTAAAAGTTGTCAAATGCAGAATAAAAGTACAAAGAGAAACCATTTCACTCCCACTAGAATGGCTAAGATAAAAAAAAGATCGATTTGATACACTAAGTAGTGGCAAAGCTACAGGGCAATTGAAAACTCTCATACATTGCTGATGAGAGTACGCGTGGTCCAAACACTTTTGAGAAATTTGGGTGTTTATTTACAATGAAGCATACATCTATCTTATAACCCAGCACTTCTTCTTCTAAGTATGCATTAAAGAGAAATGAATTTTTAAGTCCACATGCACACAGAAACTTGCACACGAGAACACTATATGAGTGCATTTTCTGCAGAAAGAGGCAGCTCTCCTGCCCTCCTCTGATTATGCAAGTGCCGCTCTTTATCTTTCTTCTTCTAATAAACCTGTCCTTCTAAAATGTGAAGAAAACAAACTTGTATGTGAATAGTCATAACAGTTTTATTCCTAAAACCAAGAACTGATAATTTAAATGTCTGTTAACATGTTGTGAGAAGGTAAAAAAAAAATGTGATATAGCCCTACAACTGTTGCAAATAATA
Organism: Talpa europaea; assembly: GCF_964194135.1. NCBI lineage: Eukaryota > Metazoa > Chordata > Mammalia > Eulipotyphla > Talpidae > Talpa > Talpa europaea. The sequence goes on from NC_140071.1 coordinate 24,408,475, forward strand.
TGAATAAAGCTCAAAAAAATGCCACGCAAAGAGAAGACATTACTCTTTAATGAAGTCCAAAATCAGGCAGAAGTATAGAAATCAGAAAGTGATTGCCTAGGTGGATAAAGAGGGAGGGAGGGGAGTGAGATAAGTCGAAAGTAGCTTGAAGGAACTTTCTGGGGTGACAGAAATACTTTACATCTTGTTTTATGTGGTGATTTCATAGATGTACAGAATTATCAAATTCTTAAAATATATGCATTTTAACTCTTTAATTATATATCAATAAAAATAGTTCTCAAATGGATCTTACATGTTGAATTCCTATTATGTACCAGGTGCTGTGCCAGTGACTGCATAAGTAGTATCTATAAACAAACCTGTCAATCCTTATGTGAGAGATCTTTTATCTTATTTTAACATATTAGAAAATTGAAACTTTTTAGATTAATTCCATGAAACATAAAGCTGATAAATGACAGAAATGCTATTTAAGTCAATGTCTGATGGCAAATGCATGCTCTTCCCAACGGGTCATGTTTTTATAGCCAATACTTCATACAGTCTCTCATAACAAAATAAATACTCTTGAAAATTTGTGGATTCATTTGAAATAGATAGTACTACTGAGATGATCACTCAGGAAAAGCTGTGACCCAATGTCTGAAATTTTGTTTGTAAGCACTTATATGTCATAGAGAGAGGCACAAAAGGATTATGTGAATAATATTAAACTCACACAATGCCTATTATCTGAATGATTCCAGGTGATCTCTTTTAAGAAGCTAAAGTCATTTGGTACATGCACCTGTTAGAAAAAAAATCATTTTATAATTTTTTTGTTTTGATAGAATTATAACTGTCAAAAATGTTTAGGCAAAAAAAAAAAAGAAGTATTTTGTTTCTTCCATTCTTCCCTGCTAAAATAGCACTTGACTAGCCAGGGGAAAGCAATGATAGAAACAAATACAACAAGGATAGGTAAGTAATACTGGAATAAAGGATGCAGCTGTACAGCTAGAGAAGCTCTCAAGTTACTTTTCCATAAATGAGCTTCCTTTGCTTTTTGTCACAGTATTCCAATATTTTTCTATTAAGAGATTAGGTTTTTTTAGGGCTTGATGGCATTTTGCTGCTCACAGGTACTTCACTAAATCCAAATATCTCTTGTAAGCAGTGAATCATTAAGCTTAATCAATACAAGTTTGAGTTTATGGATGAATATAAAAGTAGAACGCAAGTATTTTAGTCCCAGCAGCATGTGTTTATAAACAAATCCTGAGACATCATCTGTTTTACCAACCTTATCTGTTTATCCCTGACAAGGTTTCTGATGTAGGTCTGATGACTCTCTGAGCACTGTTTGTCCATGTAGCAATACAAGGAAAAAGTTGTTTCCATTTTATTGTTTTGCCTTTTCCAAAAGGTGCCTTTCATGGTCTCTGCAAAAGGATATAGTGTGTGCACCCATCCTGTTGATCAGAGCTCAGTTTTGCTGTCTGCCTTACGAGGTAATATCCTCCTGAATGTATAGGCACAGGTGATGATGTAATGAACACACAAGCTGTCTGTTCCCAGTAGCGTTATCAAGAGTAGAATAGGTACACAAGGGCTTTCGTGGTGGCACAAGGGGTTAAGCACCTCACTATGAAGCAATCCATAGCCTCCTCAGCAAGAGTTAGATCCCCAGCTGACCAGGGAGCAACCCACATGGAGCAGCAGACTCTCCTAACTCGCCCGCTGCTCCCCTCAGCAGTGTACTTCCATCAATCTGCCTGTTCTGTTCCTCACTCTGTCTCTGGTGAATCCTCTCACACCCCGCATCTCTGGCCTGTACCCCAGTTCTTGTATGCCTAAATAAATAAATCTTAAAAAAAAAAAGAATAGGGACACAGAAGGTGGAGCTAGCAAATTCCAAATGTGAATTTAGTCCATTTCAGGGAACAGCTAGCATGGCCTACCTAATATAAAAAGGTAAAATTTAGAAACCAGTTACCTCATTTCCCATGTATATATTCTATCTACACAGGGACATCACCATGAGGAATATGACAATTGTAGATCCCTTCTTCTTCACATACCTTAGTTCATAGCTGGGATCATGTTAAAGTAAATGGAATTAAGAACATGTCACTTATTTTAAATCTGTAAAAGAAAGAAAAGAGCCTTTTTCCCTCTCAGCGCCGGGCGCTTACTGCCTGCGCGCAGCTTTTCCGCCGCTGCCCAACAGCTTGGATATCGGCCAACACCATGGGTTTTGGAGACTTGAAAAGTCCCGCGGGCCTCCAGGTGCTCAACGATTACCTGGCGGACAAAAGCTACATCGAGGGGTATGTGCCCTCCCAAGCAGATGTGGCAGTATTTGAAGCAGTTTCCGGCCCACCGCCTGCCGACCTGTACCATGCCCTACGTTGGTATAACCACATCAAGTCTTTCGAAAAAGAAAAGGCAAGTCTGCCAGGAGTGAAGAAAGCTTTGGGCAAGTATGGCCCTGCTAATGTGGAAGACACCACAGGAAGTGGAGCTACAGATAGTAAAGATGATGATGACATCGATCTTTTTGGCTCTGATGATGAAGAGGAAAGTGAAGAAGCTAAGAGGCTAAGAGAAGAACGTCTTGCACAGTATGAGTCAAAGAAAGCCAAAAAACCTGCACTTGTTGCCAAGTCTTCCATCTTACTAGATGTGAAACCTTGGGATGATGAGACAGATATGGCAAAACTAGAGGAGTGTGTCAGAAGCATTCAAGCGGACGGCTTGGTTTGGGGCTCGTCTAAACTAGTTCCAGTGGGTTATGGAATTAAGAAACTTCAAATACAGTGTGTGGTTGAAGACGATAAAGTTGGAACAGATATGCTGGAGGAGCAGATCACTGCTTTTGAGGACTATGTGCAGTCCATGGACGTGGCTGCTTTCAACAAGATCTAAAATCCACCATGGGTCATGACCCTTAAATAAAAATTTGAAAGACAAAAAAAAAAAAAAAAGAAAGAAAAGAAAAATCATTTGATTTTCAGACTCTGTATGCTCTATAATTTTCATTCTTATACCAGTTCCTTTGCCAAATGGAGCTGGACTTCCAAGAGAAAGGACAAAATGAAGACAAAGCAGACTGATTATGAATAAATTTTAGCGTTAATTGACATTCACTTTATTTAAATATTCTTTTATAGGAGAGGGATTTTCTAAGTGTTCCCATCAAGATTTGTAGCTAAGATGAAGAAATAACTGAGAAGTGATAGAAAATGAAATTTTGTTTTTATTTGAAAATCATCTTCATAGGTATCATTTTATGATGAAATGAAAGATTTAGCAAGTACCTCTACTTAGTTCTGGAGTTTTCTTTTCATCAAGACAAAAGAGATAAAAAAATAAATTGTTTTTTAAGAACTTATTTCAAAAGACATCACTCTTTTAAGTCAAATACTGTTTAGCATCATCGTATGTACTGAAAATTCTCACCATCTCAATTCAGTAAGAGTTTTGCAATAATAGTTCCTGACACTGTCAGAAAAGTCAATAAGTTAAATAAATATTTTAAATATTAATAAAGAATAAATATAATAGGTGATTTCTCATTTTATTTCTTTGTAATTTTATAAATATAGTAAAATGCCAGATGATAAAATGCCAGTAAAAATGCCAAATAGCAGGGAAAAAATATTTTTTTACAAAATGATTGAATTAATGTCAGTCAAAGAACTAAAAGATCATGTTGGACATATTATATAAATGTAGCAACATTGGTTGTTTTTGAAGTCATGAGATCTTGAGTATGAGGTTTAAATAACTAATGGGTTTTTCGAGAATTAGAGAAAAGTTCTCCAAATGGAAAAGTGAGTTGAGAATACACTGAATAGAAACCAAAGCAAACAGAAAAAACCACCATCATAACAACAGCAACAGTCAACTTTGAGCTTCTTATAATCATCTGCATTTTACCAAGTATTTGGTAGAAATAGAATTTTAGGCCATGTCAATTAGATCAGAAATTCTAGTCACGTTGAGTATTTCTTTCAGGACACATGCTTTTGATGACTTTGATCCCTTTTTTATTTCTTTTTGTCTTGGTGGCCAAGATGCAATAATTTGTAAGAATAGGGAGATGATGAGGCTGAATAGTGCAGCTGTGTGATTGACCATTGCAGTGGTCAGAATCCAGAGAACAGAATCAGCTAACTGGGGTGAGGATTAGCACTGGGGAAACTGCTGATTGACGAGCACCGCCTCTTCTCAGCTCAACACAACACGACGCATCCTCCAGTCAAGGCGTCCGATATGAGCTTGTGGGATGTACTTCACTTGAAGTGAGGGTGCTTTCCTGAGGGAAAGAGAAAATTAGAGGGATAGAAAAAACTGGCTTGATTAGAAGCACTGTGATTAGGACCATGATAACCACAGTTCAAGCTGAAACATAAAAGGCTTTTGGTTTTTTTCTCTTTTTAAACTGACATCGGTGAACATGGCAGTCACGGCTTTGACTAGCCTCATCAATAACCCTTGTTTAGCCTAAATCTAGCCTTCTTATGTTCTTAGTAATTTAAATGTGTTGACTAAGATTTTTTTTAAAGGCTCTATGGTACGTGGAAATAGTAAAGCACATGTCTTCTATATAGAAAAAAATAAAAGATAATATGGCAATATTTTCTGAAATAGTATGCACCTAAATTAAGCTGAATGAAGTTTATCTTTTTGTTAAGAAGCCAAAACTCAGTCAGGAGAAGTTGTTATTTCAGGTCAGCCCTTTCTTGGAAACAATTCTTGCAGCCCCACCCTAAGCACACAAATTTCTCTGTTCACGTATAACATATATTTCATAATTGGAGGATGCTCTTATTTGTGATCAAACCAGTAAATAAAATAGCATTTCTTTCTTTTCTTTTTTTAAGATTTATTTATTTATGCATACAAGAGCTAGGGTACAGGCCAGAGATGCGGGGGGTGAGAGGATTCACCAGAGACAGAGTGGGGAGCAGAACAGGCAGATTGACCAAGGTACCCTGCTGAGGGGAGCAGCGGGTGAGACAGGAGAGGTCTGCTGCGCCATGTGGGTTTCTCCCTGGCTGGCCGGGAATCGAACTCGAGCTGCAGTGGCTGCGGATAGCTTTATAGGTTGCGTCTCAACCTCTGTGCCACCAGGGAGGCCCCCTTCTTTCTTTTCTAATGTTTCTTTCTACTAATTCTTTTCTAGTTTGAGTTTTCATATGTAGGGGAGGAGGAGAGAGATAGAGATTATATGTGAGAGTCAGTTAGGGAGAGAATGGAGCCAGTACAACTAAATTTTGCATTCATTAATTTTTTCTAGGTATATGACTTTTTGGATATTGTTTTAGAAATGCAAAAGACTGATCTCACAAAAGCCTGTTTTAATCCTAAATATTATTTCTGGATCTGGCCAAATTCTGATGTATGTTGGAAACTATACCTAGCATAACGAGGTGAACTCCTCTTGGAGATTAGGATAATCTTAGATGTGATTTCTCCCTTACTTGGAATATTTAAAAGAGGGAGAATTCTTTAATTTACAGAAAAACATATTAGTAGTATGATACTATCATACTATCTGGGCACTGGAAAGCAAATGATGAATAAATTTGGATGAGATATTTGCCTTCATGGAACATTCCATCTAGGGAGGAAACAGACACCAGCATACATATTCTAACTGCCCTGGTGATGAACGCATTGCAGTAATAGCAAGAGGTAGGGCTTGGAGAGCACGCAATACAAGAATCTGTTTTAGTCTGGAATGTCAGGGAAGGAAGGTACAGTAAGTTGAGATGTGAAGGCTAAGGAAGAGTTAGGTACCGAGAAAATGGTAGCAGTAAAATAACAGGTAGGAGCAAGTATGGTGCACTCAAGACACTGAAAGAAATTAATATTCCTCAAGAGGAATGAAGGAGAGCACAGTGAGGAGTGGGAAAGGCAATGAGTTGTGAGGTTTGTATCATTTTAAGACTACATTAAGAATTTTTTTTTTGCTTCTGCTTTCCTTAATTAAAAAAAAAAAATTCTAGCCTTTACTTAGATTTTACCAGCTTTTCCATCTTTGCCCACTTTTTGCCCCAAGCTCTAATCCATTTGTATTTGCTTGTTAAGTTTCCCTAGTCACATTCTGCTCATGATAGTTTCTCAGTCCCCTTTGTCACGACCTTGACAGTCTTGAGGTAGATTGGTCAGAAATTCTTTAAATATCAACCAATCTGGGTTTGTCTGCTGTTTTCCTCCTGATTAAATTGAGGTTATGGATTTTTGGAAAGAGCATCCCAAGGTGAAGTGTTCCTTTTATCACATCATATCAGAATGTACATGAAATCCACATGGCATCTCTGGTGATGTCAACTTACTTCATCTATTTTTCTTTATCACCACAATTTATTTTTTAAATTGAGGTACCATTGATTTATACAACTATATAAATTTCAGGAGTATAACTACACAACCCTATAATTGCATATACCACAATATGTCTACCACCAAATATCTAGTTACAGTCACTGCTGTCCAGCTGACCCCTTCCATCCATACCTCCTAGTAGTTTTTGTTTTTACTCTTTATTCTAAGAACACTGGAACTATATTTTTAAAAAAATGCTTGTTTGTTTTATTTGCTTTTGAATGGAAATATAGTTATCAGATTTGGGTTTTGAGAGGATCACTCTCCTGATGCTCAAGTAGAGAATTTATTGGAAGGGAACAAGAGTGGATATGGTATTTTGGGATACGGTATTTAATTATTAATTATAATAATTAAAGAGGGAGGTGTTGATTATTTGGTCTAGGTGAGTGGTAGAGGAGATGGTGAGAAGAGGATAGATTTGAAAAATACTTGAGAAGTAAATTAATCAGCTCTGGTATCAGAGTGGATATGAGGGTGGAAGGACTTCAGGGTGACTTTCAGGTACTTGTGATTCAGAGGGGAGCTGTGAGATAAGGACTGAAGGTGGGTATGGGGAGAGCAAGTCATGAGTTTTCATGCAGATGTCTTGGTTCTAAGCTGACTTTAAAGGAGCAAAAAAGGGACATAAAGCAAGGATTTGTTTATATTCATCAGGAATTCAAGTAATCTAGACCAAACATATAAAATGTGAATCAAATTATATAGCTTATACTCATTGTAGTTGGTAATGAAAAAAATAGCTTGTGGAGTGAAAGGGAAAAGTACAAAATCTTGCTAATCTTCACTATTTCTTGGCTGGACCGAAAAAGAATAAACTTGTAAAGAAATCAGATGAGAAGCTATCAGAGACAAAGATACAGATGGGGGAAATATTATTTACCAGAAGCCAAGAGGAAAGAGTATTTTGAGATGTGGCAACAAGTCAACAGTGTCAAATGCACGTGAGAAGTTAGGACTCAAATAATGTCCACTGGATTTAGCGACATGTAGGTCATCCATGACCTTGAGGAGGAGAGGTGATTCGTGTGTGATAATTTGTTGGATGAGATAAATTCTAACATTCCTTTCAACTATAAAACTCTTCAGTTTTTTTCTCATGGAAATGTTCTTCTATTTTATAATAAGATCATTACTTCATCTAACTTCTCCCTAAGGTTTTATAAAATTTGGGTAATAGCTGTTGGAAAAGATACAGTACGGATTTGTGTAAGAATATAACTTTTCAGAGACAGTGGTCAAAATGAAAATATCTTTTCTTATAAATAAAAATCTCTTCTGCTGGGCTGCTTCCTGACCTTCCTTGCCACAGAATTCACAAGTGTTCAAATTACAATCTCAAGACAGATTTTAAACATCTTCATTTTTTCCTTAATCAGGGAAACCAATGGGACATATTAAATTCTAGTCACTGTACTAAATTACAGTTCTTCAGAAGTGCAAAATACTTTCCTAGTGATAAATTTTTCTAAAGCTGGGAAAATCCTAATAGCCTTAAGGACTTTGTCCGAGATTGTTTTGCATTGCTAAATGGCAGCTGGGGTCTATTCTTAGCTCCGTAACTGATGCGCTCACTCACTGCCTGATTTGCAATATGGCACCCTCCATGCTCTGTGCTATAATTTTCCTGCCTATAAAATGTGTTACTCACATTGATCTCCATGCAGAGTTCTGTGGTTGTGGTTCTATCAGTGACACAAATCTATCTGTGATACAGATGCAAATTGTTAAAACAATGCGATCTTTCTTAAAATAAAATTATCCATGATCCTCTTTTCCAGGCTGCATTCCTCTCAGCATCCATTAAAAACTCTTATCTCTAAGGATGGCTCAAATTACTTCCAGAATTTCTGGATTCTAGCTCAAGCAGGTATCCTTATAAATAAATTATTGCTCTGTCTTCTTACTCAGTAATACTTTAATATCAGAACCTGTGCTGGCTCTATGAATAGCAAGTAGACCTTGGAGTCACCTTCCACACTTTTCTCTGTCCCTTTGCTAGTTGCCCTTCAAGTAACTGTAACTGAGAGGACATTAAGGGACAATTCATGGTTTCTACTCTCTCGGTGGTCCCTGTGATTCCATCCATCAGTGGTAGCTTTCGCCTACATTTGCAGCAGTTTTTTTCGCCCACAACTTCCAGAGGAGACTCCTGACAATTGTCTGTGCTTTTAGTGACTTCTCAAATTAGTAGTCTACTCCCAGAGTCAGTTTTTCTCAGCAGTGAGATTCAATGACCCTGACTCCTGGGGTCTTCTAGCTTCCTGCAGTTCTTCCAAGTGGGAACTGTTTAAACCTATAATGTTTACTGCTCTTGGCTCCTGACCAGTAACTACTTTTACTGCCAGCCTGTGCATTCTCCAGCATCCCTTGCTCCTTTCTTGGCAATTCTTAGCTAAACTCTTAACCGGTTAGGTAATTCAGGCTCTCTTAGTCATATCTCGAAGTTTTTACCGAAAAAGTCCTTCTAGAGATTTTGAAATGGTTTTGATGGTTACATTTCCAAGTTACGTGTTTAAAATCACCCTAGAGATAAGGAGAAAAAAGTCTTCAATATTTGTCACCTTATCACTCTTTAGATATTCCTTTCCATTGTTTATCTCTGTGTTAAAATGAACATACACAGGACAAAGTTTATTTTCCTTTTTTAATTGATGTAACATCAATTGATATCACTGTACATGTTTTAGGAGTACAGGTTAACACCTCCTCAAATATTTGTTATCACTCCACATCAGGGAAAATTTTCTCAATCACTAATATTTCCTCAAAACCACAGTCCTTACAACTTTCAGATAGGGCCCCCTATTCAGTAGCGAGGAGATTCTTTAAGAGCATCTATTTCATGATAATAAGATTAACAATGGCTTAATAATAGTTCTGGGTACCCCACAGCATATCGCAATATTATGTGGTAGCTGTGAACATGAAATCTGTCTTTAGAATAACTTGTACTAAAGTCCTGCCTCTTCCACTTACTGATCGTGTAACTCTGGACAAGCAAATTTATCTTCCCTCGTCCGACCATCTTCATCTGCAAAATGAAGATGGTAATGACATCTATCTTATCTGGATTCCATGGATGCCTGACCCATTATAAGCAGTCCATAAATTTTAATGTATGTTTTTCTGTACTCCTACAGATATAGAGAGAAAATAGGATTCTTTTCTAAAATTGTTCTAATCTCCTTTATGAGCAAAAACACAAACCTAGTGAACCAACATGGTCACTTTAGTCCAGTGCAAGTGAAATTGTCCCTTTAGATAATGCTTGGGCTCCTTAGATAAAAATAACTAATATCTCAAATTTCCACCCAGCCCCTCCCCCTGCAGCCCTCCAAGGTGGCTTCAGATAAGGAAGGGCAGGTGAAATTGACTGTGCCTTTAATTCAGCAGAAAAGAAAGGGTTCAGAGATCTGTGACAGCTTTTTACTTTTCTCTGGTCTCCATGGTGATGACTTTCTGTACCCTTCTTGCCCTGCTGGCATCCCAGCTCAGGTCTGGGCATCGATTAAAGGCCAGTCTTGGTTTCCTTATTTCCCTGTGGAGTTTCCCAAATGACTCAGCCTTCCCTTGGAGTTTACTGGCACTCTAGATATCCCCTCCACATCTTCCTCTTCTCCAAATTGCCTCTAGGTTTAAATCTGGAAAAGGAATGTTGGCACCTATATGTCTTTTTCCTTCCTGTTATCTTCCAGGATTAGAAAGTATAAGGTCCTCTTTGAATTCACTCTAGCTCCTGTCTTCCTTTATCATCCTTATAACTCAAATTTAAAAGTAGACTGGCTGTAGATATAAAAGTAAAATTTACTTACTGGTAAGGAAGACTGAACTTGGAAGTATTCCAAAATATTATAGCTGCTTCACTCCATCCTATTAAATTTTATACCTTCTTCTCTTTTCCCAGGTTTCCAAGAAGGTGATGTTAGGTCTCTGAATCAGATTTATTTTTTATTCATAGCCAGGCTGTCTGAATTTGATCAGATAATCCTGGATATCAAAAGGCAGATCTTGTCCCTATCATCAGAACTCCCATACCACAGGATCTTACTTCTCTCCCAGCACTGAGACCACTCCTTTATCAGCTGGAAATTATAGCTGAGATTGTTTTATTTCCAGCACAGTTGCAGAGTCTAGAAGAAGTTTCCTATGGGTTGGACATCTCCAATAGAAGGAGAGGGGCATCTCTGTCCACAATTAGTAGACACTGTAATCTGGATCCTGCCAGGCTCTTCTTTCCCCCTTAAATGTGGATTGAGACAGAAGTCACTGAGCTGAGTTGACGACCTCAAGTCCATATGGTTCTGAATTTGATTTCAGAAAAAAATGGGTTTTATTTTTTGGTTTGGCTAAGAAGTCTTTTTAAAAATTTGCTACTCTCAATTTTATGTCTCAGGTTTTCGCTGGTAGAATATGGCTTCCCTCTCATGAGGCAAAGAAGGGAGTGCAAATATAACTTTCATTACCTTTCCTTCAGCTGACAATCTCATATTTACGTGAGAATTATAAATTTTTAGCAGAGTTACTGTCCTGATCTCAAGATGACAAAATATAGATTTGAAATTAACCTGAAGAGCAGATTTTTTTTTTTTTTTGCTACACATATTTTTTTTTTAAAAGAACAGTCCTGACAGGTTTCTCCACTGTGCAATCTCTGTCTTCTGCTAAGTATTGGGCTTTGTCTTCCCTGTTCATCTGTGGTGGTTTTCGCCTTATGTTCAAATGCACACTCTTGGGATCAGAAGTCAAATACTGTTTGCTTAGTACTTGGAAGAATGCGTATTATCTTATTTCATGTCTTAGTGATAATTCACTCAGCTTTGGGATGGAATTTTGAGTGCTGCCTGTTATAAGAATACCCTACTTAACTAGCTCACTTGCAAAAGTTCAAACAGATCCCTAATAAAGAAGTTTAACAAAGCTCTTAAAAATGTGGAAAATTGTTTTTTTAGTAGATATGATGGAGAAATCACTTTGTAGCATTCCCAGTGTCTGCTTACTAAGGCTACCAGAAATGAAGTAATGGCTTTTTTCTCCTTATTTGTTATGTTTGGGAAGGAATATTGTGGGCCCCACATTGGTTGGGTCAAGGAGATGAGATATAATTAACTTTCTTAACTGTATATCTAACCGGGGACCAAGTGATCTTTATGCCAAATTAATGAAAAGTTCAGCTGTTTCTGTGACCCCTTAGCTTACATTTCATCTACAATTGGGGACAGACACAGCAAAGTATGTCTCTTCAAACGAAATGTAGCCTAATACATGGGGAGACTCTTAGAAGGTATGAATTCAGGATCGAAATCTAACTTCCTCTACAAGCCCCACTTCTACCTCCAGGAGAAAGGATTGCAGAAGAAACATGTACCTGGAAGTAAAAGTGCTTTTCAGAAATGTAAAAATTACATTGCTGGGTGTTGCTGCCAGATAATACCTTGCTGTTTAGTCTGTGTGCTCTCCCTGCACACTGTTGTCTGCACTATCCACAATGACCAAAGGAGAAATATACAAAATAAACCTTAAGCTAAATGTTAAAGAATAAAATAACAAGAAATCAATTTTGCTGTGCTTTTCCTTCCTCAAAATATTTTCATTTCCATTTGATCAAAATAATGGGTTAATAGAACAGTCTTCTTAGCTGTTTCCTTACTGGGATGTTGACCTCCCATCTTGTTCACTTATATGTCACCTGGTTGTTTAGCAGTGGGCCAGGTAGATAGTGAGTCCTAGATATTTTCAAACCCAGAATATTCTTTTTTTTAAAAAAAAAATTTATTTACGCTTATAAGAACTGGGGTATAGGCCAGAGGTGCAGGGGGTGGGGGGTGTTTGTATGTGAAAAGATTCACCAGAGACAGAGTGGGGAGCAGAACAGGCAGATCCACTGAAATACACTGCTGAGGGGAGCAGCAGTCGAGTCAGGAAAGGTCTGCTGCACCATGTGGGTAGCTCCCTGGCTGGCTGGGAATCAAATTCATGCTGCTGAGGCTGACGACAGCCTCATAGTGCTCTGCTCAACCCCTTGCATCACCAGGGAGGCCCTCCAGAATATTCTTAAGTCACATCGTCATCAGTGGACACGAGTATCCTTATACCCAAAAGGCTGATGATATCCTGCAGTATCTGATTGACAGGGGACATCAGCTTCCTTGATAAGACAATTACTATGCTATTGAAATTGTCATTGTAGACAAGCAGCACAGTTACCTTAGATGTTGCACCGATGCACACTTTAGAGAAGAATCTAAAATCACCAATTTAATGGTAAATTCTCAAATATTTCAGAGTTCATTCTTTATTTTCTCATTCAATGTAAGTGATAATGGAAATGTGAGTAACAACAAAATTATAGAGAATTATTATTATTTGATATTTCAACAAGACAATTTTAAAATATATTTTAACATCAGATTGATATTTAAACTGATGCCAAAAAATGTAAGCCCCCCCACCAATCTCCCTTAAAATAATATGATACTGATGTATTGATATTGAATAAAAGTATGCTATATCTGTGAACAGAGACTTCAATTTTTGTCAGGTCCGTGGTGCATTAGATCAAAATAAAAACTTTAATAGAAACAAATTTACTTAGTTCAATTGGTAAGGGAGGCAAAGAACCAATTTGCAGATCATGGGAATCGAAGCTAGTATAGTTTGGGAAGTATTTCAGTCAGAAGCAGCTAAAACGTGGTAGGCAACCATTTAAGGCTAGCTGTGAGGAGAATGCCTTTACGTAAGCAAACTGAAGCCCATCTTCTGTGGACCATTCTGTACAAAAGCAAGCACAGCAGCACCGAGTCAGCACACTGGCATCTCAGCACAGGCTGGCGGGCGGCCAAGGCCCAGCCTGCTGAGAGAGAAAATTGAAAGATAAAAAAGAAAGCAGCTGCACAAGGTGAAGTTTGCTGGGTGGATGTGGAGATGCTTCTGGGCAAGCTGGGGAAAGAAGGTCAAGGTTTTGCTTGTCTGGCGCCTTCATAGTGAGACCCACTGCTGGGGCGGCCTAGTTTCACAAAAGGTCAGGTCCTTTTTGTGGTAAAAAATACACACATCTACAAGCTACCTCAGAGAGTGAGCCCTGGAGTGTGCTTTTAGGAACAGGTGTGCTCAAGTGCCACTATTTTGTTTTTAGCATCTGTAAATTGTTGGATATCTTGATTTGAAAGTCTATTTACTGACCTCTGGGTGAGAATCAATGATGTTCCAGAATTAGTCAGTTAGCAGAAGTGCTTTATCCCAAGAAGGGACAGAAAGAAAGCAATATCATAACACTAAGCTTTTTGGTGATGAGTGCTAAAAGGTACTGGGCCTCCTGGCCACAGGCTCCAGGACCTGAGTCTTAGCCAGATGCCTCTTCCAGCCTCATCATGACCAAAGGACTTCTTGGCCAAAGAACACAGGAATCTGTTTTTCTCTGAAGATTCTCCTACCTTTCTAACACAGGAAGACCAGTCTCTTTGACAACTCCCATCTGACAGTTCATTCAACAGCTGATCATTGAATTCCTACATTGTGTCACCAGCCTCATTAGTATTTATTTGCTCTCAGCATGTCATGTAACTATTTGTCATTTTCTTGGCCCACTTCATCTAGGGTCACCAAGTTGCCTAGCTCTAGGTGACACCATGCATGCTGTTTTCCATATAAATGACTCTTTCTGGAGTTATGCTATGCAGAGTCTTTGTCATTTTAATCAAGAGGACTATAGTTCTTGGAGGACAGTAGAAATGTGTGTTGTTTCTTGAAGATATGTTTAGGGTCTACTAAAACATACTGCCCATAGTAGTTGCTCCATTAGTGGAAGTATATTGTTATGACAATGATGGTTTATGGTGAAAGTATCTCTTCTTGGGAAAAAATTGTGGATATGTCTAAGCTATTTAAGTTGTTTGGTCCTTGATTCAGCAGTAAGTGCTTGTTCATGATCACTTTATTCTTATTCCTTATTCTTAGTCCTCACCTTGAGAATGTGAACAGTGATCATTTGGGGGAGAGATTTCATTGCAATATGTACTATTATCAAGGAAAAGAATTGAGTTTAATCAAACACAGGTAAAAATTATGTAGCTATAGTTTCCCATTATTTATTTTAGCCAGAAATAAGAAACATTTTTGCTTTCCCAGCTACCCAGACTTTTACAGTCAATGAAATAGACATATTAACTTCTTTATATCATGCACAATATTGTAGTTCTTTATGTTTTATTAGCCTCAAGATTGCTAAAATTCACTTGGGATTCTTTGAACAAACCTGTGTGCCATTGTTTACTGAGATCACTTGGAAATATGTTAGCCTTTTTATCCTGGTCTCTAAATTGATTCTATATTCCATGATGATATTTTCAGCTATTTCATAATTACATGGCAGTTTCATAACTCCTACTTGGAACCATATATAGTTTTAACAGATTAAATTTTACTCTTTGTTTCCTTTCCAGAAATAGATTTGAACTAGTATAATTGGAAACTATAAGTATAAACAGATGCTGACAAAATGTCAATCAAAGATAAAATTTGCAAGACTATATTACTCAGCAAAGTGTTAGGCAATAGAATGGGACATAGGATTTTTTTTTTTTTTTTTTGGTGAGAATATCATTGTATTTATTGTCACATGGATAATTTTTCCATAGCTTCAAGATTTTTTTCTCTGAAAAATAACTAATGAATCTCGAAGAAAATGTGGAATGCTTCACAAATTTGCATTTCATCTTTGCACAGGGCCATGATAATCTTCTTTGTATTGTTCCAAGTTTAGTATATGTGCTGCCTAAGTGAGCATAGTACACAGAAGATTTTAAACCATGGTTCTTATGCCCAAAGAACACATCAATCTGGAGATTGATGACAACAATTATAAATGGTTAAAACCAACATACGATATAAAAGCTGCATTTTTAATTTAGGATTGCTTTAAGTGTGACAGAAGATCTGAGATCAAAGAGAATGAATTGAAATGTGAACTGGATTTTTTAAATGTGTTGTAATTGAATGCTCAAGGACATATATAACTAACTACTAATCTTAGTCTTGATCATTATTACAATTACCAAATATTTAATAAGCATCAGCATCTGTCTGACTCAGAGCATACACACCTGTTTTTCCCTACTGAAATGTTTTTCCTTAGACCCCAAATTAAATGTCACTTTTTCACCATCTTCCCCCTTCACTTCTGAGTAGATTAATTCTCCATTACACTTCTTCATTACACCCTGTATTTTTCATTTGTTGCATTTATCAAATCTGTGATCCAAACTCATATAATTTATATTTTAATGTTTGTACCCTTGATCAAAAATAATGTAGGTCCCAAAAGGTGAGGATAAGGTATATGTTGTTCATTATCTAACAAATGCCTTTAACCCACCAGGTTCTTGTTGAATGAATGAATGAGCTAAGCTCATAGATATTGTGAGAATAAAGATAAATAAAGCTTAGTGTCAGTGTTGAAGAACACACAATGCATCAAAGAAGAGCAGCATCCATAAAGTGGTTAATATTTTGAGGGCCGACTTTTCTAGAAATGTTTTATAATAAAGAATATTCAGTGTAGAGAGGATTTATAGTGTTCCTGACTTGTGAAGATCACTTTGTACCACAATATATAATTCAAGCTACCTAATGTAAGCCTGAATGGGTACACTACATGATCTACTTGTATATTTTAAAGAATTATGAGACGGATGTCTTTGATAGAGTAAATGCATTTGAAGCACAGTACCCTTAAAATGAATTACAACCTGAAATGGTTCTCCAGGGAGAGTGAAGATATTCAAAATGCTCTTTGTTCTTTGATTTCCCCCTCATTCATATGTAATTCTTCTTTTTTTCTTTGAAATTATTGCTCAATGCTTCAAATTTCAGTTTGTTTATTCTTTGAGAAGATTAATAATTGTCACATAAAAACAACCAGCAATTAAATGCAATTACTAATTTATGAAGAAAAGAGATGATAATTAATAGGTTTTAGAACACTGGAGATTTTATTTTAGGCATATTTTTTTCAAATACCAAACCATATGTTAAACCAATGCATTACTCATTCGCAGTGATTATAATTGTGTATAAATATAAACATCAAACATAAAAATTGACCTTCATGAAGGTTTAGGAGGAATACAACCAATCAAACAAAGCTAAATATTGTAATACAAAGTGAATTAGGAAAATTGATGTTTTCTTGTTTAAAAGAATAATAAAAATTGTACCACTCTGGTAGGTGATGTTGATAATGGAAGAAGCTATAATCTGTGTAGGGGCAGAGGCTATATGGGAACCTCTGATCTTCTCAATTTTGCTATGAACCTAAAACTGCTTTTAAAAAAAAAAGGTCATCAAAAATAAGAAACAGACTGATAGGCTACCTATGATTGTAACAGGAAATACAGATTTGCTCAACAATGACAGTCGTGCTGGAAAATGTAAGGTCAGAAAATACTTGGTTATTTCTATTTTATCAAAAAAGAAGCTTCCTTACCTGTGGATGAGTTTGATGCTAACAATGATATTGCTGATAGAGGAAATGGATCTCAGTCATCAAGTATTTCCCCTGGGCTTTAGGGTCTCAAAAAATTCTTTCTTTCATTTTAGGTCTAAACAAACATCTTTCCTCTTACTTTTAGTTAAAATATGTATTATCACATGTGTGGGTATATGTGGAATGTAATACATAATATTAAGCACAGCTGAATCATTTAAGGATATATTTGCCAATGAATTGCATAATAGCTAATTATGGCTTTTAAAAAATTGAAATGAATTTTCTTATGTAACAATAATTCTGGAGGAAGGCAATGCAGGCCGAGTGTAGCTGCTATGAGCCAGATTGCTTCTCTTTACTGAAGGCATATTATGTGGTTTTCCTTCTCATGGCCTTAAGATGGCTGCCACACCTCCAAGTGACAAACCCGCTTTGCAGGTAAGAGGAAGGGGCAGGGGATAAAGGATGTTCCCCCATTAAACCTTTATTAAGTAGAGGAAGCTCAATCACATTACTGTTGTCTACATTTTATTGATCAGATCTGTGTCACAGGCCACCTCCAAGTAGAAGATAGGCTTAGAATTTGAGAAGAAGAATTAGAATGGGTGCTGACTGAGCCAATTTAACACCGCAAACCACAACTCTGTTAAAGTAGTTCTACTCGCAGGACTTCCGTAGGGATTAAGTCTCAGTGCTATCACCTCCATGACCTGAATTTCAGTAGATCTGCCTGTTCTGCTCCCCACTCTGTCTCTGGTGAATCCTCTCATTCCCTGCATCTCCAGTCTACACCCCAATTCTTCTAGTAAAAAAAAAAAAGCTCTACTCAGAGATCTTACAATACAGTTTCATAAATACATATAAAGGAAACTACCCTAAATTTAATGGAAAACAAGTAACCTTTTTATTATTGTTGATCTTTTATTATAAAATATCAATATATGTTAAAGAAAAATGCAAGAATTACATACACATATACAGGTAGTTATGTAGATATAACTGTCTATTTCCTTATTTTTTTGCTATTCATTTAGTATTTCTTTTGCCTTCCCTGAACAACTAGTTTATTTGGCCTGCTTGTAACATTGTATGAATGAATCATGGCTTTATCCTTTTGAGTCTTGCTTCCTTTTAATCAATGTTATATGTAGTGTGTACTAACATACATTCGTTTTTCGTGCTGTGAACACTCTATTTATTTATTTATTTATTTATTTTTAATATTTTATTTTATTTAATTCTTACATCATTTTTCATTTTTGCACAATATATGCATTTTCATTTTGGTTATATTCCCCATATAATTGTACCCCCCCTTATTTTGACCCTAATCCTTCCTCTTCCCTGCTCCATCGCACCCATAGTCTGTCTCTGGTTTATAGCTGCTTGAACATTCTATTTTTTGAGTTCTTCATCCATTCTACTGTTGATGGATGTTTGGATTACTCAGATTTTTGTTTTTTAATGCAAGCTGCTACTTTAATGATATCACCAAATCACTTCTAATCTCTGTGTAATGCTCAGAGCTCACAGAATTTTACTGTAAAGTGATATCAATTTATAGTGTGTAAAGCAATGTGCAGACTGTGGATATCTTGCAATGCACAAATCTGTGACTTGCTTATAATTATCCCTGTCTAACACACTCCAGACTTCCCCATATGTTCTCTCACGTGGGCCTCCCAATAACCTTGTGAGTCTGCTTCCAGTTTATGGGTGAAGAAGAGGTGGACCCAACAGCTAGATAGGTGGGGCTGGGACAAGAGCTCAGGTCTCCTGGGTGTCTTTGCAATATGTGAGTGGAGTTTTTAATAATAATAATTAACCTCTGAACACTGCCTGACAATTGACAAACACTGTGAATCCATTGTTTCATTTGAAGCCAAGCCTATGAAAAAAGTGTTTGAGTTTGTTCCACTGTTCCTGACTGAGAATATCACCTGATTTGTTATTTCTAAAGTCAAATTAAATCTGACTGTAGGTCCCCTCCTTTCATTGGACTGGGAGAAAATTACATTGTTGCCGATGACTCTATAGTGACAAAAAAAAGATGGAATTGAATTTTGTAATAGATGACATTGTCACATAAATATTATTATTCCTACTTGGCTGGCAATGAAACTAAAATTGAAAAAGCCAATTTGGTGAAGATTACACAGTAAATAGGTAGATGAGGACACAAACTCTAGTCTCAGTATTTAGTAAACTATCTTTAGCTTAATATTTTGTACTTATTTGTATATGAGCAGACTTAAGTCCCATATGCATCCAGAACAGTGTGATATAATTAATAAGCAACCAAATCCTTTGCTATTTCTGAAGCACTGTGCCTCATGAAATTATTCTGAAACCAACCAAGATTATCAAAAACATTCCCTGCTTTCCAATCAACATTTTATTCCACTTGAGATGCAGGAATCATGCATATTTTTTAAGCAACTTTCTCAGGTTGCTCTTTTTTTCCAGAGGTAATAAAAAGCTCTCCCTCTCTAAAAGTGTGTGTGTGTGTGTGTGTGTGTGTGTGTCTCCTTGGAAGTCCAAATACTAGAAGCTGATTAATTTAGCAACAAAGGTGTTTGGTTTTGGTTTGGTTTTTATGCAAACCCAGCCCAACGTAGATTTCACAGCATAGCCTGCAACTATTGGGGGCCCACCTACCCGGTCTGTTGTGTTGCATTAAAACACACCCATCTTCAGTCAGGGATGAGGGTCTGATTAATGGAGAGCCCAGGCCTCTCAGAGTCCGGTGGATTATTTTTATTTATTTATTTTTTTTTTTAAATAAAGATTTATTTATTTATATAAGCACTGGGGTACAGGCCAGATGTGTGGGAGGGTGAGAGAATTCACCAGAGCCAGAGCGGGGAGCAGAACAGGCAGAAGGACCGAAGCACACTGCTGAGGGGAGCAGCGGGCGGCAGGAGAGGTCTGCGCGCCATGTGGGACCCTCGCCGGCGGCCGGGGATCGAACCCGCACTGCAGAGGCTGAGAACGGCTTCATAGTGCGGCGCTCAACCCGCTGTGCCACCGGGGAGGCCCCGGTGGATTATTTTTAAATGCAGCATGTGTTATGCTTTTACTACTATAAAAATTTATGCTTGTTTTAGAAAATGTAGGAAATATTTTGTCTTCCCTTCCAAAAAGAAAAAATATTTCACATTCAATTCTGTTCTCCCAGTACTAATACTCCATTGGTTATAGTAGTTGTTTGTATATTCTTTTTCTTTAAAGATTTATTTATTTAATGCATACAAGAATTGGGGTACAGGCCAGAGGTGCAAGGGGGTGAGAGGATTCACCAGAGACAGAGTGGGGAACAGAACAGGCAGACTAACTGAAATACACTGCTGAGGGGAGCAGTGGGTGAGTCAGGAGAGGTCTGCTGTGCCATGTGGGTAGCTCCCTGGCCAGGGATGGAACTCATGCTGTAGTGGCTGTGAATAGCTTCATAAGTTGCATCTTAATCCCTTGCACTACCAGGGAGGCCCAGTTGTTTGTATATTCTTTCTGCAAAGAAGATGCATAAATGACATAGAACCTGAAGAAAAACTTTTTTATATGTTCTCATGTTCTTTGATCAGTAATTCAGGTAGGGAAAAATGATGTGTTTCTGTTCCATGTATTTGGAGAATCAGCTGATGCGGTGATGCAGAAGGTTGAGGGTGACTTTCATGGGGGATGGAGATCATTGGGAGGCTGCTTCATTGGTGGGCTGCTGAGCTAGGATGGTCTCAGCTCAGCTGAGGGGTCCACCAGACCACCTTGACCTTCTGACGTGGCTTGAACTTCCTTCATCATGGGGACTGAATTCTGAGCAAAAACGTCCCAGGAGCATGTGCACCAAGAGACCCAGGCAGAAAGTATGTAGCCTTGTATGACTTGATCTTGGAAGCCACAAACTCACTTAGACTCCAGGGCAGAGAGTGGACAAAACTGCATCCTCTCTGTGGGAAGAGACCTAAAGAATTGCAGCCTCTGTAACAACCATGAGGCTAAATATTGCACATGATTCTATAAGAATGACTTTTCTTCAATTTTCTTTTCCATCTTTCCCCATTCTTACTGAACACTAAAAAAACAACAGTTTTAGTTCTGTTATGAAAGAGTCCTTCTCCAGGGATTCTGAAGGATGAGTGAGCTGTTTAACCCACAAGGTGTGAGAGAGCACCCAGCTATGAGGCTGCTCCTTCGTGCCGGCTTGCTATGAAGTCTCATTAGGGATCATGTTTGGGAGGATGCTGCAGGCACGTAATTAAGCAATCCCATCTTCACACAAGATGGCTCTTCTGTAAAGTACTGTAGGAGTTCCTCTGTGTGTGAATTTTCTAAGTGTAGAAAATCACTTTTCTATTTTCCATGCAGTTTGTAATGTATGACCTGTGTTTGTGCACAGGCAGTGAGATATAAGGTTAGATCATTGAAAAGGCACAGTGAAGTGGAAACAAAGAAAGCGTCCCTTTATCTGAAGCAAAGAGTGGCATGTTGTTACATTTTTTACAGCATAGGGAAAAACATCACAATAACATTTTTGAGTAAATTAGGTCTGCGAAGAACAATTTCAGGCATTAGATACCATTCCTGGTTTCAAGGCCTTTATAGGAATACTCTGCAGGTAAGTGCAGTGGAATGATTTAATCTTGGCTCTGACACTAATTCTGGGACTCTGGGCAAGTTTGTGAAGCTCTCTTTCAACTTCTTTTTCTCATCTCAGCAAATGGGAATAAAAATGTCTATCTTAAATAGCCACAGAGAGAATGAAATGCGATGGGCAGTCTGCTGGTCTCTGAAGGCTGTCAGCTTCTCTTGGAAACCATCTGTGATGCCATCAAAGACTGGGTCAACTCCCTGCTATGTGTACCCAAAGAGAGGTCTGGGTTTAATGCTGTCAGACTCTACCATTCAACAATTCACTTGACAAATATACCTGAGAAATGGCTATGTACCAGAAACTGTACTAGGATTTGGAGATGCATCAGTGAGCAAAAGTGAGCTGCCTCTGCCCATGTACATACACTCCAGTGATGCAAAAGAGTTTAAAAAAAGGGGGCGGGGAAAGGAGGGATTGGGGACAAAATAAGGGGGTTGCAATTGTATGGGGAATATAAAAATAAAAGTAAAATTTTAAAAAAATTTTAAAAAAGCATGCAAGCAAATAATAAAAATAATTTCACATTGTGATAAGGGCTATAAGCAAAGCCTCGAGGAATGAGTGATGGGAAACTTATAGTAAAAGACTATAGTTGAAATCTAAGTATTGAAAAGTAGCCACGTATGTAAACAGTGTACTAGGTACTCTTGTGAGCATTCTGTATATTAACTAAATTTTAAAAATCTTGGTCTAACTGATATATAACATTATATCGTTTTCCAGTGTACAACATAATGACTCCATATCTTTAAATATTGCAAAATTACCACTACAATCAGTCTAGTTAACATCTATAACTACACATAGTTAATTTTCCCCCTTTAATGTGATCTTTTAAGATCTAGTCTCAGAAACTTTCAAATATGTAATACAATATTATTAAATATAGTCAATATGAATTACACCATCTATTATCTACTTACATACCCAGGACATTTATTTTAGAACTGGAAATCAAAACTTTTGATCCCCTTGGCTTTCCTCTTCCCCACACCCTACCTAGCCCTTTATCCCTCTCCTTCAGTAACCACCAATCTGTTGTCTGTGTCTGTGCATTTAATTGAATTTTCACAGAAAATAGAACAACACTAAAATGTGCATGGAACCACAGATGACCCTGCTTACCAAAACAGTCTTAAGAAAGAGCAAAACTAGCTCCATCATGCTTCCTGGTTTCAAATTATATTAGAAAGATATAGTAATCAAAACAGTATGGTAATATCATAAAAGCAGACACATAGATCAGTGGAACAGTTTAGAGAGTCCATACAGAAACAAACCCATACAGATCTGGCTGATTAGTTTATAACAAAGGAGCCAAAAATATACAATGGGGAAAAGACCATCTCTTTAATGAGAGGTCCTAGATAAATTGGACAGCAAGATACAAAGGAATGAAATAGTATTAATTCGTTTTATTCTCATAAATTCTTGAGGTAGATACTCTTCTAACTCCCACTTTACAGATAAGGAGATCAAGGTGTTAGAAAAAAGTAAATTGCACAAGTAAATGGCAGAGCTTATATTCAAAGTCAGATAATCTACCATTACTCATAAATAGTCTTTTAACTGTCTCAAAAGGCAGTTGAAATTTCATTGACATTGCATTTTACTTGTATATTTTTCCCACTAGACTATGAATAAATTGATTGGTTAGAACTCAGTACTAAGAATAATGGCCAGCTCCCAGTACATTCTTTTTTTTTTTTTTTTTTTAATAGAGGCATGCTTATTTATTTGTTTGTTTGTTTTTGTTTATACATGCACTGGGTACAGTCAGAAGCACGGGAGGGTGAGAGAATTCACCAGAGCCAGAGCGGGGAGCAGAGCAGGCAGAAGGACTGAAGTACACTGCTGAGGGGAGCAGCGGGCGGCAGGAGAGGTCTGCGCGCCATGTGGGACCCTCCTCCGGTGGCCGGGGAGCAGCCGGGGGATCGAACCGGCGCCGCAGACGCTGCGGGCAGCTTCGCAACCCAGCACTCAACCGCTGCGCCACCGGGGAGGCCCTCCCAGTACATTCTTAAGAAATGTTTTTCAAATGAGTGCATGGATGCATGCCTGCAATGTACAGAACTAGATGAAATAGTGTTTCATTCAGTGCTTAGCATTAGATAAGTGATTAAGATACTAGTCCTTCCTCATCCTCCCTTACTCCCTTTGCTGGAGACATAGCCTGCTGTTGAACTTGAAATCACTAAAAGATTTATAGGGAAAAGGAGGGCCACCTTTGCAATGTATCAGAAAAGAAATTAAGAAAACAAAGCCTTTAAATTTGTTAACAAAAGATGAAAAAGAGAAACTTTGGAGAGTTCTGAAGAAAAACATATGGAAGCAAGGAACCTATAAAGTAATAAATTTCCTCCCAACATAAAAATGATGGTCCCTGTGCTTTAAAGAAAAGCAACTTGGAAAATTTCCATACCTCCACATTCAGTGGGGTGGGGGGGGGAGGTAGGGAGAAATATGAGGTTAGTTAAATGTCTTTAATAGGTACTTCAAAGTCCTAGACTATTAAATCATTTCCACAGCTTTTTGACTGTTATCACCCCCCAAACATTACCAAAACTACTCCTTGAAAGGTTGCAATAAATTTGAAAGGCAAATCAGATTTGGAAATTTTGCATAAAAGAGAACTATATCTTGTATTTTAGAAACATTTTTCAATGTCAGCACATAAAGTTGCCTCCTGCCAAAGATGATTCTGGGAGCAGTGACCTTTGCGGATGACTTCTCTTTGTTAGATTTTTGCCCTACAGGATTTTAGAAGCCTGGTCACAGGAACATTTAAGGATACCAGCTGGTTTTGAAATGCTTGGTTGAGCTGGGTGACTTACCCAGGCTGAACTGTAAGAGTTGGAAAATTTTTTTTTTTCCCTGAAGAAAGTGAACATGAATCAGTCACAGTGTTCTTAAGAATAAATTAATGCTTCTGCTGCTGCTGACAAGTTTGATGGAAAAGGATGGTGCTACAGACTGAATGTTTGTATACCTCCCAGATTCATATGTTGCAATCCTAACTCCCAATGTATAAAGATGTGGTAGTTAGGGGGTAATTAAGGTATGAGGGATTGATGCAAAAAAAAAAAAAAAAAACACCAAAACACCAAAAAACCAAGAAAGCTGATTCATAGTGGGGCCTTCATGAATGGGATTCGTGTCCTTATAAAAGTGAACTTGACCTTATAGAGTTCCCTTGTACCTTCTGCCTTGTGAGGTTATGGTCACAAAGACTGCCATCTATGAACCAGAAAGTTAGTCCTCACTAGGCACCCAAGAGTACCTTGATCTTGTACTTCTCAACTTCTAAACTGTAGGAAATAAATATCTGTCCTTTACAAGCTACCCAGTCTATGGTGCTTTTTATAGTAGTCAAATGGACTAAGACAGAAGGTGAACTTGAGAAGGAAACAAGAGATCATTTTCTACATATTTTTAAACCCAGTGTCGTGGAATTTTTTCTAGTTGGAAGTATAAAGTGTCACAGCAAAAGTCATTCAGCCCATGCAATGTCTGCTTCTTTGACAACAAATACTTTGACCCTCGAAGATGCACTAAAAATATTGGTAGATGGTCAAATAATTTTAGCCTCAAGTAATTTTCAAGATATCTCTGTTTCCTAAATTACCTGAGGTGGGAATAATTACAATAAAAAGTTAGTATTTTTATTCATTTAACTACTAACATCCATACAAAAGATTTGAGAACAATGTGTACTTAGTTTCTATTAGCAATCTAATGTGTAACTCCGAAGTTAGAGGTCTGAGACTACTAAACAGTAAAACAGTGCTAAGGGAACAAAATGAACAGTAATGAAGCAATATTAGCTGCATTCCAACATCTGGTTGTACCTGGGGGCAGGTATATAAGCACCCACTGAGTACTAAGTCAAGGTCAGGTGGCTGGATGAAGGGGGAGGGGCGGGGAAGTGGTATATATAAGGCATTCTACTAATTAATCAATGGTTACAGTGACAAATGTCAGTTCTAGATTATAATCTTATAATTCTGGCCTTGCACAGTAGATACTTGAGAAACTTTAAGTTTGCTCGATGTGTCTGAAAGAAATAGGGTTTGTCATATGATTAATTTGGAAGAGAGTGTAACAAAGGAAATCAGCTATTGTGAATATTCAGTGCACTGAAAGATTCAAAGAGCATCTTGAAGTGTGATTATTTGCTAGCGCCCCACCATGAATCAGCTTTCTTACTTTTTTTTTGCATCAGTCCCTCAAGTTAGCAATGCACCATCAATGATGAACAGCATTCACAGCTTTCAGAAATGCAGCTTGAACAGCAGGTGGCAGCAAAGGATACTGAAAGAGAAACTGACTTCCGCAAGAATATTTGGGAGAATTCGAGAATATTTTTTTTCTTTTAATGGGTTAGAGGTAGAGAAGACAACCATGATTGCTGTCTAACCTCTTAGTGAAATACATGATATAAAAAAAGAGATGGGCAGATGATCACAATAACTAAGTGGAAATGCTTTCTGTCATTTTAATCACCTTTGTATGAAATGAAAGAATTGAAAAAGCTTACTGAAAATACAAGTATCCCAGGTAAAGCCCAAATAATTCTCTTATGAAATGGACATTTATGCTGAAGAGAGATTTTTGTAATAAGACATGACATGCAATATTTATTATGAAAATTATCATTCAAGCCAACATGGAAATATGCCAGTTAGAAGGTGATTTGTCTGTTGGCTCAGAAGAATTATTAATGAATATTAACATCCTTCAAAGAAGGGATATCAGTAGAGAAAACATTAAAGCTTCATTAGCTATAAATGGATTCCTTGAGAATGTGACAATGGCCTCAGAAAAAAAAGAGAGCACAGGGCTTTCTCTTAAATATCATGGGAAATACTTGATACATGATCTTCTCATGTCTCCAATATGATGGAAATATTACAAAGGAATGATGGAAATATTACAAAGAGTGGGAGAATGTGCATTAATTTGGTAGAGAGGAGTTTCTAGGGAATGGAGAAATGTGGTGACCTGTAAGTATTCATAACACAGAGGACCTACCTACAAGCGAAACTCAGAGGTAGATCCAGCATTAAAACCTCTTTCTAGGCTCCTGAGAAAACCACAAGACTACACTTCGCTTCTCCACATCTCAGCTGTGATGTACCAATTTTAGTTGGAGTCCTATTAGACTGGTAAGTAAGAGATCAAGTTGAGTATTTCCGATGATATTTAAAACAACTGATAGAAAGACAAAATAGTATTTTTGATTTTGACATCAAACCCCTCCTCCCCCAGGTTCTACCTGCCTTTTCAAAACTAAAATAGCCATTTGATATTGTTTCCATTATGAAATTCCCTGGGTTACAGTTTCCTAAAGGTGAAGTGGGCATGTAAGAAAACCCCTCTTACAGGCCCAAATGCTTGCATTTCCGAAAGTTGAAATTTCCTAAAGTATAAATTACTTCTTTAAAATTATTTCTCTTCTCTAAGAATATTTGCAATGCTGTTGAAGTATTTGGAGGAATATTGTCCAAACCTTTGTCTTACCAAGTCTGTCATGAATTCCTAATTGCAAGGTTCTACCTGCAGAGGGAGCCAGAGTCCCCAGGACATGAGCGCTGCATGGCCAAGGGCAGATGCTAGCAGCTGCATAGGGATGGACTGAAGAGGGCCAAATTGGAGTTTTCCTTTGGCACTGTTCTTTCATTCGAGCCAACAAACTAGTAACTTTATCTGAATTCAGTTTCATAGTCGTGAGAGATAGTCTTTGATTTCTCTCTGGATTCTTGAAAAAGATTCATTTCTTTGGAATCAGTTCTGCTCTTTTGGGTAATTGGGGTGACCATCAGTCACAGAGCTGCTCAGGTCCATGGCAGGAGGCAGAGTTCTCAAAGGGGGTTTTGTGAGGGGGACCACTGCCACTACGGTTATTACACAGACACATCGCACATGCACTCACATTCTCTTGTCATCTCTCATAGTATCATAGAAACACTCCCATAAAGTGACAGCAAATTATTTATGAATACTTCTTATTTTACTTAAACACTGCAGATGAGATTCTTTAAAGTACCCATGAAAGGGCCTCCCCTGGTGGTGCAGTGGTTGAGCGCTGGGCTGCAGAGGCTGCCTGCAGGCAGCCCCGGTTTGTTCCCCAGCCGCCAGGGAGGGGCACACCAAAAAATAAATAAATAAATAAAAATAAAATAAAGTACCCACGAAAAACAAATGTTTTTTGACCCATGTTGTCAAGGATACTGTGAAAATCTTAAATATCAGCAAGACTTCAAAGCAAATCCCATGATCTAACTGGTATTTATTTGCTAGGAAAAAGTTCAGTAGGCTGGCAAGGGAGTCCAGATCATCAATTCTGAAGTTGTTGCCATGAATGAGGTCTGGAGTGTGAACAATTTCAGTGCTATCTTTGACATGTTTGTTCTTATAAAGTCCTTTTTTTTTAACTTATGCATACAAGAACTGGGGTGTAGGCCAGAGGTGGGGGGTGGGGTGGGGGTGGGGCATGAGAGGATTCACCAGAGACAGAATAGGAAGCAGAACCAGCACGTTGACTGAAATATACTGCGGAGGGGAGCAGCGGGTGAGACAGGAGAGGTCTGCTGTGCCATGTGGGTAGCTCCCTGGCTGGCCAGGGATTGAACTCATGCTGCAGATGCTTCATAGTGCTGAGACTTAATCCCTTGTGCCACCAGGGAGGCCCATGTTCTTACAAGGACCTTTAAAATACCTCTGACAATGAAAAAATCTTACAGGGCTGACATTTTCTTTTACTACTTAAATGATTTTGTCATAAGGATTCGTAATGCAACTGTAGCTCACCTAAATAAAACATTACATTGTGATGCTTGGTGAGACTGGATGACAGGAAAACTTCACAAACTGCCATTTACATTTTTCCAGTACCCTTTGTGATGCTTCACATACTTTTTTTTTACCTGGGGTAAAAGGTAAAAAGTATCAGGCTTTTCTTCCCTCTTGCCGTTAAGATTGATGATGGAACCCTGCAGTCCTGAATGCATGCCTGATGGCGGGCACCTGGAGTAGGGTGTGGGCATACCCATCTGGGCTGAGAGACTGAGCTTACAAGGATGGCGCGTAACAGGGATGCCAAGAGAGAGAGAAGGAAGGAGCAGAACAGACCACCACCGGAGAAGCTGAGGCCAGGAGAGATCAGCCCGCTGGAGAGCCCTGAAAGAGTGAAGCCTTGGGCCTCCCCGGTGGCGCAGCGGTAGAGCGCTGGGTTGCGAAGCTGCCCGCGGCCTCTGTGGCGCCGGTTCGATCCCCGGCTGCTCCCCCGCCACCAGAGGAGGGTCCCACATGGCGCGCAGACCTCTCCTGCCGCCCGCTGCTCCCCTCAGCAGTGTACTTCAGTCCTTCTGCCTTCTCTGCTCCCTACTCTGGCTCTGGTGAATTCTTTCACCCTCCCGCGCTTCTGACTGTACCCAGTGCATGTATAAACAAAACAAATAAATAAATAATAAAACATGCCTCTATTAAAAAAAAAAAAAAAAAGAGTGAAGCCTTGCCCAGGGCTCAGTGGCCTACCTGCCAGCCTCCTGCCCCAACCCCAACCTCCTCCCTCCCCCCAAACCCCTGCCTGCCGTTTACCTGGTAAATCCCAATAAAAGCCTGAAAAAGCCACTGAGGGTTCCAGGCCTCTCTCCTCCTTTACCCTGTCTGCCGCTGTGCACTCCAGCACAGCCTTCTGCTGATTCTAATAACTGCCAAATTTCTCTGCTAAAATTTCTCAGTCGCTGATACCAATCTTGAGAATTGAAACCCAGAATAATGTTCAAGCTTTTATGTTGAGGCCCCTCAAATAAAATCACAAACAATGAACAGAGGCTCACTGTTTATGCAGAGGTCAAAACAGCAGCCCTTTATTCCCTTCTCTATATCAATTCATTTATGAAACCATAACAAAACTCAAAAATACTATTCCTAGATAATAGGGTTAGCAAGCAGGTTGTCTTATTTTATAAATGTTTGTCAAAGTTATTGATATATTTCATATATATGAATTTTAATGACAAAAATTTCTAGCTATGCTGTGATACAGAAATGGCCACTTTAAAAAAAAATCTGGATTTATAATAATTGTCACTTAGGAGAATTAACAGAACAAGGAAAAATACATATATCTGCAGCTCTTTCAGCGATATTATCCTGAATTTTTTCTAGTTGTGTTCTAGGTTAATAAATTCACTAAGCCTAGCATGTACTTTAAAATTATCCAATGGGATTATTCCCTTTCGTGAAGAGAAAACTGGAACACAAATCTTGATGCAAAGATTTGCCCAAAGTGAGAGAGAAACTTACTGCAATGAAGACCCTAGAATTCAGTTTCTGGCTTTGAGCCAAATGCTACTTTTAATCTTTCTCATGATTACAATTTCAAAGTTACATTATTTTCATCATTATTCAAGTTTTTTTAACCCCAAGGAACAAAGTCAAAAGGAATCTAGTCTCAGAACATCTTCAATTAATTCAAGATACAATATGACATTAAAATTAAAAAAAAAAAATTCCTATAATCTGAAAAGAACTTTGAAATTAACATCTCCGAGCCAGTGGTTTCATTAAGTAGACTTACTAAACAGCAAAGGAAATACAAAAGTTGAAGGTGAAGCCAATTTTTTCACCTGCATTCTAACCAGTAATTGTTTTTGAAAGTCCCAGAAATTCTCAAGTGTTGGTTCTTTGCTCTGATTGCACATCCAGTTAACGGGAGGGAAACAGGAAACACCCCAGGTGATTCTAGTGAGCGCCAGTAGCGAACCCTCAGCCCTCACGCCTATCTCCTCTCATTCCGCTAGGGGGCAGCACGAGACCGCGCAAACTCACGCGTGCCGCCACCGTGTCCCTTTCCCTTTGGCTGCACTAGGGGGCGCTCCAGCACCGTACTTTTGCCTTGGCAGCTTCTCTAAACCTGGGAACAGCCGCATGGAAAAGGTATTTTCTACACCTTCTCGGGGAAAGACTAGAAATGCACTTTTTTTTTTTTGCATTTATTCAAACAGCAGTATCCCCCAAAGCTGACTTCTTGGAGCTTCTGACTCAAGGGCAGATCCACCTCTTTTCTCTTTTGGACTTGGAAAAATTTGCTTTCCCGCAAAGATAAAGTCGGCGCAGGGCGGCGGGGTGGGATGCTTTACAGCTTTGGATCTTAAGCAGTTCACTGTTCAAATAAATCTTGGTGAGCAATTGAGAACAATGTCCACATTAATCTTGTGTAATTAGCGTTATAACCCGCTGCAGCCTAAGAACCATTAAAGACAAAGCTTTATGCAAATTCCCCCTCCCTCCAGCCTGCCCCTCCCCAGACGCTTCTCCCCTGCGGCCTCGAGCCTCCCTTTGCTGACGCGGTACACCGGGTACCTTAACATTAATTATAAAGTTCTTGACTTGAAAAGATAAAAATAGGAAAGAAGCAGCGCAGCAAACGAAGGCGGGGGGAGGGCCTGAGCAGCTGAGACTACCAGGAGGATTTGCCTCCGGGGAATTGGCACCTGCCCTTGGCGGCAGGTAACGTCCAATTCAAGACAGACTCCAATAAGAAGGGCTATTTAGGAGCTGCCCGGAGGCATTTTCACCAGGCAGCCACTCTCGGGGTGCACACCCTTCCTTAGGTGCTATCCGGTAGGAAGAGGCAGCTATCCGCGTTCCCCACCAGACCCCAACTCTTTCCCCAGAGGGCACATTTCCCAGTCATTAATCTTGAACCGAGCCCTCAGCTGAAAGTCCTCGCTAAGAGGAGCTACGCCGGCCCCAAAGGAGGAGGAGATTGTGGGGAATCTCAACACACAAGTCTTTACTTGCAATGGGGGGTGGAGGGGAAGCGGTGCGCACAGAGGCCAAGCTGCGCGCAGAAGCGAGCGCGCACGCCCGCGCAGACCTCGAGCCAAGGGCGTGCAGATCCCCTGCCTGGCTCTGGATTATCTGCTCTGTGTTTACTGTTTCGAGGGCTTTACGTGAAACGAATAAATTTTTACTTGCTCCCAGGGACCAGCTTGTTGTTTTATGGCATGTACTTATTTAAAGCCTCTTTTGTCGGTGTTGAAATGGTCCTAGCTCCCAAATACTGTGCAGGGCTGTGAGCGTGGCACAAGCTGAAATGCAAAGAGCATCACTGGCGCAGCAACATGCGGTGGAGAAGGAGCCTTATTCTTTACACACACGCACGCACACACACACACAATGCTTGCTTTTCTTTTTCACAAACCAGAACCTAATGTTTTTTAATGTCTTGTGCAGAGGGCTCGGGAAATGCAGTCCAGAGAATTATATCTGAAATACTGCAGGCATTGAAGAATTGCTACAGAAACTGTATTCTGGTTAAAAACAAACCTCAATACAAATCTATTTATCCTCTTTCCATCTGTATCCGCTTAGGGTTTATTCCTCCCTTTTCTAACTCCCCGCCCCCCCCCAAAAGGTAAGCATAATGCCAGACAAAAGCTAAGATTTGCCTCTTTTAACCCGTGATAGCTGTCGTCTCTACACTTTGTTTATGAAATGGAATAAGAATGGGAGGGGGACTTAATTTAAAGGCACAACTGGGCTGTATAAATACAATATTCATTTTTTAAAAGTGAAGTGGATTTGGTTTACTCTGAAGAACAGTAATTCAAACAGCACCTATCTGCTCCAGATAGAGTAGCTATGCACATCTATACAGGCAAGTTTGAAATTTAGAACAAGGCTTTGATTTATTCCCTTTCTATCGGTGATTAATGCCCCTTAATTAGCTAATCTCAAAGCCATTATTTACAACCGGGGCAGACAAAGGGAAAACTGATGATCCAACACTTAAGTCAGTTTGCAATTTTGAAACAACAACTAAAAAGTCCCTCATTCGGAGAGGAATCTGAGCCTCTCAGATGAACCTCCAAATAACAAAGAATCTCAAAAGAAAATACTTAAACCCAAAATAAAATAAGACAATCAAGAAGAATTAAAACTCCAGCCCCGATCCTAACCTCCCCCCCCCTTTAAGCAATTTGACAATATATTCAAACGGAAAAGGAACAAATGCTTTGCATCTTCATTTAAAATCTATGAAAATTATTGATTTTTGTGGTGGTGGGAAAGGAGTTTATGGTTGAGTTTTCCAAAAATCACTTACTGGGAAAGAGTTTTTAGATTTGAAAAGCAAAAACAAAAGTCTTCTCTGTATTTTTCCAAGGCGGCGTTCAGGGTTTGGGGGATGAGATTTGCTTCTCGAAATCGGGTACCTCCGAAACTGTGTGGGGTGAGTTTTTGTAGGATGCTTTTTATCGCTGGGGCAGAGCTGTGGCGTTTGGAAATTTCCCTTTTAACCCTGCTCCCCAAAGCGCCGCCCTCTCAGAGTCTCAATTTCAAGGGACACTTAAAACTCATCTGGGGACATCTGTAGTTTCTTGGTTATTTTTTTGATAGAAAAACAGATAGATCGAGTATCCTGGGAGATTTCGCAGTCTTTTTCTTGGGGGCTCAAGGGGGATCCCCCTTGGGAGCTAAAGAGTGGTGTCCCTGGTTGCAAAAAAAAAAAAAAAGAGGCCAAGAAGAACCGGAAAGGGGCCGGGGCGCTGCGCTGCGGGTCCCCCGCCGCTGGTCACTGGGTCTTCTGGGCTGTGTTATTTTGTGCAACATGCAGAACCCACACCGAGGAGAGCCCCCCACACATCCACACTCTACCCACCACCCTCCAGGAAAAACTGTTCCTTCACTGTATATCGGATCCTGTGCGTGTGCGTGTGTGCGCGCGTGTGTGTGTGTCTGCGTGTCAGAAATAGAAAACATCCACACAAGACCCGGGGAGGTGTTTCTTTGTACTTCGACGTGGGACGCCTGAGGCAGGCGAGGGTGGGTCTGGGGAGGTTCCCAATCTGGGGGGCTGGGAAAGACACTGTAGATGTATTCCTGGACTTGAGACTCGAGGACCTGAGCGGGAACAGCAAAAGGCCTCTGGAAAACCGAGGTGCCCTTCAGGCACCCAGAAAATGGTCTTAGAAATCCCGTCTGGAAAGTAGGCGACTAGCTGGAGGGAACAGGACTGGCTCGCGGGAGGGAAGCCAGGGCCCCGCCGCCCGGGCTGGGGGCTGCGTCGGGGGAGGGCAGGGAGGGAAGGGAGAGGCAGGGGCAGCCGGGGCAGCCAACCAGGAGGAGCGAGGGGACCCCGCATCCTTTGTTTGAATGCACCCGCGTCCTAAATCGAAGGATCGAGGTCGTCATTAGCGATCTGACCCGGAGGAGAGGCGCCTTGGAGAGAGAAAAGCGCAGAGAACCTGCACTTCCCCGCCTAGTTTATTTCGCTTTTCTTGAAATCCTTTGGCCTCGAAGTTCCGGTCGCCTAAGCTTCCCCCGCTCCCTCCCCACCCCTTGCACAAACAATGCGCCTTGGCGAACAGGGGAGGGAAGGAGGGAGTCGGGGAGAGAAAACCTAGGAGCTTTATGAGTAAAAAACAAGCCTGTGCATCCATGTTCCCAGCATGTTTTTTCCATTTGCATCAACTTACTTGAAAACAGTTGTTGGGGTGATCATTTCTCCTGAGAGATTAACTATTAAAGTCACAAAGTTCCAATGATGTGGGGTCCTGTTTGTGAAAATACAGGGTTGTTCTTTTATTTTTTTTTTTAACTGCTGATTTTTTCCTCCTCTTTCCCAAATGAAACCCAGAGAATGCATTTTGGTCTTGGAGACTGAGGGCGTGGTGGGCAGACAGCTGTTGGATCCAAACAAAGACCATAATGGATCCCACAGCCGTGTGGGGTTCCATCTGGGGGGATTTTTGAGCCCCTTCTTCCCATTCCAATGGAAAGGAATGGATTAGGAGTGGGCTAGTCAAAACTATAGGTTTATGGCAGGCAGATGGAACAGGAAAGAATGAATCTTCAGCAACAAAAGGTGGATTGAGATTCGGTTTCTGGTGTGGAAATTTGGAAAGAAAATAACTGAGAAAGCTATAGAGATACCAACATGCAGAGACAGCTACAACCTTTACTCAGTCATGAATCCCCTCTTTGCTTGACTACCTTCCTCTCACCCATCAGGAATTGCAGCAGCTTCTAGCTAGCTGCTTGGAAAGTCAAAACTGTGGGACGTCTTTGAGAAATAAGGCTTCAAATCTGCCTGAAACTAACAAAGCCACTAGCTAGTCAGCCAGAGAGCTTCTCTCTCTCTCTCCCTCCCCTTTCCTCCCCCCACCGCCCTTTTCCTCCCCACCTCTCGGCCTCCTTTCCCTCCCTATTCCCCCATCTGCTTTCCGCTGGTCCTTTTTTCCCTCCCTCTTTTCCATCTGCCTCTGGCTAGCCGCGCCCCAATTAGTGCCAGAGGCAAGTCAGTCTTACACCTGCTGGAGGGATCTTAGTGGCAGTGCTGAGAGGCTGGGTTTGGTTTTCAGCAGAGCACGGTGCAACTTGTCTAGCCAGCCTGCCCCTCTGTAGGATCCTCTTAGGAAATATGTTGGAGGTAGGAGCAGGCAGGCTTTCTGAACCCAAGTCCTTGCCTGTTGCCGCTTTCAGTTTCTCTTACCAGCCAGCTCTGCAATTCCTTTCCTCTGTCCCCTCTCTGCACAATCCCATCCTTTGCAGAGTTTGCAAAGCTCTCCTACTGGTTTAGGGTGTTTGGCTTAAAAGGGGGAGAATAGAGTGGCTTGAAAAGGAAAGGAGGACTCATTGGTTTCTTCTTTTTAAAATTTTAATTTTATTGACACATCTTTGAAAGGTTTGTTTTGGTATAAGGAGAAGCCGCCAATTCCAAATACAAACAGACGGACACACACTGTGTATTACAGATGTTGGGAATAAAAATGGTTTATTGATTGAAATAATAGAGGCATTATTTTGATTTGTCTTGACATCAATGCTGATTTATAGAGCTCTTCCTTCATTGATTTCTTCTTGTAGTCCAGACACATGGAAATGATAAAACTCTCACCAAAGCTCACCTTGGTGCTAATCAAGACTGTTCGATGCATGTTATAAATCTGATATTATATTTATTGCTTATCTTTATTTGAGGGGTTAGTACCCGTCTTAGGATTGTCCCCTTTCGGAAAAAAAAAAATTCAGATGCATCTGTTTTCACTTTGCACTTTCAACGGGCTGGAGCAGACAATAGTGTGAAAAACATCTGAAAATATGAGGCGACAGAGCTGCATGTGTGTTTCATTTCTGCAGTGTTAGGGGGGAAATAACAAAAGGAAAATAACACCACACACAGACACACAGAGACATACACACACTGGCCCAGGACCACAGTATAAAAGGCCCGCTGACCCAGCACTAACATACAAGGCAAATTAAAGAAAGGGGCAATAATAGGCGGGGCTAGGGAGGCGAGGGGCCGGGCAATTTGGGCAAAGATCAAGGACAAATGATTGTTAAATAAGTGGACATGTGCAGAGGCAGATCTGAGGGAGGAAGTCAAGTGTCCAGGACTGGAACTCGTGTCCCTGAGGCTGGGGAGAACAAGTTTTCTTGAGAGTTTTCCTTTATTGCGCGATAAAAGAAAAATAATCACGAAACATACCCAAATCCCCTAAACAAAAGCAATCAGTCACCCCAAACGAAAACCAAAAGCAAGTTGACGGTTTAATTTTTGCAGGGTCACAAGAGATTCCCATCTGGCCTTGAGTGGGGGCAGTTTGGGGGTAGATTAAGGAATGCCTTTCTCGTGAAGGGGCACAAATATTTGAGAGGCTTAAAAGGGCAGGAATACAAAGGCGGCAGTGGATTGTCTGATTATTAATGGATACCGGATATCCTCATTGTTACCCCCCCCCAAAGATGACTAAGTAAAAATAAATACAGACCAGTTGGTAAAGGGGGAAAAAAGAATACCATCGAAAGCATCAGAGGGAATGCGACCCAGAGCGGCCGCTCGGGAGCTGGTGGACAGCTGCGTGGGGCGGCCAATCCCCCGGCCCCGGGAGCGGGGGGCAGAGCCCAGGACCGCGCGAGCGCCTGCAGGAGACTCTGGCCGCAGAGGTGCGAGCTCCTCTGGACCCCAGAGATCCCCTCGGGAGGGCTCGATCTGACCTCGGGGCTGAGGGAGGACTTGGGAGGAAATGGAAGGCCCTTGAGCAGTGAAAGGGATCCTGGATACCTGGATACCTCCGTGCGGAGTCTGTGCCTCTGTTTCCCCACTGTCCGGAGGATGCGCCCTCCGCGCACAGACGTGGCAAGGAGAGGGTCGCAGCTCAGGGGCACTGAACCACCCCTCATTAACCAGCAAACTTGCATTCTGCCTGCCCGGCAGACCCTTTTATTACTCTGTTTTAATTCATTGCTTAGCCTGTTGCTGCCGCTGGAGCCACTTGGGGCTCCCCAGATCCCCTGCAGGATCTTTCCCCCAAGCCCGCCCCCTGACCCGCGGGGGCACGCGCGGGGGTTCGCGCTGAGCGCGGGCCGGGACTTGGCGTGGCGGGTCCCCTCCTGAAGCTCACCTCAGGCGGTCGCAGGAAGTTCCAGTCCAGTAGGTAGCTTTCTTCTGGCAGCACGGGATCTCCTTCCCCTCCCGAGACTGCCTGCTCCGGGCGAGTCCCACGATAATTGCGCATTTCTCTACATTTAGTGCTTTGGAGATTTAGCGAGCACGCTTTCATTTGTACATCGTCTGCCGACCACCCCTTCGCGTTAGGGGATCCTGGGCTCCCTCCCCACACGTACACACACTCATTTTTATTTTTAATAAATGATTTAAAAAATCAAAACAAACCTCTGCATCAGTCCGCCCAATTTTATGCTCCATCTCCTCTGTGTATATGTTGGATTCTCTCTGCCAATCGATGGGAAAGAGTGTTAAGGGGTATTTGCAATTTCCTTTGTCACTTGCCACTCTGTTTAGATTTTTTTACATATCATTTGTTTACCAAATCAGCTCGTATTTTCTCAGCCTAGGATTCAGGCTGGAATTAATTAATAGCCCAGGACGAGAGGGACAGGGCGGCGTTTAGAGGAGCCACCTCATGCGGAAGGGGGTCAGCCCGCATCAGGACCCCACAAGAAGGCTGTTGTGACAGATCGGGCCCTTTGTGGGCTCTCAATTAACTCAGCGTCCTTTGCCTCCTTAGACTTTTAAAAAACATCAAAGTTCGAGGCTGCGGTGGGATGCCTAGTCAGTCCCCTAGCCTCTGCCTCCAGGGGTTAGAAGATACTTGGTACCCAGTTCAGACTGTGTAGTTTCACTCCCTTGCTCTGCCGATATGTATTCTCTTTTCGTTCTTCTGGGTGTAACATACTTGCTTTCTGGTCTTTCTCACTGGTTTTCTTCTTTCTTTCTTTTTTATTTCTTCAACTAGATTAAATAGTAATTCAGTGTGACTGAGTTTGTGGATGATCTTTAATTTGATCACCCACATTGAAATTCACAAAGCAATTTATTTTTAAAATGGAGTTTGATAATGGTCGCTTCCTCAGCAAACATCCTTTAGGGTTTTTGTTTGTTTTATTCCACAAAGTAGCCAATTGCAGGTTTTCATGGCCATGAGATGGCAAACGGGACAAGATGACCACTTGTCCACCTCTGAAGAAAATCTTATAGGAAGAGCATCACAATTTGCCCACCTGTCAAACAATTAGCATCTGAAATGGCAGCAAGAACTTTGTCTAGTTCAGCAGATACCCAATTCTATGGCTTTTGAAATTTATTTTAAAAAATAAGTATGTGATGTATTTTGGAGACATTTAATTTTGCTTGGCCATTTGCTTTATCATTTATAAAAGCATTTTTGAGTATAGTATCTTTTTACACCAAATTTTGAAGCTACTACACCTTGGGGCAGCAAGGTGAGTAGTGATGCTGTCTGAGATGCTAAGGACTACTTTTGGGTAAATCAAAGAAAACCCTAAGGCAACCAACACCCTTACTTCAGAGCACAGCTGTTCAGCCAGTTCAATGTGGTTTCTTCTTGCTCTTGTCTTTATCATTGAACACAATTTGCCCTTATCTAAGATTCTGATAACTACCTTGGCAGATCAGTGATATATCTGATTCAGAAGGTAATCTTTTTCTTTTGGACCCAAAGAAAAATTGAGGGAAACCTGTTTTTCTGTTCCATAATGTGTCTTTGTTATCATGTGAGCAGAAGTAAGTTAATAAGTGGAACTTGGGATAAACAACAAATGATTGCCCTCCAAATACAAAGCTACACATCAATAGATAGTGGATCAGAGGAGAGAGAAAAGAAGAATGACTTTCCAGCTGACAAAAATTAGATTGAAGGGTTGGCAAAAGTGTCAAGGACACATGTGATGGCTTGTCCTCATCCAATGCTCGGCTAGACAAGAAGATATTTGAGCTCAGAAAATTCCAGATCAATTCCTTTTATTATGATTCCATGTTCACGGAACAACTTTCTGTTTATGATTTAACTTGCTGTAAAGAATTCAGAAATGATTAAGAATTATTTTCTAAATGAACAAATGAAAATACCACAAATGTCCCCAGCTTATATCAAAATTTAACTTGTTTAACAACTCTTTTGAATTTAATTATAGCTTTGGTCTCCATTAAATCTTGGAATCATTAAGTTTGATATCCACCACTGTGATGTGCTCTGGCCTTTTATGTTTTATGCTATTTAATTGAACATTTTTTAGAAGCTAAATCCTGCTATTTGGTGAACACATATATTTGATTATTTTATAGTCTTTGTTCCAAAGTCAATTAACCCTTGTCTTCCTTTAGTGAAAGGACCTATCAAATTTATCTCTTGATTGTAAGAGTTGCCTATTTGTTAACACTTTATGTTAAGTTTTTCTAGTATGGGAGACAATATTACATTCACTACTTCATAGATGAATGCACCTAGATTTTGTAAAAGTTTAATTCCTCCCTCTGCAGATGTTTGATGATTAAGTTGGATAAAGCATGTCAAAGATTTAGCTCCATGTCTGGCACTTAGTGCTAAAAATTGTATTAATTGCCACCCTTTTTAGCATGAAAGTCTTCTAGCTGAAACTTTGAAGGGATGGGGTATATTAACATCTGGTTTATTTTTTGGTTTTTTGCTTGTGGCTAAGAGCTTGGAATGTCCTTTTATAAATATTTTTGAAGATTTTTTTTCCTTAAAGTTATGCTCAAAGATTTAATAAAAAATTAAGATTGGTGCTTGCACTGTGCAATTCTTTTTATGAACTCTTTTAAGCAAAGTTGAAGTAGAATCCATCCCTGATCTCTTAGGGACCTCATTTTTTCATACTTTCTCCTCATAGGTAGTTTTACTCACTCTTCTCATTTTTCTGAATTGTGGAGTTCAATTTGTGATCTTCAAGAGAACATTAAAATTAAAGAATTATGGAATCATTGCATTTTCAATCAGAAATGAATTTAGACATATCTGATTTCTAGAATCTAAGCAAATTTTAAAATTTCATCCATGGTAACAAATTTCTTTTTAAATGATCTTGATAATTTCTTTAGCCATCTACTAAATTATGTCCTCTAATTTCCTCTTCACACATTTTCCCGTCCCTTATAAAAATGCTTTCCTGTTAATGGATCAGGATTTCTTCTGATGCCTTTTAAAAATCATATTTTGTAATTAAATAGATTTTTTCCAATTTCTAAGAATTAAAACAAAACTTCCTGGTTCTCTCTAAACATGTGGCACAGATGGCATTTGTGCTAGCAACCTATTAGAACTGTAACTCAGTGGGAATTTGTATGAGAAACTGTATATTATCACCAAATATGTCTCCATTTCACATTTAAGGTTTGGTTTTTTTTTTGTTTTTTTTTTTTTACGCAATTGTTGTCATCCATTCGGGTGATTTATTTATAGCTTACCTGTTAATTAAGTTTGGGCTGTTCTGTCCTGCTATAATGGTGATAACTCTGCTATTCTCCAATGTTTTCAGTAAATTTCAAAGCAAAGAGGACTCCAGTTTTACTGTCATTTTTCTCCCATCTTGAGTATAGTTTTTTGTGGATTACTTTATATATGTAAAAGGATGCCATAAAAGAGTAGTCTGAGGATTTGAACCAGGGTCTGTCATAATTTGTTGTGTGACTATATAGAAACTACCTTGAAAGTTGATCTTTCTTCATTTCTTCATCTGCTGTGGAGGATGGAGGAGGTAATTTTTCTCCCTTATTATAAAAGTTTTGTGGTGTGTGTGTGTGTGTGTGTGTGTGTGTGTGAAAGAGAGAGACAGACAGTCAGACAGAGACAGAGAGATTGATATTCAAGTTACCTCACTAGATGATATAATTTAAGAATCCAAGGAAGAAGAAAACTGTACTATTTTGACTACCTGCTCTAGACCACACCCTATGTTAGAGATGCTATAGGTATTATTCTTTTTAATTGTATTTTCACTCATATTCTTAGACAATATCTTTTGGAAGATCATGGATATCAAATTTCCAGCTTGCTAATTTCTTCTCTATCTGATACCATGTTGCCAATCAGATTCTAAAAACTCAATTTTGTTCTTTTTCATAATAATGTGTTCTTGTTTTAAGAATGTGGTAGCTTCTCTTGCTTTAAGTAGGGAATTGATTACATGTATCTGTTAAGTCTCTATTTGCTCTAGAAACTTTTTTCCATAGATGATAGTTCTTATGAATTTAAAATTGGAAGTTTAGCTTGTAAGATTTTGGCGTTTCTCAAATGTTTATTTGTTGGTCTGAGCATATCTTTGTCCTTGAGTTTTATAGTGGGGCTGATTTTGCCTTCACTGGTTATTAGTAAGGTTCAGGCTATGTTGCATAGAGGCATGTGTATGTAGCCCATCTTTAGAGCTCAAATATCACTGTTTGTCTGGATGCAGCTGCCAACAGAATGGAACACTGTTTTTCCACCTCAAGAATCCACAGGTTCTGGTGACAACTATTTCTGCTGCCCTATTTCTGCATAAAGGGGAGGGAAGGCAGTTCACATTGCCTAGTTATTTGGTTCTCAAATGTCCACGTACAACAAGAAACTCACAGGAATACTGAAAATTTGAATTTTGTGAGAGAAACAGCAATATTCACCATTTGTCAGACACTACTAGGTTAGTGATGGCAGTGCTACCAGGTTACAATTTCAACATGAGGTCATGTTACATTTCTTTAGATGATACTGCATTTTGCGAAGCTGGTATTTTGGAGTTTTCTTTTATTA
This sequence comes from Talpa europaea, assembly GCF_964194135.1. Lineage (NCBI taxonomy): Eukaryota > Metazoa > Chordata > Mammalia > Eulipotyphla > Talpidae > Talpa > Talpa europaea. The sequence goes on from NC_140071.1 coordinate 24,450,071, forward strand.
AAAGCAGATATCATGTGAAAATCAGGGCAAAAGATGGCGGTATTCCAGTATGATTCCAAAATTTGAACATTTTGTAGTGCCCAATACCTATAAATATCCTACTAATAAATATTTATGGATATTTTGGAATAGAAGAAACTACTTTTTTTCTTTCAGTGATAGGCTTTGCCTTTTTTAGAGGCTGTTAAGTTGTTAAAACGCTAATATTTATTCAGTTATTTGTACCTAACACTTTAGATAGGATATTTAGGAATTTTTTTGGCTTTAGGGGAATATGAAAAAAATTTCTGTGACACTAAATGTGGTGTGAACAGAAAAGTTTGGGGAACCTCTGGTCTAAAATTTTCCATTGTGGTTTCCCAATCAATAATTAGGACTGTCCACCCAGGGCTTGACCTGAGTCTTACCTCTCTTTTTCTGAAATTGGAGCAGCCCTAAAACTGTTCTTAATATTTGCAACAGCTTAAAATGCTATTCTTCCCTCTGCTTTCTTCTTCCATCTGCTTTCTGTCTTTCAGAGGTTTCTAAAAATTTCTGTTCCATTAACACCAGTCCTTTGTTTTCCAATGTGAAGTACTTTCAGGGTGGGATGGGGGTGAGATGGTGGGGAGGAAATAAATGCTTTCTGCTTATATACAGCATTTATCCTATAAACCACAGTGGAATCTTTAGGTAGTCTCTGATTTGGATACATTTTTAAAATCTTTTTGTTTGGTTTTTATTCTCTTACTAGGCTCTCCCCTAATTATTTCTAAGCTATCTATCTTTTTTACTGCACCCAATCTGCTATATTTTGGAGAAAATCCTCTGCTCTATTTAGAGATATTAGCTGTTTTACCACAAATATCTTTTTTATAGAATGGATTATTTTTCTTTGCCAGCTAGAAGGGCAGAATTTTATCATGCTTCCTTGAAATTTTACTTTTTTAAAGAAATGTTTTCCACATTATTTTCATAATAATTATTGGCATTGTATTTTAGATCTCTTGGTAAAAATGTAATACTTGCCTGAAGCATTATTTAACTTTGGTCTCTACATTGGCTATTGTAACTCCATTAAATAGTGGTTTCCCATTAATTTAGACCATAATAATAATAATTTAGACCATTAAACTCAGAAGAAATATGAGTTTTTCTCTTCTAGTGTATCTGTAGTAGATATTTGCATTCATAAACATTGATATATGATTAATGTTTTGGCTTGCATGTTTGACATTTTTATGAATTTCTCACTCTTCTGAATTGAACTTCTTAATAACTTTTCCCTTCATAGTTGCTATAGTGCTGAAGATTTCCTTTGGTCACAAAGAGAGAAAAAATAATCCCTTTGTTTTAGTCATTTTAGTCAATTCTAGCAGACTATCATAGACTGTGTGGCTTAGAAAACAAACATTATTTCTCAAGTTCTAGAAATTGTGAAATCCAAGAATAAGGTGCCAGCTGTTGGGAATATTCTTTCTGATTTAGAGGCAATAGTTTTATTGTCATAGACTCACAAGGCAGAGAAAGGAGAAGCAAGCTTGCATCTCTCACCCTATAAGGACACAAATCCCATCTTGAGGTTCTACTCTCAGGACCTAATCAGGACCTCCCAAAGGACCCACTTCTAAATACCATCATATTAGGGGTTAGGATTTCAGTGTATCATTTTGAAGCGTGCATGAACCTTCAGTCCATATCCCTCTCAATCGCTTTTCTTTCTAGAGCCCCTCAATTGGTTAGAAAATACAAAAGAATTCTTCAACCACGTTTATCTGCTTCTGCAGATTGAGTAGTTGAGGGAAGATCAGATGAGGTGGTATTTACACGACATAAAATGGCTGACTAAAAACTTTAACTGGCTTTTGGTCAATACACACATGCACACACATGCATGCACACATTCAGTCGGGGATGGGCGGATATATAAACACAATTCATTCCTAGTTGGGACAAGAGACAAGGACTGTAGGTCATAGTTGCCATAGTATGTGCCACCCAGAAGTTTTCAGTTGATGGTGCTAACCTAGGGACATAGCTCTCTCCTGTCCTTGACTACATCCTCATTCCTCCTGTGATGCTGCTGTGTCACAATTGTCTCCACCTCTCTTGTTAATTGTCTAGCAGTACTATTGATACATTATTTCTCAGGAATCCATTAGTTTAGTTTAGTGGATGAGCTTTAGTAACTAAAGAGCACCCAATAGGTGGGTTTTAGCGGGTGGACCAGATAGCAGAAAGGCATCATGGTTATTTCAGTGTTAAGAAGAGGAGGCATCACCGTCTGTGAACCCTGGAGCATGCAGAGGGTGCAATTAGCCATTGGGCACCTGGAGGTGGGTTTACGGAATGGATGTGCACACGTTAGCCACACCAAGACTTTGCCTCGAGTCAGTCTTGTGTGTCTTTTAGGTTTTTTCCCTCCACTCCACACTCCTTAGCTAATGGTCTACACTGACTAGGCTGAGGGAATCTAAGCCTTTGTCAGTGCAAAGTGAAGGAGCTCTTTACTACCTCTCAGAACATTCAGCAGAATTGCTCCAAACCTTTATATTGGCAATGTAATTATTTTCCACAAGTTTTGCAAAGACAAATAATATATAATCAAACCCCATTACAGAAAGTTTAAACCCACTAACTTGGAATTTGTATTAATAGCTTCGCTGAGTTAAGATGTGTCTCTGAGTTGACCCATTATTAACAGACAATACAATGTAGAAAAATAATCTATAGAAGGTTCCAATGAGAAAACTGTGGAGAACTTAAAAACACTAGGGAATATGCTTGAAATCTTTATTCTGTATTTTGTTGGTCTATTTGGAGTTTACATTCTAATTGGAAAAAAAAACTTTGTAATTAATATTTCAGCTCTTTCCACAAAGGCAGATAGCTGCTCTATTTCTCCAAAATTTGTGAAACATCATGATTGCCGTAGTTTTGTCTACAGCTGCCTTTGAGATGGAAAACTTAAATGCATTTATTTAAGGAATATTTAAATGAAACTTAATTTTGCAGTTCGGGTTGTAGGACTGATCATGCCCATATAAACTGAAAATACAAACCAGTGAAGAATTTTCCAGGTAAGGATAGCTGCAATGTTCCCAAACTGAGATAGTGATCTTGACAATAAGCTCAGCTTAGCAGGTGAGGTTTCATATATCCTATTGCTTGTATAAATATTTGAATTTTTAAAGGATTGCATAAAACTGGGTCACCATAACTTGGGAGAAGAGAAAACACTCACTCAAAATGTAGTCATTAAAAAATCGACAGATTCCTTTGTAAAGAAATCTTGTTTTAGATATGCTTATAGTGGTCAGCAGGTCGAGGTACACTAGAATGAGGTCATCGCTGTGTTTGAGCTTGTGAATCCCCAGTTAGCAGCAAGAAACCGCTTCTCTCTCACTGCAGCACTATGGAAAAATAACTGCACAGAGTGGAGAATAGCCTGTTTTATATTCTCTTCCAGAAACATGGATCTGAATAATAAAAGTAGTGAGTCAGTAACAAATCAAAGATGATTGAAATACTGCTTTGTTTTCCAAAATTGGGTGCATCTTGGTTATCTTTTCTGGGTTTTCTTTAGAACATCTATTTTCTTTGTCACATGCATGCCTTTCTGGTCTCTACAAATGGCAATCCATTCCCATTCCAAGCGATGTTCGTATTTGCCAATGAACAAAAGCACATTCCGTTGGCAAATATTGCTTCAGAGGATGAAACTGAAATTCAGAGAAGGAAAGTAAATTACTCACAGTCACACAGAGTAAGTTGGTTGGAAGCACAAGAAGTCAGTTCTTCTGGCTCCTGACCAAATTCTCTCTGTTGTCTTCAAAGTTCGGTTCCTCCTGATATGATTTCAAAATGCTTAGCTATTGCTTAAGTTTCACTTTCAGCTTTTGATATGATTTGACCCTGGAAGGGCAAGTTAGATTGAGTTGATTCATGAGCAAACATTGTAGAGAAAGTGATAAATGTATTTCAGAGTTAAATATGTGTAATTAGAGAGCAAGTATGAATACCTTTAATAGAACCTCACTCTCTACTTCCAAAAGAAGGTAAAGCTTAAGTGTAATTTTTCATGCCTATTGTTTAGAAAATGAATTATGTATAAATTGTTCCTAAAATAGCAAGGTAATTTATTAACATACTTTCAATGACTTCTGGGAGAATGAGCTAAGACACAAAGGCCATGTCTGTATGTGATCATGGAATTTACCATTTCAATGTGGATTGAGATTTTGGACATCTTAACAGGAAGTTTTGGGATGACAATGCTACAGATGAATTATCTTCTTTATCTGCTATTTTATACTATAGAAACAAAAGTAAAATGAGTAAAAAAGCATTTAATTGACTTCATACAAATGTAATTTAAACATCTGCCATGGAACTGGTTCACCTTTGTTTTTATTTTATTTATTTTTTCAGTCTGCCTCTCTTTCCTTTTTAGTAAATGTGAAACATGACATAGAATGTGAAATTTTTATGAGGTTTCCATTTATGTCAACTCATTCCTATTCATTCATTATTTATTTGACAATTAAGAGAATCTGTACTACTATTCAGTATATGGCGTCAACAAACATTTGTTACAAAGCTACTAATTTTCTTGAGTTCAAAAGAAGTGGAAGTCCTAAAATATTCTGGAGTGCCAAAACATTTAAAAATGCAAAATATTTAGTAAATAATACTCTAAGTTATTTAAATTGCTCTCTGTGTGTGGGAAGGTAGAATTTTATTAGAAATATGAAAATAAAAGAAAGATGGAAGATGAATAAAATATATAATCAATATGCCACAAATTAAACATGGAAAATTTGACTCAAACTATTTTTATATATTTAGTGGATATTTTCAAAGTCAGATGCTGGTCTTCGTTTAGGTGTTAGAATGAAAAATACAATTTTTCACACTGCCGTTTATAAAACACTATATCAGATATGAGTTCATCCATAAAAACCTTAAAATATAAGATTTGATTCATGATTAGAATTGTAAAACTTTACTCATACAAATTAATTTCAAACATATTATTTATGTGTTAAAGCCTTTAATATCTCTAAAGTTATAATAGTCTAAATGTTTATAATAATTTAAATGTTGTTGCAATATCTCTCTAAAACAACTCAGTGTCTTATGTTCAAAGTGACAAGACTAAAGAACATTTGATAAAATAAGTTTTATGTTTTATTTGTGAGAAAGACACTTAAGGATTTAAATAAATCTTTAAAATATTTACATTTTTACTTCTGAATTTTTATTTTACACTTTTTTGCAAAAATGGGTTTTTCTCCTTATATTTGATGTAGATTGCAAACTTTAGATTTATAGTTCAACACCTTGCAACAAATTTTGTAAATATTCGGTGGGGACTTAGTCTTGAAATATAAACACTTCTTGCTATTGAAGCACTGAAGAAAAGCAGAACCCCTCATTTATTATGAGACATCCAGAAGACTAAGAGATTTTGAGCTTTTTTTCTTTTTTCTGGAACATCTTCTTCAACAAGAAAAATGAAATGTCATCATGCTAAGGTGAATCATAATAAATGTTATGTCTTGTCTGACACTGAAAATAAATCCAAGTAAGTTTGGAGAAATATTGGTGGCTTTTTCCCCCACAGAGGTTTAGATCAGCTTTATAAATTAAACAGTATGCGTTGACAGCCGAGGGGGCGTAAGTAAACTATCCAGTAGATAATCTCCATAGAAACCAAAAAAGTTTAACCATCTCAATCCAAAATTGCACTTCTGGGTTCAGCTGTTGGATATAATAAAGGTGGATCCTTCTTTTCTTCAAATTAAAGGTTATTAACAAAAATGGCTACTTAAAATGTTTGCTATAAAATGACTTAGAGGTGACACACACGTATTTGTGGTTGTGGTAGTGATGGCAAGAGGCATGTTTTTCTCTGAAGTTGTCTAGAAATCTTTGCTAATGTGTACAGAATGCTACCTTGTTGGTCAGGCATTTTTCTAAGCATTTCATATATATTACCAACTTAAATCCTATAGCAGGGATTGGAGATTCTGTTATTCTCATTTTACAGATGAGGAAACTGAGGCACAGAGAGTCAATTGCCCAAGATGCAGTTTCAACTTGACCCTGAGCTCTCGATCTGTCCTATCCTCCCAGTTAAACCTCATTGTTTCTATACATGGATACTCTAGCAATTGGTTTGGTGCCAAGAAGAAATATTGTTTTGAGTGATAAAATCTTAAATCAAGTTTGGTGATCCATTATTTTCTGGTGGTGTCATTTGATAGACACTGGAAGGCAGCTTTTTATGATTTTCCTGCTTAGAGTCTGCAAGTACCTTAAATGTATATTATTGCCCCCTCCTTTGGTGATGAAGTCTTGTAAAATATATCAGGATACCTTGGCTATTGTGAAAGCCAATTAATGAGCATAGATTGTGTTTATTTAGCTAGTGTATTTGTTTGATTAGTGTCTCCCCACCACCAATTTATATCTACCTAAAGCCTGTGAATGTGACTTTATTTAGGAATATGTCTGCATTAAATGGGGTCATAGTGGGTTAAGATGGACCCAAAATCCAATATGATGGCTGCGCATATAAGAAGAGGGAAATTTAAGCAGAGACATTGACACAAAGGGGAGAAAGCCATGTGAAGGAAGAAGCAGAGATTGGGGACTGATGTAGCTGCAAAGCAAAGGACCAAGGATTGCTGACAACCATGAGAAGCAGAGGGAAAAAAGGATTCCTCCCTAGAGCCCTTAGGGAAGCAGGGTTGACTATGCTACTGAATTCCAGAAGTTTCACTGTGGTGTTATCTATTCTGAGAGGCATAAGACATTGCTGTCAGTTCTGTAATGTTTTCTCTTTTATTCATTCCTTTTTCTTTCACAGGGTCCACATTTTGTCTAGAATTGTGCCCTTGCCAATCAATAATTATTTTCTTCATAATTAAGCAGCATCTATGATGGTTCATTTTGTTTATCAACTGACTATACTAGAGGATGTCCAGCCCAGATGGCTACTAAAGCATTTGTTTCTGGATGTGTCTGTGAGAGTATTTCTGGAAGGGGCTAGCATTTGAATGGGTAGACTGAGTAAAGGAGATTGCCCCTATCATTGCCGTGAGCATCATCCAAACTGCTGAGGGCCTGACTAGAACTAAATAGTAGGAAAAGGGCACCTTTCTCTCTGCTTGAGTTGGGACATCCATCTTCTCCCACCCTTAGATGTTAGTTCTCGTGGTTCACAGGTATTTGACCTCAAACCAGAACTTAAACAATCTTCCTGGTTCTCAGGCCTTCAAGCTTAAACAATTCCTTTAATCACTCTCTCTTTCTCACTTTCCTCCCCTCCCCACAATATCCTATTGGTTCCATTTCTCTGAAGAACCTTAATAAAGCATCAGAAATATAACAGGCATGGTTTCAATTCTTAGGTTGGCCCATGCTTAGAGCAAACTGATACAGAAATACACAACTATAATTCAGTGGATATGGGGTGGAAAACAGAGAGGGTAGGAGCCACTTGCCTTTTGGAGAAACTGTGTTTTAAATACAAACAAGCCATCTCTGTCTATTTCTATTTCTAAATTACAATAGGTAAGCAAGCACATTAAAGACTTTACAAAGAAATGCAAGTGATTATTAGGCATTGTCTTGTTTCTCCTAAATGTACTATAAATTTAATAAGTATGAGCCCCTAATGATCAAATTTTAGTGTTCATAGCTGGTGATAGGAGATGTAGTTTTTTGAGAAAAGTAACTTTTTTAGTACTCTCAAGTAATGTGAAATCTGTAACATTTTATTTTGCCCTTTGTGTTACCAAAACTTTATCCGCCTCTCGTTCTAAAACTTCTTATTTCCTCCATGAATTTGGCGAGAAGCCATTCTGGTAGAACCTTAGCAAATGTCTACAATCATTCTAGTCAGAATAAGAGAAAGAGGCTGAGAAGAACAAATTTCCTATCCTTCCCACCAGGTTGCTATTTCAGGATAACAAGGGATTGTTTTCACCAAAATTACTAGGGGTCTTCATCCAAAGTACTCCTAAACTTTGCAGAAGAGGATCATCTATGTTGTGGTTATTCTACAATACACATAACAATTTGTTGAAGAGGGAAGCATTTGCTTGTTTTTGTCTATTTAAATTAAACTAGTACTTGGCCTGAAACACTTGTCCTGCCTCCAGCAGAATTTCAAGTAATGGACTTGGTCCAGTTTGTAGATATTTGTATGGTCATAGCTGCATAAAAGAGACCGCCCCCTCCCCATTAAATGCTCAAAAGCATTTAATTACTTTCCTTCGAGACTTTAACTTTAACCCTGTTTATGACTCTTAAACCACTCTAGAGGGCAATATTTTTTATTGGTGACAGATTGCCCAAACTGTTGCCATTGACCTAATCTCCCTGTGCAGACATGACTGCATTCTGCTGAAGAGTATTGTCTAGAATGAGGAGGTGTGTGTGTCCCTATTAAGGCAAGTGCTTTTCTTGTTGCTCCAAATCAGATCTGTTATGCATACATCCCAATTTTCCCTTGAAATCCAGGCATTGGATGGAGTTAAACTGATACAGTTGTATATCTTTAGTCTCTAAAATAGTTTCTCCTTATATAGGTGGAAATTTGGTATTTGGTGTCTCCAGTTTTTCATGACAGGATTTGGGTAGCCTAGGAGGAAAGGTCTGTTGAGGAGGCTGAGATTGAAAACCAAGTGTCAGGAAAATAAGGGCCTATTTTTAACATTGTTAATCAACTTCAGACACATCTCTGACCTTTGTGCCACAGTTTTCACATGTGTGAAATGATTCTATTCGTAGCTGTACCCATGTATGGAGTTCTGATTATTGCTGGCTCATGAAGATAAGGGTTAATTATTTCTGCCAATGGTAGTGTCAGTATCCATTTGTTTAATAATCACATTTCATTATTTCTACCTCTCCCAGTAGTTCACGAAGCAGGATTCATTGGTTTAAATTACTTGAGCCAGAATAAAATCAGTTTAATGTGTTGCATCAGTTAAGGAGCAAGTAATGACAGATTTGGATAAAAAATAATATTAAAGATAATTTGATCTTTTCTGCCTTATCTTATTGTATATAATGTATATATAATCATGTATATGAATGTAAATATATAACCTCTTAATTATTAACATTTCAAAAGATTATTTGGCACTGATATCAATGAGTCCTTGCAGGCACCTGGCACAAGTATGTATATAGAGATAACAGATATTTTGACGAAGCGTTTTTTGAGGTAAAAAATATGTCCAGTTCTGGCATGGAAACTTCAATCAAGCACCTTTTCCCCTATTGCTGGCTATGAATTAATAGGAGGAAAAAGCCAGCTCATTATCGGAACCATTCTAAATTGCAATCCAAAATATTAAGATGTTTCAATGTAATGTTTGATCAGAAAATAATTAGCCTTAAATTATAAGTGTACTTGAACAATTTTAGAGGAACTGTAGAGTTTTTGTAGATAGGTATGGCTTGTAGCACTCTGAAACTATGAAGGCTTACTGACCAAACAGCATGTAAAGGCGAATTCATTTCCTTTATAACTGAGGAACTAATAAGTTAAAGCTACACCAAACTCAATCACATATTTGGAAAAGGTTATATTTTGTGTATGGAATATAATTCTGGACACTATGAGTTTAAGTTGCATCTGTCAGTGCTTGGTTGATATAAACACTTTGGTGGAAGTTCAGCTACAAGAGGCCAGTAGGTTAGGAAAATTTCACATGACATCCAAAGCATAGATGTCTCTCTGTCTTTCTCGATGCATGCATGCTTGTGTGCACACTCACTCCCTCATACAATATTGTATATTTGACATTGTCACAATTAGTGGGTAGGAAGGAATCTTTGCTGCTTTTTAGGAAAAATGTAAAAACTTTTAACACTCACACATATTTAAATAGCAATTCATATATTTAAGGGTTAACTTATGTAAAGGTCTACTAAAATTTTTGATTTTTAAAATCTGTATTTTTATCTACTCAACTTTTGTGCTTTTCAATAATGAAAGATAACAAATATACCTCCCCCTCCATTGACATATCCCTGTAGTATAAAAGAAAACATAATAAAATCTGGGCTCTCACTCTATCTAAACTGAGAATTTATTTACTTAACTTTAGGAACAGATGTGATTCATCACAGTAGCCCATAAATAAGGTGTCAAACTGTTTGGTTGATCAATGGATATAAATTATTGAAAAATAATGTAATTGCAAGGTCACCAAGGAATTGAGCTTAGTGTGATTTTAAAAGGAAGATTTTCCATTCTTAAAATTATACACACACACATATTTAAGAATGAGTGATTCCATTCTAAACGGCATTTCTGGCCTTCAAAGGCAGATTTGAGTTTGCTCATAGAAATAAATAATTCTTAGTCTCGATTTGAGTTTCATCATTGTCCTCATTACAAACAATTCTATTGGATATCTTACATAATACCCCATGGTAATTAAAACATGTCCACAAATCATTTGCTGCTCTTCAAAATTAGTCTTCAAAATTGGAGATTAATTTCCTTTCCCTTAAATGTGGGCCATTTATTACATTCAGTGACTTACTTTTAATAAATAAAATATGGCGGACATGACTGTGTGACTTCTAAGAGTGGCCCTTGGCTCTTTCATGAATTGTATTCTCACAGCTGCCCTGTGGTGAGGACACTTAAGTGGGCTGTGAAGAGATCTGTGTTGGGGGGCAGTGCATTTCCTCAACAACTAGCACAACTCACAGCCATGGAGGGAGCCTGCTAGAAGGTTCTTTATCCTCTGTCAATCTTCAATGACTGTGTCTTGACTGAGGTGTCGACTGTAACCTTGGAGAGACCAAACCAGAACCAGCTAGCTAGTTAAGCTGCTCCTAAATTCCAGACCCATGAAAGCTGGAGAACATATGTTTAGGATGATTTTAAATCTAAAGTTTGGAGAAGTTTATTAATACAGTAATAGATAATAAATATTTATTTATTTAGGTCCACAGGAGGCTGGTCATGGAGACTTTTTTTTTAATCTTTATCAATAATAGAATGACTGAAGTTGGGAAGCCTGTAGAAAACCTATTTTAGGATAGAAAGTTATTTAAATTGCAACTGGATTACTGCCAAATTTGTTGTGTAAAAGAAAAGGATATGACAAAATAGAAATTAGTTGCTAATATTGTGTCTATTATTAGTAAACTGCTACGCAGACATCTCCGGCTACATGTGAATTATACTTAGTGTAGGATGTGGGTGCATAGTCAGAGTTCTGGAGTCTACAGAGGTCTAGACATCTCTGAATTTATTTCCCTGCGGATGTCTCTGGAATAAAAAAGGAATTGCACTTTCTTTATACAAATTGAGGACATTTACTCTTTTTTCTTGGTAGCTGCCAACAGGAATACCCTTTCAGGAAGTGAAACTCAGAATTTATGAATGACAATTTTTAAAATGACTTGTCTATGTATTATAAAAGAAATGTTGAAGGGGAAAAAGGAATTTTAATGAGGCTTAGCAGTTTCTTCTTTCTTCCCTTCCTTCCTGCCCCTTTTCTTTCTTCTTTCTTCTTTAGATGTTTAGGTAAAACATTTTCTCATGTTATTTCTGGAGATACTTTGCAAGGTAAGGTAGAGAAAACTTGAAAGAAAAGTTTGAGCATAGGCAGAAATTTGATAGTTAGGTCTGTTATATTTGAATCTGTTTTATTCATTTTATGACCTTTGGTGAATTTTTTACCTTGTGTAATTTTTCAGATTTCCATTGTAAATAGCAAAAAGTCTGTATTTTTATAAAGTATTATGAATTAATCTTTGTTAGTACCTTTGAAAATATAAAAGTGTCACATAAACACAAAGTGTCTGGATAAGACTATCCCCAAAGAAATTGCTATCTCTGAGGCACACCACAGGGTTTCCTGCTAAGGAATTGGGTGTCATCTAAGTGTCAGATTTACTTGTACTTGACAATGGAGTCCTGTCAAGCTGAGATTTCTTTATATTCTGATCATAGAGAATTGTCTGATTTCAGATACTTTCTTCTTCCTACCCTTCCACAACTGAAATGGACATTCAGGGAAAGACTTGATCAAGAGAAAGAACAATACTGACTGCATTTGGCTTCTGAGAAATATTAAGTAATATATCTTCTGTATCTAAACAGAGTTTGGGGACACCAAAAGTATTTGTGGGGCCATTTAAGAAAAAAATACAAAAAAAATACTTCTGTTCAAAGAGAAAGGGTGTATTACTGAGATACCTTCTATGAGGAATTTGTTGGTTAGCTGTTTTCTGAGGAGTGACAGTTTCAACTTGGGCTATTCACTAAATTTTAGTCTTCTTAATGGTGTATAATGTCAGGGTAGATCTTGGTTTGTAAAAGTTTTCCAATAAATAAGCATCTCTAAGACCATCTATTATAAGCCTACCAGCTGGGATTAGATATCTCAGGTCCTTTCTTGCTCTAAATTTCTTTCCTAACATCATAACACAGCTAAGGGTAAACTCTAATTCTGTAGTTGTTGGAAAGAATCTAAATTGTTGATATTGCTTTTAACTGTTTATTGTATCTTATTTAAAATTGTTAAGTGGAGTACAGAATTTGGGATGATGAACTGAAGTTCAACAAGAGCAACTGAAATAGAGAATTGTGCTATGCACAGGACCTGGAGGAGTACGCGTCATTTCTGGAGGATCACACTGGGCAGAGCGATGAAAGACCTGGGACATATGTTTTTATTAGGGTCCATAGGTTGAGTGCTTTAGGTTAAGGCTGGATTAGTCCATTCAAATAAAAAGAATGGGATTTTGGAAAGTCCCATCAGGTGTTATGTAAGTAGTATGCAAGGCGTGCAAGTGCTGGGTGGCAGGAGGCACATATCACAATGGTCATTTGGGGAAGTGACACCAGGAACTTATGTTTGCTTGTAACTGCTGGCTGCCATCTTGGCATATGCTTTCATGATTGCTTAGACAAACAAAATGATGAGACAGCAATATCGTGGAGTATCTTAGCTAAACACTTAACACTGTGGAGAAGGAAGAATATGGAAGCAATATTTTGAGAAAAGTAACACTAGTATTTTTTTCTAATCACCGTGATTAGAACAGAACATCAACAGATATAATAGAATAAATAAATGAATGAGGAAGAGAAAAAAATTGGTTTTGTTCTGATGCCAGTTTTCAAGATCTAGGACTGTTTCTGGGCTAGGTACAAGACAGTGATGAACTCGGTTATATATGATTTTTTTTATAAAACAGATCCATTTTTTAGTGAAATGAGGTGAAAGAGCAATCAATATACGGTAGGCAGAATTCAAGATGGTCCCCAAGATTTCTGGGTTCCAGCATACACACATCCTGTCAGTGGGTGATTCAGCTTCGAACCTATGTACTACTATGAGACGATTTTGCAGATGTAATTTAGAGTCCAAATCAGTTGACTTTAAGATAAAAAAATCATCAAAGTAGCTTCACCCAATCACAGTAGATTTTTAAATCTGGCTTTAGGGTTCCAAGCCAGAGTCAGAGATTTGAAACATGAGCCCAAACTATTCTAACTTGAAGATGAAGGGGGTGAGGAGTGGGTCATGTGACAAGGTGTAGTGTGGGGTTTTGATCTCAATGTGTTGGATCACCACAATGGAGAGGATTCGCTTACAACTCAAGCTGATCACATAATTATAATATGATTTATTGAGGGAACTCTTTATTATTATAATGCAAACATATAATTGAGTTGGCAGTAAGAAGGGAGTGAGAGAGTTATGAACCACTAGTACATGCATGCGTACCTGCATGGTAATGGCAAAGGGGTCTAGAACTCCCTTGTGATCTTAGTTCTCTTGTGATCTTAGTTGGATGGGATGTCAGTTCATGTTGGTAGATGCCAAATCTGGAGAAGGCTTTGAAGACTTCAGTGGTATGGAGCACAAAGCAACTGGCTTTATTTCAGCTTCTGTGCTTATACTATTGCAGAGATGTACTGTCAGAGCCACCTGTTAGGTGTTTGTTTTTAACTTGGCCTACCAGCACAGCCAGGCTTTTATCTGCCCCTGCCTTGTGTGTCTGTTTATCAATATCCTCATAAATAAGCGATCACTTTCACTTTAGGTGGTTCGCATATGTCCCTCCATTTTAATCACACCCACTCTGATAGTTTGGATCCTTGTAATATCAATACAAGTAACAAAAGGCATGTGGTAGCCTGTAGGAGTCCAGAACAGCTTCTGACTAGCACCCATTAAGGAAAGAGGCACTGCACACCCACCACTAAGAAAAATTCAATTCTGCCAACAACAAAATTGAATGTGGAAATGGGTTTCACCCCTAACACCCCGTAGGAGATCTGCCTGGTTAGTACTTTGTTTTCAGTCCTGTGATGTTCTGAGCAGGGATCCCAGCCCCACTAGATCAACCTTCTGATCTACACATCCAAAGCAATAAATGAGAGTTGTCTTAAGCTGCTGAATTTGTGGGAACTTCTTGAACAATAATTGTAAACTGATACATGATAAAATTTGTGTCATCATTGCATTTTATTTTAGTCCGTGACCCTAGCAAGAATGAACAATGAACTAATTCTTAGCATGGGCTGCTTTTGATATACTATTATGCCTCCACTTTTATTGACACACACGTGTATCAGTCATGTTCCAGCATTTACCAGCACGTGGCATTTTGACTAATACACTAATCTCTTGGCTCCAAGATAGTCCCTAAGTATTGGAATGAAATACAAAACCATTAGGATGTTTTCTTCATAACTGTTTCTATGCTGAGATGCCCCAGGACTGTATATGTGTACTCCTGCTCTGCGGAGCTTAGTAGGGTGGCTTTCCCCTCTCAGAGCCAGGGCACCTTCTTGAAACCTACACTCTACTATTCCATTGCCCATTTACTGCATTGGGATCTTGGATCATGATATCAATTGTTAATTTTGAGTGTGGCCTTCAATTTTCATGTTGCTGACAGGGCACTGTAATGTCTGCTGCTTGTTCAGTACAATGTGCAGACCACATAGGTCGTAGAATCACTGATCAGAGGCATCTACACTGTCATTCTTTCCTCGAGCTCTTGTGCTGAGTCTCTGAATCTCTGCTCTCTGGTCTCTAGGAAACTGCCTATTCCTTTTATGTACAAATCTTTTTGTTTTTGTTTATGATAGGGAGGGCTGGACAAAAGAAGGTGATTAATAATGGAGCTCTGCAGATCTCTACGGAGGAATTCTGGCCATTTCTGGTCAAGCTGACTTTCTCAGAATGATTGATTCTCCAGGAGGGTGGTGAGGGAGGGACTGGGGTGATGGAGAATAACCATAAACCATTACTGTGATCAACTAGGCTAAGCTGCTGAGTCTAGCTCTCATTCGTATTGCATGTTGATTTCATTCTTCCATGCTTTGTTTTCTTTTATGAAATATATTCAGGCATGTTTCTGTGGCTCTACATTTCAATGATGGATACATGTTAGGTTTGTCCATGAGTTCCTGGCTCTACTCAAACTAAGGAGGTGATCTGGCACTTATGTAAGGGTTCTCAAATACTTTTTGATAGAACTCCAATTCACTAAAAACTGAGGAGGGAATCGGGGGAAGTTATTTGAGAGCTGGGTTGGCCTAACTAGTACAGCAAGCAGCCTGGACTTGGGAGCAGTTCAGCTAGAACATTTGCAAGTCTTGCTTTGAAGTCATCTCTCTTCTTTATATATATATCAAAAGTTGCTAAACAAACAAGCAAACAAACACTAGTCTAAGGGCGGTTCCCTGGTGAGGTGTGAAGTACTTTGAAAATTCAAATGTAATTGTGAATTGCAAATGGTATGCATTTACTGGTAACTTCTACCAGATTCCAATTCTTCTTAAAAATATTTATTTTTATTTATTTATGCATACAAGAACTGGGGTGTAGGCCAGAGGTGCAAGGGTGAGAGGAGTCACCAGAGACAGAGTGGGGAGCAGAACAGGTGGATCTACTGAAATACGCTGCTGAGGGGAGCAGCAGGTAAGACAGGAGAGGTCTGCTGCTCCCTGGCCAGGGATCGAACTCATGCTCCAGTGGCTGGTAATAGCTTGATAATACTGAGACTTTAGCCCCTGTGCAACCAGGGAGGCCCCCAGATTGCAATTCTTTTTTTTTTTTTTTTTAAGATTTATTTATTTATTTATACAAGCACTGGGTATAGTCAGAAGTGCATGAGGGTGAGAGAATTCACCAGAGCCAGAGCGGGGAGCAGAATAGGCAGACCAATGAAGTACACTGCTGTGGAGAGCAGCGGGTGTGGCAGGAGAGGTCTGCGTGCCATGTGGGACCCTCACCCAGCAGCCTGGGATCAAACTGGTGCTGCAGAGGCTGCGGGCAGCTTCGCAGCCCAGCGCTCAACCACTGTGCCACTGGGGAGGCCCCAGATGCAATTCTTATCTTATAAATTTAGACTTCCATACAATCAGTGAAAGATAGATCAGCATTTCATTTAGTGTTACTTTCTGTCATGTCCCTTAGCCAGAAGTCAACCATTTTTGTTTTTGAAGAAAAAGGAATTTAGAAATAAGATTTATATTGAGTGGCTATAATTGTTCCACTATCTATCTGCTGTCTTTCTAAATGAAAATAAAGTCCAAGTATTTAGACTTTAAAATTTTACTACAGATGGATTATTTGTCAAACTGGGGGGGAAGGGTCTTAACAATGAAAGAACCAATTTCACCATGATGTACTTCCTAGCTTTTGTGGGGGAAATGAAAATTATAGGAAAAAGAGAAAGAAATGAATTATTATCACACAAGTGACTTCCATTATCAAAATATCTCTGGTTTAAGAAACACATCAAACTATTTGTTTAATGCGTCCACTATCTTGAAAGCATTTTTTTTTTTTAAAGAACACGTTCTATTGAGATGCACTTGATACATTCTTTTGTCTAATTGGACTTAAATTTTACAGGATACCATTAAAAGCAATTAAGACCTCGGCTCTCTGTGTAACTATTTACCTTTTCCTTGGAAGATTATTTTGTGTAAGGATAAGCTTTTGTATCTTGTAACCATATCATTCTCTTAAAAGTGTAGAAGATATTTAAGTAAATATTAATTCCTTAATACAGTTAAGGTAGAAAAAGATCTATATTTTTAATCGTTAAATAGGTTAAATGTTAAAAACTGGGTATTAAATATTTAATGTCATTGTTATTTTTCTATGTTATTACTGGAGACAATCTTGCATGGAGTTTTTCTTGGCTCCTTTTGAGTTTTCATTCTCCCTCAAAATGTATAATTCATGGGCGCCCACATACTCATATATATGTTATCAGTTTGAACTGATTACATAACATACAACCCACAGATTTTGCTGGTCTCGTCATATCACACATACAAGTTTATCTCACTTATTACTCAACATTCTGGCATAAGAAGACTGAATATCACACACATACACACACACGCACGCAAACACACTTTAACAAATGGCTGCCAAAGAGCTAAGAGATGGTGATAAGATTTAGAGTTGTAATTAAACTTCTGCACCCACCATGATAAAGACTGTGCTAACACTTTGAGAAAGCAAAAGTACTGTCTGATGTCTGATTCCTGCTTCAGGGTTGCTCAGTTGGATAAAAATAAGTCATCGCCTCTTCCAGTTCCATTGAAAATCTCTTAGATTTTTTTTCCCATCACTTATGAATCCAAGGATACTAGGGAGCATAGATCGCAGAAAAACCTTTTCTGTCGTAAGCTCCAGATACTGGCCAATGTAAAAATAATTCTGTAAGTCATGTAACTATGTTAGTTTTTTTTCCAAAAAACAAAACAAAACAAAACAGTTACACCAGATTTTTAAATCAATGAAACAAAATAGAATTTATTTTGTGTGGTTTCATACTGCTATTGGCAGTATAACTGGTATTTCGTTACTGAATGGGACCCAAAATGCAAGATTTGCTGCTGTAGTCAGTGTCTAGTCATCAGTCACTTCCCTTGTCCCTTTGTTCCACATCACCACTTCTTGGCAATACCTCAGGGGTTATTCAATCATCTACATCATTTGGAGGATCTCACAACCAAAGGGTTAAAGCTGGATGAGTCCAGGTTCAGGAAAAAAAAAAAAAAAAACTGAAACCAATTTGAGGATTTAATGGACTTTAATGCAGAATTTGGTTGCCAAAACTGAAAACCCACCAGAAACTTTAAGTGAACTCAAGATTAAAAAAAAACGGAGAAGCTACTTTGCCTCTGAATTAGAGAGACAAAGGCAAGAGACCAAATAAAGAGAATGCCTAGGAATAGACTTGAGAACAAAGAGATTTTAAGAGACACAGATACCATTAAAATCTTACGAATAGCAACTGGAACTTCACCTCTTTCATCTTCTATGATCAGTCTCCTCTCATTCTACAGAATGGCTCTTGCAAGTATTCCCCAGTTGTTTAAACCCCCCTACCCTTCACCTGTCCACTCATATATTCAACTGGTTCAACTCTTTGCTGCCACTACGAACTCAGCTGACCTTTCTGTCACCATGAGGGAGTGTCTCTCTCCGAACTATTACACTCTCTGCTCAGTTGGATAAAAATAAGTTTTGAATTCTGTTTCTTTGCCACTCACTAGGGAATTTAGATCCTCATATTAAAATTCTCTGGGCTTTCAATTCAGTCCTTTAGTTGATGACTAGAAGCAGTTTTTCAGCCTGGTACTGCACAGTTGTGACATTGGTACTTGACCAAAAGCCCATCTATGATCAGTGGCAAATTGGTAATGACCAGTCATTGGCAGTGACCAGTCTCAGTGCAGAATAAAGTAGGTTCTTACCACAGAGGCATGAGTAAAATTACAGGACCAAGGCCACCTCCCCTCCACCATGAGGATCCAGCAAACTCTTGCTCACTCCTATACACTAAAGGATAAAAATGGGGAAGGGAGTAATTTGAAAGACTGATAATTGATTTGAAAGGACATTTGCAAAAAGTAAAGAGAAAGTTTGAAATAGAAGAGTTTGCGATAATTGGGTACTCTCAGGAAGGTAAGACTTCTTGGTAGGGTGAGGATTCATGAAGAAATTTAGATTACTGATGGAAAAAAAAAAAGAAGCTATTTTTACTTTGTATACCTGAAGGTCCCAATTCATGGAATTTCTTGAACTGAAATATTTGGGGATGTTGACCTCTGTTATTTTTCATTCTGTCCACCACTCTCTTTCTTAAATGTGCTCCTTACTTGACCTCAACAGCATTATGCTTTCCCTGTCTTCTTCATACCTCTGAGTAGCTTCTTGTCCATTTACATAACAGGTTGGTGTACCTCCAGTCACTGCTAACATGTTTATATTATATAAAATGTTACATTCCCCTCTAGGCAAATTTTAATCCCATTCTTCTTTGATTATCATATTATCATGATCAACAACAAGCATTGACTCAACACCTACCATAAAAGCTGCTGAGCTAGAACATTTGGGAATATTCATTGATTATTTTAAAATTTGTCTTTATATAATATTTATTTATTTATTTATTTTTTAATATTTATTTATTTTTTATTTATTTATACAAGCACTGGGTACAGTCAGAAGCGTGGGAGGGTGAGAGAATTCACCAGAGCCAGAGTGGGGAGCAGAGCAGGCAGAAGGACCGAAGCACACTGCTGAGGGGAGCAGCGGGCGGCAGGAGAGGTCTGCGCGCCATGTGGGACCCTCCTCCGGTGGCCGGGGAGCAGCCGGGGATTGAACCGGTGCTGCAGAGGCCGCGGGCAGCTTCGCAACCCAGTGCTCAACCGCTGCGCCACCGGGGAGGCCCTTTATATAATATTTATGTCTTTATATAGATGTATATATAAATCTATGTATATGCCTAAGTATACTAACATAATATAATAATAATCCAAGATTAAATAACATAGTTCTATGAGTAACAAGACCAAAAATGATGTAGCATGATTCCTATGGGGCAACGGAGAAGGAGGAAGGGAAATAAATTTGATCTAGGATTTGAATGAAATAGAATCATGGTAAATAAGTGTGGAGTAATAGAGTCTGGTGCAAAGTGAGCAAGAATTGTAAGGATATTTATGCATTAGTGCATAAATATATTTAATGCATAAGCATACATATAATTATGTATGATATCTGTAGGAGGGAGGTCTGTGTAAGGCAGTGGTGGAAGATAACAATGGTAGAGACAGATTTGGACATCTTTTCAGAGGGAATGGCTGGGGATTTTGAAGAGAAGTCTACTGAATCAGAATCAACAGTGTTCTGTCCAACATGAGGATTATCTGACTTTATAAGAAACTTTTATGTTTCTTTTAAATCAAACTAAGTTTGATTTCCACATAGCCAGGACTCTAGGATGAATTTAAGCTCAATGGGAGTTTACTTTCTCAGTTTATTTATTTATTTATGTTTTTAAAGATCTTATTTATTTATGCATACAAGAGCTGGGGTACAGGCCAGAGATGCGGGGGGTGAGGATTCACCAGAGACAGAGTGGAGAACAGAACAGGCAGACTACTGAAATACACTGCTGAGGGGAGCAGTGGGTGAGACAGGAGAGATCTGCTGCACCATATGGGTTGCTCCCTGGCCAGCTGGGGATCGAACTCATACTGCAGAGGCTGTGGATTGCTTCATAGTGCTGTCTTAACCCCTTGAGCCACCAGGGAGGCCCCTACTTTCTTAGTTTATTACAAAAAAGTTCCATTTTCACTCTCTTTTAAATTCTATGTCATAAATTTGGAAAGTCAAATTGTTTAATGATTGGGGGTAGGAGGACAGACAAGATTTCTGTCTTATAGGGGAATATCTTTTCAATTTAGATTGGTATGAGGTCTGAAATGTCAGTTCTGGAATAAAAATTAAGACAATAAAGGGGTATCAGAGCCCCAATTTAATTCTGCAAAGTTGTTCATGTTTTTCTTAAAGAAAATTTTATAATCCTATATGGGTATTTTGGCTCCATTGTTTAAAATAATTGGAACATGAAATAATAGAACATGCAGAGATTAATCTTAGCATGGAAGAGCATCTTTAAATTTTTCTTAACAATGTGATTTCCAACTGCCTCAATACTCCAATTATTTTGACACATAAAAAACATAGATAAAGCAAATCTGCTGGTCTACTTATTTGCTGCAGTAAAAAAAAAAAAAAAAAAAAAAAAAAGACCTGTACAAATATGCCCCACTCAGCCTATGTGGGTGGGGAAGAAATAAACAATTGGGCTTATTTGGAATAATAATAATAATAATATTATTATTAATGGAAATGGGACTATTATATTTCTCTTCCAAATGTCTGGTTTTTGCCTGTATTTAAAACAAAGATAAATGGATCCACTCAAGAATCTTGATGGAGTACATAGATGGCCCCATTTAACTGGTAAATAGAGTCCCATCTGTGAATATTCTTGCTTTTAAATTAAATACACACACACACACGTACATGTACACACACACCACTTTCAAGATGAGAAAGTCTATGGATAACTAGTTAGAATTAGGTTTCAGTATGAAATAATTAATAACTATTATCCTTTTCAGTCTGTGAATGAGACCTGTAACTTTTAGCCTTGCATAATACAAACATTTTATAAATCTCTGCTATTCTTCCATAGGTTACAAATGCCTTTATCACTGCATACACATTCATTAACATGCACTTGTTTACACTTGTGTACGTATTCTAGGCATGCATATAGTAATCCTTTCTGACTGAACAAAAAGCACAACACATTTAAATGAAAAGCTCTGCAAGCTTAGATCTACAAAAAATAGCAATGATACATAACACTTTTAAAGAGCATTTCATTAATAGATGGATAAGAATATACTTCTTGCTGTACATCATTTAATTGTTATGTATTTAAAATGAGACATATTTCTAATATTCTTTTCAAGGTTTCACATACTTCAAATTTATTAAGTCAGTTGTTAGTGGCAATGACATCACAAGATGAATTCAAAGCAATGATTGCTTTAACATTTAAAACGCTTAGAGTGTGCTGATTATTCAGGCTGCTAAGTGAAAGTACAAATGTCAGTTTAGCTATCTATAATCTCATACTGTTTAAAGGTTCATGAATTACACATGCTGTGGATAGAAATGGAAGAACTGAATTTGACTAAAAGACCCTTTTCACAAAAAATTTGCTGAAATGGTTTCTTCTAATGTATTTTAGTGATTAATCAATTTGATTTAAACTGTTAGAATTATTTAAGGTCTGTACTTTGGATTTACTGTGAACTCAAAGCATGTTTATATTTATTGCATCAACTAAGTAAACAGCATATGCTTAATGCTTTTAAAATGCTCTCCAGTAAAATTTAGGTCAGTACTTACTTGTTAGCTCTCAGCCACGAAGATATATTGACATATTTGATTAACTGTGTGTTTCCCCTACAGTTCTTTTTGTAATTTCTGCAATTTTGTCATTGGCAAAAATTCAGTGTTGACTGCTATCATATGCTTACAGATCTTTTACTTATTTTTGTACTTTTTTAATATTTACGAACTTAATTCTAAATGATGTTAATCTTTGAAGAACAAAAATATTCTAGTGTATAGATATTCTTTAGAACATAAAAATAGAAATACTCAGGATGCATTGGCTTCTTATTAAAACAATGTGCTGATGAACATGGTTTCAAATATAGTGAGGACCAAAACTGAGTGAAAATTAGGATTATTTGAGATTTTAATCATTAGCTGACCTATTAAAACCTGTAGATGCCTAGTATTATATAACCATATTAGTGAACCGCAAAATCAGATCGTCTAGTAGGAAATATTTTATCTCTTCTATCCACAAGCAATTCCTGTTTTTGATACAGATTATTGCTGGTAAATATGAATGGATCAGTACTATAATGAACACTAGGAAAAATAAGGGAAGGTAATTCAGACATATTAAGAAGAGAAATGGTTTTATTGTATGTTAGCATCCACCAAAACCCACTGTTCTACTGAAGATATTTCGTAGTTATAAATCTTCCCACCCACCCAGGAAAGAAAAGACAAAAGAAAAATTATTAAAACATTTACACTATGAAATAAAAGACTGAATGAATATATAAATAACCATACCACCTGGGGCAATAAAAATTTCTGCTGGTTGCTTTTATCCAGCAAGCAAAATGCCCTGCAGGATGGTGGGCATTTGGTTTAAGGTAACAGTGTGGAACCACACACTGAAAAATAGGAATTACAAGACTAATTTCATTTAGTGAAAACACTGAGGCTACCAGAAATCCCTGGTTGGGTTGTAAATTCCTCCTCAGGGTGAACGGTGTCAGCCTACATTATTGACTGGATGTAACAGGACTTGTATCTAAGGAAAGAGGCCAAGTAGAAATTATCACAGGATTCTTTCATTTGTAGTTTGTGGAAAGGTAGATGAATCAATTGACAGGGTACATTTGCATCTTGGTTGGAAAAAAAGGATGCAGGAGTCAAGGGTTCTGCCCCATGTTTTTATGTGGCCCCTATTGTCCATGTTTCTTGGTGGTTCGTCTTGCTCACTTGTTATCTGGGTCAGAGCATGTCTCAGATATCATCTGTGTATTCCCATATATTTGAAAGTCCTTTGGGTATCTTCTCTTGGAGGTCACTTCAATTCTGGCATATTCGAATCAGAACATCTTGTTTTCTACTCCAAGTCAACCTCCCTTCACAGTTTTGTGATGGTATTTCAGATTTTTTTTTTAATAGAGGCATGTTTTATTTATTTATTTATTTATTTGTTTGTTTGTTTTGTTTATACATGCACTGGGTACAGTCAGAAGCGCGGGAGGGTGAGAGAATTCACCAGAGCCAGAGCGGGGAGCAGAGCAGGAAGAAGGACCGAAGTACACTGCTGAGGGGAGCAGCGGGTGGCAGGAGAGGTCTGCGCGCCATGCGGGACCCTCCTCCAGTGACCGGGGAGCAGCCGGGGATCGAACTGGTGCCGCAGAGGCCGCGGGCAGCTTCGCAACCCAGAGCTCAACCGCTGCGCCACCAGGGAGGCCCGTATTTCAGATTTTTAAGTCATAGAGAGGTTCCCAAAGAAGTCATATCAACATTTACCCCTCCTTGCCATCTTTTCAGCTTGCCATCAGACCAGCAACCTGCTGTCATTTCTACCTTGCCTAGGGTTTTAATATTTTAAATATATTTTTCTAATCAGTCATCTTCATCCAGGCTATTTAGCCAACAGTCTTCAAACTGCCAGACAATTAATATAACTAAAATATTTTCATATTCAGAAGTTGCAATATAGTAACACATGATTGTGTGTAGTTTCAGCAAGTCTAATTTTCCAAGATCTATTCAGTATGATTTCCCTGGCCTCATGTTAGCCTCCTTTGGTGCCAACCAGGTCACTTTCCCTCCCAAGTTCTACGTATGCAATTCCAATTTCTATTGGAATTAAGATTTCACATGTGGGAATAACCCATGTTTTCTTGGCCTATCCCAAATCTATCAAGTCCCCAAACTCATTTAAAAAAAATTGAAGTATTTATTTTATGAATTTAACATTATATAAATTTCAGGAGCACATCACTGGGAATCAACATGTGTATATTCTATGTTAAGGTCACCCCAGTATGTGTAATTCTATTCTCCATACCATTGTCTTCTTGTGAGTAAACACTTCCCTTTCCCTACCCTTGTGGTGACCACCAAATGGTCTTATAGTCCAAAAATTTATTTTTGTATTATTTAGTTTGCCAAGCTCATTTTTGATGGCCTTTAGTCTAGTCTTCAATGTATGTGTATGCACTTGTTTTTGACAACCACTTTCAGAATCACTTTGCCCATCTGAAACCACTGGGAGTATCTGAACCCCTGGTTATGTTTTTTAAACTCCCCTCCCCACATCTCTTAGCAATCCTTTTATCTTGTCCCTTCCAGCCACTAAGCTATGTAGCATCTTTGTTTTCCCAGATCTGATCTTAATGGTCCTTCATTAATTGTTGAGCTTTTCCACATCAGTTGGTGAGAACACTTATATAGTGACTCAGAGGTGCTTCCTGACCTTGAGTTCCATGAAGTTAAAAAAAATTTCCCACAAACTTAGTGGAGGAGCTCTATTTGCTGGAAATCAACCACACTATTTTGGGTGGGCATGAGTATGATAAATTGCAGTACTTTATAATTTCCTAACTTCTCCCAATAATATACAAATGTCCCCAAAAGATACAAAAGATAAAATTTTGGTTCTCCTCACTCCTCCAAAGTACTTGTCAGACAATTACTGAATATTACATTATCGAACTGAACTGAAAACCAGGTAGAGGGAGAGGAATGATGTAATGGGGAATAAGACACTGGATGTTGAGCTGACAGAATACCACAGAGTGGGAGAAGGGATTTAGCAGTTTGCTATAGAATGGGGCAGGTACATGAGGGTCATTTGATTTCACAAACATTTGTCGAGCAGGGGGTAATTTTACCAAGTTTTATTATTTGCTCCACTCACTGCACCCCTCCGCTTTACCTCATTTTCATTTTATTGATCTGAGGTGGAACATTTTATTTTTTAAAAATTCAGGTAATTTTAATATGCAGACAGAGTAAAAAAACATTGATATAGGACTTTGTTACTCAAAATGTGGGAGACTAAATTTCCTGCTATCCCCTAAATCTCCAGAATCAGAATGAATTTTCACAAGCTTTCCCAGGTGATGCAAATGTACAGTGCAGTGTGAGGGACACTTCTCTATGGGGTGCATTCTGATTTCATTTTAAGAAGCCACCTTAATGAGCTGAAAATCTAGTTTAGTATCACCTTGGACACATTCACTGCATCTGAGTAAGACATAGCCAGTAAAACACTAATCATTACTCACATGCTGAATGGGTCTCACAGGCTGAATGGGTCCCTGAAAGCAGGGAGGGAAGAAGAAAGAAAACAAGGCCAATAGAATGACAGGGCTCCCCCAAACCTGGCAATTATTCCAATTAGCCTTGGATCCCTATATTTTTTCAGGATCATTTTCGTGTATAGTGACTCAGCCCCTCCACCTCCTTCCTCTCTACTCTTCTAACAATTTCTCCCTCCCCCAAGAAAATCTATTTCTTTGTTGATCATCCAGAGTTTTAAAGCTACTTATCCAAAGCTTCTTATGGAGAGTATTAATGCTAATGGATTTAGTGCTAACCACGCCAGTCAAGATGGCAACCACATCCATGAAAGGATATTCCTGTTTCCTGCCTCTTTCATGCTGGGGAAGTAATCAATAGGAAATTTGGAAAGGATGTGTGAGTGTGTGGGAGAGAGGACATAATCTTCTAATGTTGACAAGGGCTCTCTGTCTTTCAATAACTGACTCAAAGTTTGTTTTTAAACTTTGAACATTTGAAATATTACCTTTATCTGAGTAGCCCTTGGTTCTACGTCACCTTTGGTTCACATCCAAAGTCATCAGGCAAAAAGGTCTAGAGCTGCATTGTTTAAAATGAGAGGCAGTGGCCACATATGGCTACTGAGTATTTCCAACATAGTCCAGATACTGCACTGTATATACTGCATTGTGAAGACAGTACAAAAAAGAATGTCAAATACGATTAGCAAATTTATATTGATTACCTGTTGAAATCATTATTTTAGGTATATTGAGCTGAATATTATTAAAATTAATTTCAACTACAACTTTTTTATTTCTAAAAATGGAACTACTAAAAAATTGAAAGTACATAAGTGGCTTCCATTATATTTCTAACAGAAAGAACCAATGAAAAAGAACTGAATAGCCTTTCCAGGCAATAGTTTAGGTCCATATTTGTTCTCACTCTAATTTAATTAAAATGCTAATTTATGATGAAGTATTTTTTTAAAGATTTATTTATTTTTATACAAAAGCTGGGGTACAGGCCAGATGTGTGGGAGGGTGAGAGGATTCACCAGAGACAGAGCAGGGAACAGAACAGGCAGACTGACGAAATACCCTGCTGAGATGAGCAGCAGGTGAGACAGGAGAGGTCTGCCGCTCCATGTGGGATACTCACCAGCTGGCAAGCGGGGATCGAACCGGCACTGCAGAGGCTGCAGATAGCCGCACAGTGCGAGGCTCAACCTGCTGCACCACCCGGGAGGCCCTTATGATGCAGTATTTCATTCATAGACTTAAGTGATGGTTTTAGGAAGCACCTAAGACCTGGGTGGCAGGGGCAGAAACAGGAAATGGAGAAACATTACAGATAACAGGATTTGAACCAATTTCTTCCCTCTTTGCATCAGACTATATGTAAAATTCGTAAGCTCTCATAAATCATTTTAGGATGATTTTCAGTCATTCAGGAAAAAATGTGGAGTTAAAAAGTGATGCCATTTAGTGTTTGAGAAGATATTCAGGAGATAAATAATATCTAAATCAAATATTTATTGAACACTAGCTATATGCAAGTCACTGTACTATGTGATGTTCCATGCTGAAAGATTTCATATTTTATAGCGGAGATGAAAAATATAAGGATTTTTTTTAAAGATTTATTTATTTATTTATTTGTTTGTTTGTTTGTTTGTTTGTTTATTTATTTATACAAGCACTGGGTACAGTCAGAAGCGCACAGTCAGAAGCGCGGGAGGGTGAGAGAATTCATCGGAGCCAGAGCAGGAAACAGAACAGGCAGACTGATGAAATACACTGCTGAGGGGAGAAGCGGGTGGCAGGAGAGGCCTGCACACCATGTGGGACCCTCACTGGTGGCTGGGGATTGCACCGGCGCTGCAGAGGCTGCAGACAGCTTCACAGCCCAGCGCGCTCAACCGCTGCACAACCAGGGGAGGCCCAAAAATATAAGGATATTTAACCTGTTAGATATATTACATCCAGACAAAACAGGTGAGTCAATGTCAAGAACATATAAACTACCAAAGCTGTGTTGTTAGGAATTTGGTGTGTTGAATGCTTCTTACCAGCATTCAGTTTATTCTAACTATATCAGTATTTTCAAATCAGTCTTCAATTACTTTTTTTTCTTTTCTCCTTCTATATTACTGAGAGTATTTAGGTGGTCCAAGTATCAATATCAGACATATATTAACTTTATGTTAATTCTCAATAGTTAGAATGGATAAGTTGTCAAAGTTGCAATAGTTATACTATATTTGGTCTTTCATGAGGAAGAATGTGATCATCAAATTGGACTCATTGATTTGTGGTTATCAAATACTAATTTTTAGGGCCTGTCAGGTAGATTTTATTTATCTGTGGATTATGATATGAAATATTTTTCTGGGATATCAACAATTTTTGATATCTAGAACAGATTTTCGTTTGACATTTTAAAAGGAAAATTATAAAACAATATATATAAGGAAATGATACAATGTGAATATAGACTAATGATTGTCAGTCTTAACTTAGAAGTTATAATGCTAACACAGATTAATTCTAAATGGAAAACAAGAAAACCCATCCCATCAAATGTGAATTGATAGACCATAATAACATGCATGGCAAAAGTAAGCAAGTAGGTGATCAGAATCAGTGAGAAACAACACAGTCATATATTCCATTGAGAAGAGGGTGGATATCATTAGTCCAGTGTTTTTCAAATATCAAGATAAACCTACTGGGGTATAATCAGAATTTTTTTAAAAAAAGAATAGCATAGAAAATAACATTATTCATTGCAAGTTGTAGGTATAATTCCTGTATCATGGAAATATTGCATTAGTTGTATGGATGGTGTGTGTGTGTGTGTGTGTGTGTGTGTGTTGTGTCCTGGTTAACCATATAAAATTTACCTCTTATTGTGGACAGTGATTAAAAAATTTAAAACCGATAAAAATAATTTTTTAAATGATAGCCATTAAAATGATGAGTCTGAAATCTACGGAAATTACATATTTCCCCTAAGCCACAGATCAGATTCACAAAAGTTGACATAGAAACTTAGTGACTCTCTAAACTTCACTATGCTGTTACTTTGTTCTCATCTCAAATATTCTATAGTTGAATACAGAAACAAAATTTTGTTTCAACTTCAAAAATATGCCAAGAGCCTATTACATCATTCTCTTACACAGGATCTTACAGGCTCTACAATACTCATATAAAATTTTCTTTTTAGTCATATTTTAGTTTTAAGTAAAAGCAACTATTTTCTCATATAAGAGAAAGGTGACTGTTGATTGTCTCTCTTCTGAATTGATTCTAGGTGGCAAATACAAATGAAAAGACAGTGGTTTATAGATGGCAAGTTATGTGGGAATATTTTCTGCTTTTCTTCCATTTGTTAGAAGTATCTGACCCAGGATAGATAACACCATGAATTTTTACCAACTGCTGAAGGGTTCATTCAATGTATTTGGGTGCAGGATCTTGTATGGTTGGCATGGAAATTGAAAAAGACCAAATAATATTAGCTAAAGAGATTACATCATTTGAAGTCTCTGAAAACTATTGTAAACCACTCACTATCAGTCCTTGTAAAAGTTAAATGGAAGTGCAAAAAAACATTCTGAAATAATAAAATTGTATATTCCAAATGGAAAAATAATTGCTTATGTGTTTCCTAAAAGGGTGATGTAAAATACTCATCATTGTTTTGCCATGTTACAAAGATACTGTTGTCTACATTCTTAAGACCATTAGCATCAACTCTAGGTAGGTATTAAAAATTCAGTGTCACATACTGAATTCAGGTAATGAAAATCAGGTGGAGACAATGTAAAGAACTTTGGGCAAATCTGGTTATAGGTTTCATTCTCTTTATTTCATCAACTCACTCTGAGCCACTGAGTCATGACAAGAGCCACCCAAAAGCAACTATCGTTTATTGCAAACTTGACAACTTGCTAGTTTCCTTTCACTAATATGCATGAAAACATAATATGCATGAAACCCATTCTAGGAATGTAGCTTCTTACCCTTTGATTCTATAAGTATCATAGGATTGACTTAGACAATTTTTTCCCCAAAATTTATGGGTTGCTTATATACATGTACAGGTGTATATATACATAACTTAGGTAGATATAGAATTATTTTCAAATTACTAGAAGAATAAATATTTTTAAATGCAGCTGCATTAGCCTCACCAGTATTTTTATTGACATCTTAATTGTTGTAAAAACATGTATTTTCATATAATTATCATTAACCTACAAACAATAACCTTCTGCATGTTTAGAGTGGTTACAGAGCTTGTTATTACAGACTGCTTTCAATACTGTTCATTTAGTATGCTGTGTTTTTAACACAAATGTAATCCACTCTGCATTTCCCATTTAAAATGCATAAGGCAAAGTGCATCATAACAGGATGTAACTATGTATTAATCAAATTAGCACAACACTTCAAAGGCTTGGGCTTTTTGCTGGGGTACTGTTAGATCACAATTCATGAAGGAAAGAAGCAACATAATGAACAGCTTGGCAAGGGAGCAGTTCATTTTCTTTCCAGAAAGATATAGAGTGGGTTAATTTTCATGATGTGGAAACACGTCGAGAAAGGGTAACAGTAAGCATTAAACTAAAGAACAATAAGTGGAATTTAGAATACCATGGTGGTTTTGCCACTGATAAAACATAAATTCTATAATTATTTGATGCCACAACAGAATTCCAATGACCTATTGTTAAATTATTAAGATCCTAGAAATACAACCTAGTATAGTCAATATTAATATTCAGAACCTGGCAGATTACAATCCTTTGTCATTATGAACAGTGAGCCATGTAGCAATGGAAAATATGAAATAGTGCATCCAAATACAGAACCGAGTGCACCAGAAAACATGCCGAACAATATGATATAGTTGTAATTAATTATTGATCTATTGATCAATGTTTGCTTTGCCTAATCCTAAATATTATGCAGTATGGTGCACACAGATGCAAAAGTATGGATGGAAATTATCTAGGAAAAATGATAAAGAGGAAATTAGAAGACCAAATAATTCAAAGTCAGTTATTTTGTTGAACATTCCACTGATTGTTATTATTCAATGTCTGTCACATGCAAACTTCCTCTTCATTGTTGCTGACAAATAAGAAATAGCTAATTTCCTTTGAATCTAAATTTCTTTTTTCTTGGCAAAGAAATTAGAATGACAGGAGCACAGAGAGATTCCCTCACCTACTTCCTGTTGGGTTTTTTTTCCTAAACAGAAGTACATGTTATTTTAATGTCAGGCTCGATTTTCTTTCTTACTATATAAGACCAGTCGTGTAATTGACTTGGAGCAAGAGAGAAAACAGACAATTTTCAAAACCAGAACTAGATTAAAGTAACCTTAATTTCTGAGTAGTTACAAGTGTGTGATGCTTTTTACAAAGAATATACTAGGGGAAAGGTTGAGAGCATGCTGGAAACTGGGCAAAGGAGAGAAATGAGAGCAAAGAAATGGGAAAGTCGAGGTGGGATAGAGAGTTGATAATAAGGACATAAAAGAAAAGAGAAATTGGTGAGGGCAGGAGTGGAACATACAGGCAAAGGAGAGACATGCAGGACCCCATCAGCAGGGCAAGCTTTCCTCAGTCACTGCAGCATGAGTTCGATCCCCAGCTGGCCAGGGAGCTACCCACGTAGGGCAGCAGACCTCTCCTGACTCGTCTGCTGCTCCAATTCTGATTGTATAAGGTGACAGTGATAGAGGTGGTATGATGGACTAGAGGAGTACCAAGGAGTTTATAATTCAGAAGTTCTGTGATCCTGTGGCTTTATGACTAAGAAACGCGGCTGTCAACTTTTTGTATGAGTATCCAGGAATAATTTTCTCATTTCTCCCTTTCTTAAATAAGATAAAGAATTTTTATTTTAAAAGGGGAGTGTGTTGCCAGGCATAACCAAAATCAACATTTGTCCAATAAAGGAACCCTTTAAATTCAGGAGCATTTGCATTGCTAAGTTTTACCACATATTTTTGGGTGTTGTTCATCTTTCTTTTTTATACAGAGTGGGATTCACATAAACCAATGTGTCTACCTTCACACTATTGACATTTTGGGCAGAGAATTGGGGGGGGGTAGCTGCCATGTGTGTTTTTTTAAAAGGTTTATTTATTTATTTGTTTGTTTATTTATTTATTTATTAAGAACTGGGGTGTAGGGCAGAGGTGCAGGGCTGAGAGGAATACCAGAGACAGAGTGGGGAGCAGAACAGGCAGATGTACTGAAATACACTGCTGAGGGAAGCAGCAGGAAAGTCAGGAGAGGTCTGCTGTGCCATGTGGGTGGCTCCCTGGTCAGGGATGGAACTTGTGCTGCAGAGGCTGTGGATAGCTTCATAGGTTGTGTAGGGTAAAGAAAAATGGCAGGCTTTTCTGCCTTCCCACCATCAGGATAGATGATGGATCCTTGCAGTCTTGAATGCATGCCTGATGGCGGGCACCTGGAGTAGGGTGTGGGCATAGGTAGATAGGATTCACCTGGGCTGAGACTGTGCTTTTAAGGGTGGCGTCACAGGGACACCAGCAGAAGCCAAGAACAAACAGAAGCCGAAGAGAAGCCAAGAAGCCAAGAAAGAAGTAGTAGAAGCCGAGAGAGAGAAGCAGAGAACTCCAGAGAGCCCAGATAGAGTGAAGACTTGCTGGGGGCTGGGAGGCCTGCCAGCCTCCCGGCCCCCCAGCACCCCTGCCTGCCGTGTACCTGGTAATCCCAATAAAAGACCTGCAAAAAAACCACTGAGGACTCTGACTCCTCCTCTACCCGGTCTGCGGGATCAGAACACCTGCACTACAGGTTGCATCTTAACCCCTTGTGCTACCAGGGAGGCCCCTGCCCTGTGTGTTTTATGAGCTTATTGGCATCCTTGGTCTCTATCTACTAGATGCCACTGTCACCAACCCCTACTTGTGAAAATATTTCCGGATGTTGCTAAATGTCCCCAGAGAACAGAACTTGTATCTGCTTGAGAAACACTAGCTTAAATCAAAGGTAGATCATATAGTCAGGACTTTCAAAGAGCAAAGACAAAGTAAATGAGAAACACTTTGTATTTTATATCCCATGTCACCAATTAAAAACATATCCAGGGCCTCCCCGGTGGCGCAGCGGTTGAGCGCTGGGTTGCGAAGCTTCCCGCAGCTTCTACAGCGCCGGTTTGATCCCCGGCTGCTCCCCTCAGCAGTGTGCTTCGGTCCTTCTGCCTGCTCTGCTCCCCACTCTGGCTCTGGTGAATTCTCTCACCCTCCCACACTTCTGACTATACCCAGTGCTTGTATAAATAAATAAAAATAAATATTAAAAAAGCAAACATTGTACAAAAAAGAACAATGATGTAAAATATATATAAGTAAATAATTAAATAAAAACATCCAGGTGAAAAGATAAAATATGTAAAAGCCCAAATCCATTAAAAAAAAAAACCTCAACACTTAAGAATACCTAAAGTTTCATAATTCCAAGGAGAAAGTAAATTTGAATTTTAAATAAAATCCAAAGACTAAAAGAAGTGCAAATGAGAGCAAAGAAATGGGAAAGTTGAGGTGGGGTAGAGAGTTGATAATAAGGACATAAAAGAAGAGAGAAATTGGTGAGGGTGGGAGTGGAGCATACAGGCAAAGGAGAGACATGTATATATATATATATATACACACATATACATATATATGTAGAGAGAGAGCGAGAGAAGGAGTTGAAGAGGGGTTCCTCTTTAAGGTCAAAGTCCACCAGATTTGAATGTATGACACCTTTTGAAACAGCTCACATGAATTTCATAAACACTTCATGAAAATTTTCCCAGAGAGACTAAAAGTTACAGTTAGGTCATTTTATACTCACATCAGTCACTGATTAGCATCCTAGCACAGCAGGACTCAATATGGCCCTTAGGTTCATGCCTGAAGTCCTATTTCCTCATAACTATGCTGAAGTACAGATTTAAGTGACAGGACTCTGGCATGAAGGGCTATTCTAGAAATCATTTTGGTGAAGACCCTGGTTTTGTTGGACACACTAGACCTATCTTGCCACACAGGACATTCATGGCGACTCATCCCTGTAAGAGGGCCTCACACAGAAATTTCCCTGAGCAGTTGTAAAACTTCAGTGTGTGCAACCGTCACCAGGAGGGCTAGTTAAAAAAGATGGATGGGTGGCCCCGCCCCGTCCTCCACCCCACTCCACCAGTGTTTCTGATTGGGGAGATCGGGTGCAGTCTGAAAACGTGCATTTCTGAGTTTCCAGGTGGTGCTCATGATGCTGGGCTAGTCCAAGGCCCTCATGTTGGGAATATTTGCCTTTGTGTTTTTCCAGATTAAGCCCATGCCTAATGATTCCTTTCAGCTGATTTTTTTTGTTTGTTTGTTTGTTTATTACTCAGGTCCTCCATTAGTGATGTCTATCTTACACCTGGTTATATGTTGCCTTTGAATATTTCACTAATTTTTTATGATAAAAGCTTTACTCTCCTATAAGGTATTTGCTCTGCCTTTCACTTATCACATAATGCTGAGTACACAAGAGATTCCTAATAAATGACTCCTGAATATAGAATGAATGGAGACAATGTAAAGTGTAAAGTTACAGTATGTTTTATCCTTTTGATTTTTCTTCATCAAAAGTAGCTACATTTTAGCTTGGCCTAATACCAACTCCATTTTCTTCCCACTTTAAATCTTTTTTTTTTTTCTTCTGCATATAGACCTCATTTAGGAAGAACAGAAACACATATTATGGCTTACATACTTCAACATGAAAAGCATATAAAAGGACTTTATAGCCATACTTCTATTTTCATTATCTAAGTGTATTAGTAAAAGCAAACCTATTACATCTTCCTTTTGGGAAGCCAAAAACATCTGGAATTTATGTTATGAGAAAGAGCTTTGACAGACTTTATTTGACAGGCACATCAACTGCAGAGAAAAAAATCACTAGAGGAAATGTTAAACTAAGTTATGATTCTGTCCTGCCAATAGAAGATTTAAGCTGGCTGGTGGGCTGTGTCCTGAAGATGCATTAAAATATGAAGGCACCAAATGGACAGCTGTTTCAGAGAGATCAACCCAGCATTATCCTAACTGATAAATAAATGTGCAATGTAATATATAATTCTGGTGCAGGGCTCCAGATCCGAGATGACTTTTAAGAGCAAGGCTCAAGTGATTTGTCACCAGACCCTTAGCAGCAATGCTTTGTGTAACATTGCTGCACATTTTGCTTTTATTTAATGGGAGTTATATCATTTTTATTTGATTTCTTATTTATATTTCAGGATTCTTGAAAGGTTATTCTGCTATCAAAGTGAAACTATGTATATACTGCCTAGCCATTTGAGCCCATATATATATAAATAAGAGATTTCCCCTGCCCTTGGCTCCTCTAGGTTCACTGAGAAATTTCACTTTTTATACCATGATCTATAAGAGGGGAGGGACATAATATATCTGTCCTTTTCTCCCCTCTGGCTCCAAATGTCCTCTGCAAATGTAGAAAGGAAAAAGCCCTCCCCCCTTTTAACTTCCCTTTGGCCTCATTATCTGCATAAGCATATGAATCTCGGGTTAACCAATGTAATATAATATTTGAAATTAAAATTGTCCCAGAAAACTCACTACATAGGAACATTTTATATGTCGTATTTAGAGATATTGTTTTTTTCAGAAATGTATGCTTTTAGAGTTATAGCTGCCTGCAAGGAAGAAACCCAGAAGTGTTGCACACACCAAGCTTTCTTCACTTCTCTTCTGCACTTGCTCATTTCCCCTCATGGTCAAGTTTCAACATTACCCTTTGGTAATGCTGCCCATGGGAGACAGAGGAGAAACCCCCACTGATACAGCACGGGTGCCTGGTTGTGTTATGAGGCTGGATGTTTCGATGACATGTTGCCCTCTTCTTAAACAAATCTGCAAAGAGCTTTTCTGCATTGCTGCATGTGAACATGGCTTCTTCCATGTCACTGGGAGACATGAGACCGAGGATGGTGAATACAAAAAAAAAATTCAAGATTACAAAGTCAAACATATTAAAATAGCCAAGACATGGAAACAACCTTTCTAGCCACTGATGGATAAATAATGGAGAATGAATAAGAGAGAATGAATGGATAAGCATATTACCATGGACTTATCCTCTGGTATCACATGACCTAATTAACCTTATCATACAGCATTCTCCAATGGGAACCATTTTGTGGGCAGGAGGTCTCCTCAAGATTCAGCATATATCTATATCATCTACATCTACATCATCTATATCTACCATCTATTGTCTATCTATCATCTATCTATTGTCTGTCTAGCTATCTATCATCTATCTATCTATGTATCTATGCATCTATCTATCTATCTATCTATCTATCTATCTAACTATCTATCTTCCAGTCACTAATCTATTCAGTAGAATTGAAGATGGGGACATTTCTAGTTTGATAGGTCAGGAATGATATGGTAAAAGTAGTTGTTTAAGATTGTTGAATGCTTGGAGCTAGTCTGCTTTAAGCATTTGATGAAAATACAAGATGCCAGCAGTCCACTTTGGATCTGTTGAATCAGAACAGCTTCGTGGGGGGAGAAAAGATTCTCTGTCTTCAGCAAACACCTCTGGTGCTTTAATGCTACTATATACAATTAATGATCAGGATAGTCCTTTTTGGACTATTTTTCTCCTAATATGTCTCTAAATCTGTTTTTTCTAGAATCCATATTACGTTTCTGACTTTTTGTCTTTCACAAGTTCTAAGATTAAAATGCTACTAGTCATAATAACATATGCTATTTCATTGCCTTGAAATTTTAATTTACAAATCTAAGTCTGTTTCTTAAAATTTGAAAATGTCTCTCAATAAATATTTTTCCCTTTTGCTTCACTTAGATGCCTCTCCTAGCAAGTCAGAGTGGTGTTGCTCCTTCTACACCTTGGGACATTAAAATTGTCACTAAGATGCTTTAACAGATAGGTATTTTTTTACAGGAAGTGACTGAATTCTGAATAACCCAACCTCTTTCTTTTTGTTCCTTGAATTTAATTTTTTACCAAATCTTAATTTTTTGCCCCTTCCATGTCTTTTTTTAAAAAAAGATTTTATTTATTTATGTATGCAAGAACTGGGGTGTAAGCCAGAGGTGCGGGGGTGAGAGGATTCACCAGAGACAGAGTGGGGAGCAGAACAGGAAGACTGACAAATACACTGCTGAGGGGAGCAGTGGGCGAGACAGGAGAGGTCTGCTGCACCATGTGGGTTGCTCCCTGGCTGGTTGGGAATCGAACTCGTGCTGCAGTGGCTGGTGATAGCTTGATAGTGCTTTCTTTGACCCCTGCAACACCAGGGAAGGCCTGCCCCTGTTATGTCTTAGGGACTTTCTCCTCCTACTATCATTGCCTTGCTTACGGGCACTTCAACATGGATCAGCAAATTTCAACTGGAATTTCGGTCCTCAGGTTCTTTTCCTTTCAATTTATACCAAACCAGCTATCAGATAAATTTGAAAACAATGAATTTAACATGTAAAAATCCTCCTCAGAAACCTATAGTATATCCCAAATACAAATAAGATCATGCGCTAACATCTCAGCATGACATTTAGATTCTCCACATACAACTTCTCAGGCAGATATCCCACTACTTCTTGATGGTAGTTCTCAGGCCGAGACACCTGCCGGCCCTATCTCTGTGATGCTGTTGAGATGCTTCCTTTCTGACTTCCATGCCAGTGTTAATCTCCTCAATCTTTGGCACATTTCTTAGTTCCACTAGCAAACTTTTTTGATGATAGGCAAAATTTCTGCCTAGAAGAGATTTGAACTTGCAGTTTATTGAAGGAGACGGAGCCATCTCTTTAACTCTATGGTTTAAGGACATACATTGATATAGAAGAAAGAATGTGATGTGCTAAAAAAAATACTTTTACATAATCTTCAGGAAGATGATGAGAAGAGGTAATTTGATCAGGAGGTTTGTGGAAGACTTTATGGAAGAGAAACCATTTGAGTCAGGTTGATGGAAGAGACAGCAGTTCAGGAGTCTAGCAAGTACATATTTGGTGAGTGGGGAGGAGATGATCAACTGATATAAGACTATGGAGTTAGAGGGAGCAGTGCTAAAGGGTTTGCATTTTGCTGTTCAACCAAGCGAAGAAGACTTTGAAAGCCTCTGAGCTATGGAATGATGCCATAGAATCTGTGCTTAAAGAAGATATCTCTGGTGTTTATACAACATGGATGACTTTGGAGTAAGGAAAAACTAAAGTTGATGATCAAACAGTGGGCTCCGTCATAATCTGTGCCAATGGTGATGAAGGTCTGATGTAGGGAAAGCAGCGAAAACAAAAGTTTTAAGAGGAAAAGCATTTTTGCACTTGACTCTGTAAACTTAGAAAGAGACAGAAAATGGGCATTTGGCATTTGGAAGGAGCACTGACTTATTCAGTGACGTTTCATGGGACATTTAATATGTGCCAGGGACTCTGTTGTGGGCTAGAAATATAAAGATAGAGCATCATAGCCCAAGCTGAAACTCTTCATAATCTAATCAAGGAATAAAGGAATATGAACAAATAAGATATAGGGATTTGAACAATTTAAAACCACACAAAATAAACAAAATCTATCTGTCTATCATCTACCTATGGCTATCTTTCTTAGGGAGCAGAAAAGCAAAAGTGATGGCTTACCAACATGCCATTTGAACTGGTACTTACAAGATAAATAGAAGTTTAATAAATAAGACAGGGAGAGGAGTTACTGATGCACAGCGAAAAGCTTTGCAAGCACATGGATGAATTAAAACACATGGTGTGTTTCTCTTGAGTCTGTGAGCACTTGGGAAGGCAGCAGAGATAGGAAGGAAAATTAGCTACATTGTGCTCAACATTTCAAATTGTTCCGAAGGTAATAATAAAACAGAAAAGGATTTAAAAGATGTCTGTGTTTAGAAAACTATCTTGGGCTGAAGATGAACTGGAAGGTATAGATTGAAGGCAGGCAATCCAGGAGGGAGCTGTTGCAATAATTCAGGTTAGAGATAATGAAGCTCTGGACTTGGGCAGCAGCAGGAGGAAAGAAAGTAGAAGATTAAATGTTTATGTAGTTGGTGAAAACTAGATATAAAGCACAGCTGAGTGTGGAAAGAGGTTAGAAGGTGATCGTGAGGACTTTAGTATGGATGGCTGAACTGCTGCTACTGCCATTAACTGAGAAAGAAAATATGGCTTGAAGAACAGGATTTATGCAAGAAAGGATAATCATGCCCACAGCTAATATTTACTGAACATTTACGTATCATGCTTATTCTAGCACTCTGTGTGGAGTAACTTTTTAACCCTTACAGTAGAGCAATGAAATTTATACTTTCATTATTGCCATTTTATAAATGAAAAAAAATTTAGGATCAGAGAATGAAAGTAACTTGTCCTAGGTTGCACAGACAGTAAGAAGCAGATCCCAGATTAGATGGTTCAAGAAAATTTCATTTCTTTATATTGCCTACCCTTGTGTTTAACAGTGGGACAGATAGAACTGTCTGTATTGGCGGAGAGTTGAAATTCTGAAGGTTGGGAAGAGGTAAAAGGTAGAGGTGTGCAAATGAGAGTTACTAATACAATGAATAATAATTTACGTGAAGGGAGAATGAAAAGGGAAATGGAATGATGAATCATAAGAGATCTTCCTCATAGATGCTTGGAAGTGGGGTGTGAGTCAAGGCACAACTCGGGTACAAGCAGAGAGGAAAGTGAGTGCATCTGTGAGAGCACAGATACTGCCAAGATGTCTTTACCGGCACCGAAATCAAAATGGTCAAGAACTGATAAATAGTTGTGATATTTGGCATTTGAAAATGAGTTTGTATCTTTTGAGAAGGCAGTTTTCAGCTGACTGTTATGGAGAGAAGCTGGAAATCAGCAGGTTGGGCTAATCTTTGCAGATGCAGAAAGGAGGTGATAAATACAGACTTTGCTATTTTTATTGTGATAAAAAAACACTTGAGATTTACCCTGTTAATAATTTTCATAATTATTATAATACAGTAGTTTTAACAGTGAGTATAATGTTGTACAGCAGCTTCTAGAACTTTTTCATCTCACATATTTATATCCATGGAAAAGCAGGAAAAAGCCAGAATAGCTGAGGAGTATGGACTGCGGAGGAAGTGTAGAAGGAAGAAGCTAGAAACAGAACAAGAGTTTGGAGGACAAAGAACAGTGGTAGTAAGTAGGTCTAAGAAGGAGTAGAAATGATGGAGGGGGGAGCATCTGTGAGCTAGGTGGTTAAAAAATAGAAAATGTTCAAGTTGTAGTAGAGTGTAACATGGTTTCCGATGTAGATTGGTTTCTAGAGTAGAATAAAGCAAAAGGTCATGCTAGTGGAAAAGGTGGAAGAAGTGTAAGTCTAGAATGTGGGAAGAGTTTTCAGCTTTAATGTTGAAACCAGCTGTCGGGTGAATAGAAGATGAAACCTGAGCCAAGTGTGAAATTCCTTAAAGGTGAAAAAATGAACATTTTCATTATTGTGATTAAAAATCTAGCACTACAGTGATAATACCTGATGGGAATAGCCAAATATTTCTCAATTAAAATGGATTAATTCACCTTAAAAATCTTGGTGTAATTGGGGCCATTTAAATATGAATTAGACATTTAATAGAGTGTATTATGGAACTATTATAAATTATCTTGGGTGTGATTATATTATTGTGGTTTAAAAATATCCGGTATTAAAATCACATCAGCCTAGATTTGCACCCTCAAACCGTGGTCTGCCATGTATTAACTCTGGGGAAAGATGGAGGATGAAAGAAAAAGAGACAAATACAAGCATGTGCTACTTAATGACATTTCAGTCAGAAGCAGGTGTGACAGTGGTCCTGAGACGCTATGTCACACAGTCTAGGTGTGTAGTAGGCTATGTAGTCTAGGTTGTGTCATTACAGAACATTTGCCCCACAGTAAAATAGCTTAAAGATGCATTTCTTAGAAATTATCCCTGTGGTTAAGTGACACATGACTGTAGTTTATTTAATTTCATAGGTATAAAAACAATTAAAGAAAACCAAAATTTTTTTCATTTAACGTAAAGATTTCCTGTTATATATATTTGTATACATATACATACACACGTATAATATGTATATAGATATATACATACATAGATTATCATATGTCTATATGCAGCACTTTTATTATATATAATCCCACCACAAAGCAGTCATTGCTTCACTTTTTCTGGATAATCAAATGTTAGAGAAAAATGTAAAGCTGTCTGGAGAAAAGTTCTAGGTCCAATATATGTATCAGAACTTTCAGCTTTATTGTTGACTTATTCATCAAGTTTTATTTCTGGACCATGAACATTATTTTTAAAATTCTGGGAATAAAAGCAAAATAACAGCCACATGACAGCATTTCACAAATACTTCAGCCTTCTCTTTCGGTTTTCTTCCTAGGATGACTCTACCACATGGAAATAATTATCAGGCAGCAATTTTGCATCATTCAAAATGACTGGAAATGATCACCTCGTTGTCATGGTGTTGCATGATGTCACCCACGTCCCCATCCAGTCAATAACTGCACACCTCACCACAGCCATGGGAAAGCTGCAGCTCTGCTAACTGCCAGATGCAAAGATCTGTTAGGTTATCAAGCTCATTACCCTCCAAATAGCTTCCTTTACATATTCCTGTGTGTTTTATCCACCATGCTTTTAACTGAGTCACATGACTCCAACTATTTGGATTATTTTGTCTTACTCTCTCTCTGGCTCTCAGCAAATTAACAGGTTTCTTAGAGGCAACTCTAATATTCTGCTTAATTTTCTCTTATTCTGTTCCACTCCAGATAGTAAGGCACCCTTTAAAATGACTTCACCTTAGTAAAGAAATGTTAGTATGAACTGTTGTTTAAAAGAAAAGAAGTATTTTGAAGTTGGGGTTGCAAAGAGTGAATAATATGGGAGTTGCTATGAACACACTATTTAACTAGTTTATATTAAGGATTTCTTGTTTTTGGAAGAGTTATTTCCCATTTATCTATCAGATTTGTTTGGCCATCTCTGTGATACAATTTTGACCCCAATTGTGTATACTAAAAAAACCCCAAACATTAAAAATCTGGCTCCTAGACCCTCCCTATATGTCTCCACTTAACTTATTTCCAATTTAGTTTTCAAAATAATAATTCTGTCTCAGCATCCTGCTCGAGAGTTACCTCATCCTAAGCTGACCAATCTTTCAATGCCCATTTTTTTTGTCTTGAAATGACTAGAACTCTCTAATGTGCTTAGTTTTCTAGTTTTCTTCTATATGATTACTGTTTCTTGTTTATCCTATAACCCTTGACTTCAATGTCATCTCCTTTAGGAGATATTTGAGTGTCAGCCTGCTTCTATCTTTCAGGTCTGGGGAAGTACCTCTCTTAGGTACTTCTACAATGTTTAGTGTGATATTTCATCCATGCACTGGCTTGTATTATAATCATTTATTATTTTCTATATTTCTACTACTGGATTTTGAGCTTCTTCAGGGCAGTATCTTACTCTTTTTTAAATTATTAGTTTTTTTTAAAGATTTATTTTTTATTTATACAATAGCTGGGGTATAGGCCAGAGGTGCGGGAGGTGAGATGATTCACCAGAGATGGGGAGGGGGGAAGAACAGGCAGATTGACTGAAGTACACTGTTGAGGGGAGCAGCAGGTGAGACAGGAGAGGTCTGCTGGGCCATGTGGGTTGCTTCCTGGCCGGCCGGGAATCGAACCTGTGCTGCAGGGGCTGTGGACAGCTTCACAGCGTTGCACTCAACCCACTGCACCACCAGGGAGGCCCTAAATTATTAGTTGTTTTTTTTTTTTTTTTAGAGGCATGTTTATTTGTTTGTATTGTTTATACATGCACTGGGTACAGTCAGAAGTGTGGGAGGGTGAGAGAATTCACCAGAGCCAGAGCAGGGAGCAGAGCAGGCAGAAGGACTGAAGTACACTGCTGAGGGGAGCAGCGGGCGGCAGGAAAGGTCTGCGCGCCATGTGGGACCCTCCTCTGGTGGTCGGGGAGCAACCAGGGATCGAACCGGCGCCGCAGAGGCCGCGAGCAGCTTCGCAACCCAGCGCTCAACCGCTGCACCACTGGGGAGGCCCTAAATTATTAGTTTTTAAGCATGGACTAGGCAATCAGTTTATCAGACTGAGTGAAATAATGTACCAAAAATAGCAAAAATCTGGTATTTTTTTATCATGTTGTCAATGCATCTGGACACTTAACAACTATACTATACAATAATTAGTAAAGTGATTTTTTCTTAGAAAAAAGGCAAGACAAGATAAAACAGAATACTGAATATTGCACATTGTTGTATCCCTATGAGCAAATAAAGTGTTTTCTGCTACTATCCCTGTAAAAAAAGAAAAAAAAAAGATAGATATGGTACGTCTGGTGGTTCTGGCAGTGATAGGAATAGCTCAAGGTGGATGCATGTTTTTATTATTAGATCTTCAACCCCAATTCTACCCAGGGAGTGAGACAAAGGACTTATTTTTCCTATTTAGAATCAAGAACTAAGTTAGATAACATGTCCATGTTCATTACAACATTATTTAGAATAGCCAAGAATCAAAGACAGCTACTCAAATGTCCATTGATAGATGAATGGATGAAGAAAATATGTCAGGTAGATAGATAGATGTTATAGATATATAGATAAAGATAGCTATATCTCCAGTGGAATAGTATGCATTTCTGATAATGAAGGACATTCTCTTGAACTTGGATGAACTTGGATGAAATTTTAGGACATTGTACTAACTGAAACAAGTCAGTTGCGAAGACTCATACACTATTGTGGGGAATGTGGGCTGGTCTAGCCTCTATGGAAAACAATATGAAGGTTCCTCAAAATATTAAAAATACATCTACTGTATGATTCATCAATTCCATT
This sequence comes from Talpa europaea, assembly GCF_964194135.1. Lineage (NCBI taxonomy): Eukaryota > Metazoa > Chordata > Mammalia > Eulipotyphla > Talpidae > Talpa > Talpa europaea. The sequence continues at coordinate 24,493,818 of NC_140071.1, forward strand.
CATTGGTATTTATCCAAAGAAAGCAAAAACACTAATTCAAAGGGGTATATATGCATGCTTAAGTTTATTACAGCACTATATACAATAGCTAAGTTATAGAAAAGACCTAAGTGCCCAGTGACAGATGAGGGATAAGGAAGATGTGGAATATTTACATAATGGAATGACACTCAGCTATAAAAAGATAAACTCTTGACATTTGTGACAACATGGATGGAACTGTAGGGGATTATGTTAAGTGGTATATTATAGGTTAAAAGGAGAAAGAAAAATAGTGGATGATTTCACTCATATGTGGACTGTAGAGAAACAAAACACAGAAACAGACAAAACTAAGCCAATCTAAACTTAGAAATATGACTGCAGAATTGAGGTTATAAGACGGTAGAGAAGAGGTGGGCAACAAAGAGAGAGGGGACCCAATTGTCTGTGGTATGAGACTATGGGTGCCTTGGCTGTGAGTGTGATGTAATAGACATCTGAAGAGTGTAATCCTACTACCCTAAATCACATACAGTATTGTAAAACAATGTTACCTGAAAAAAAAAAAAAGACAAACACTATATGATTCCACTGATATGTCGTGCTAATGTAATCAAACCAATAGAAACTTAAAGTATGGTTGTTGCTTGGATTGAAGGGAGAGAAAGATGAAGAATTTCTACAGAATTATGGGCAACAATGTGAATTGTTGGGCAACAAGTCCACTGAAGAGTGAACTTAAATTCATTGAGATGGCAAATTTTATGTGTTTTTTAAACACAATTCAAAATAAAGTGTTGTCAAATGAAAAAAAAATGAGTTCTATGCTTGCAAAGTGGGTGTCTTTGACATTTTCTCTCATGCCCAAATCCTGCCAATGTTTTTCTGACTCTGAAAGCTCTAATGTTGACAAGAGGCACAGAAGAGGGAACCCAGCAGAGAAGTGTTTCCTGCTTCTATGCCAAAAAGGGGCTAGCATCATAGTCTATGAATCTTTTACCAGAGACCCGAAGCTGGAGCCTATAAGAAGATTCAGGGGCCTCCCCTGTGGCACAGCAGTTGAGCGCTGGGTTGCGAAGCTGCCCGCAGCCTCTGCAGTACTGGTTCGATTCCGCGCTGCTCCCTGGCCACCGGAGGAGGGTCCCACATGGCGCGCAGACCTCTCCTGCCGCCCGCTGCTCCCCTCAGGAGTGTACTTCGGTCCTTCTGCCTGCTCTGCTCTCACTCTGGCTCTGGTGAATTCTCTCACCCTCCAGCACTTCTGACTGTGCCCAGTGTATAAATAAATAAATAAATCTTAAAAAAAAAAAAGAAGATGCAGGTGTCCAGTGAGAATGGCACATATTGAAAAAAAACTAGCAAAAACGAATGTTGGCGAGGTTGTGGAGAAAAAGGAACTCTCCTGCACTGTTGGTGGAAGTGCAAACTGGTCCAACCACTATGGAGAGCTGTGTGGAGATTTCTGGACCTACTAAACATAGAGCTTCCATATGATCCAGCAATTCCACTCCTAGGTATTTACCCAAATGACACAGAAACAGTAATTCCAAAGGGCACCTGCACACCTATGTTTATAGCAGCACTATTTACAATAGCTAAGATATGGAAACAACCCAAATGCCCAAAAATAGATGACTGGATCAAGAAGATGTGGTACATATACACAATGGAATATTACTCAGCAATCAAAAAAGATAAACATGCAGTTTGCAGCAACATGGATGGAGCTGGAAGGGATCATGCTCAGTGAAATAAGTCAGAAGGAAAAAGAAAAGTACCGGATGGTCTCACTCATAGCAGGAGTTTAGAAAACCTAAATAAGAGACCAGGAAAAAGACTAATCAATGCAAAGTAATAATCAAAATCAACAAGCAGCTATAAACCAGAGACACACTATGGTGGGGGGGGGGTTTAGGGCGGGGCGTGGAGAGGAAGAACTAGAGTCAAAATAAGGGGGAGGGTGCAATTGTATGGGGCATATAACCAAAATGAAAATGCATACATTGTACAAAGATGAAAAATGATGTAAGAATTATATAAAATAAAATATTAAAAAAAGAAGATTCAGGTGTCCAGTACTCTCTCTAAAGCATGAGGTAGTCCAAGAAAGGCCTCCATAAGCTATGTAGAGTAGCCTCAGATAGTGACAAAGAAATTAGACAAGAGGCATGTTAATGAATGTAAATTTTATACTGTGGATAATGTGAGCTTCTGATAACCTTTTTGCATAAAATGAAATGATCAAACATGTGAGTTAATGTATTCATTCAGTTGGAGTAGTACCAGAGCCTAAGGTGAAAAGGGTGTAAATGTACAGGTGTTCTTTGGCTAAGGTCACTCAGTAATCATAGCAAAAACAGGTTTATATCATTATGGAGGTAAGATGACAAGTTTGGTGGCTGAGAGGTGAATGGAAATTGAGCTGATAGAAAAGAATAAATGTAACTGGTGTCCTGGGAAGCAGGAAAGGTAAAACATTATTTAGAGATGAGATGATGTTGTGAACTTTTTCTGTCTAGGATGGAAGACACTTAATCATGACTAGGCTTAGCGGAGTTAACAGAAAGGGAAAATTAGAAGATACAAAAGACAGAGGGATAATTTACAGATCGAATTACCAAAGGGATCATGAAGATCTAAAGTTAATAAGAATTAACTTTTGAAATAAGAGCGTCAACCTCCATTTTCAGAAAAGGGAGCGAGAGAAGGATAGATGTGAGATATTGTATTTTAAGATTTTTGAGACTGAGCAAAATCCCAGGGACCCTTCCTGATTGGCAAGTGACAGTTTAGAGTCAACTTTTCATGAGTATTGGCAAGCTTAATTTTGATTGGGTTAATTTTGATTAATTATTTTCTGACTAAGGAAATTTTGATTAAAGCAATGGATGTAAGCCTCAGGTTGAATGTTAAAAATGAGTTGTAGATGTTTCTTATCTTTACTGGAAAATAAGACAATTAACACAGAGGTTTTCCAAAAATTTCCTTCATTTGTGTTGCGCAGAATGACTGATTTCCAGATTTGGCCACCAAGAGAAGTGCTACCCCAAGTACTCGCCCACGTGAAGGGAGGTTGGACCAGTGTAGGACATGTGCAACAAAAAATAAAATTATTTAAATAAAGCAGAATGTGGTTTGGGCTCAAATTCAAATAATTTTCTTATTAGATAATTTGCCAATGCTCTCTTTAGAGGGAGACAAGAAGGTTGCAAATCTTTTAAAAATGTTTTTGAAGTTATTTCATGATGATTCAGTTTCTATTTCTGTTCAGAGTACTAAGATTATTTATAATCTTATAACTGCCTTTTCCTCCAGCTATTTTTATATCATTACAAAAGAACTCCTTCAAAATGGTAAATTGCTGACACCCTCTTCATATTGGCTTGACTATTCCTCCTCACTTCATTATTTATAATGTAAATAACCATATCATAAAATTCTCAATACAAGCTCCCATTGAGATGTGAAGGTCAAGCATACCCAAGAAATATAACCTTATTAAAATGCATTGCTTTATAGGGAACACTAAGGCCCACTGTGAACACAACAACACGCAGCTATAAAATGAATAATATGTTCTTGGTAATAAAATTTTAACCCTAAGTTACTGACAGCAGATCAGTATCTTTTAAGCATCAACCACAACCTGTTACTATGGGACAAAGGGGTGGGAAGGTGGAATAATGTTAAGCTAATGCAGAAGAGATAAGCTTCTCAATATAGGTGAGAGATTACTGAAGTCATTGTCCCTTACAAAAAATAACATGTTCTCTAAAATCTCTGATTCCTCATATATACTCTGACCATCTTTGGGTGTCATTAGAACAATTTTTATGACTGTATGTGAGTTTTCAGAGAGGGCACTAATTGTGTGTAGGGGAAATGTTTATAGTGTTTTGGGAAAAATATAAATTAAGTAAATTACAATATAGTTACCACTGAAATAATATAAACTAGAATTAGAAACTAACATTTCTTTTTTCTGCATTACATTGGTTGATTTATGCAATAACCCATTGAAGTCCTGTAATAAGTACTATTATTACTATCCATCTATTAATTTGTTATTTATTTTCAACTGGTTAGTTCAATTTGGCATATCAATAGAGATAATATGAGTGATGAAAGTGAGGTTCATTGTAGGTACATTACTTGCAGAAGCAAGACTTTTTTGTACCAGAGAATATCTCACATATAAATAACTTCTATTTGAAAGATGTCTTTTATTTCACAACTTGCTTTCCCAAATATCATCTCATTTGGTCACCCCGACAACCTTGCTAGGATCTAAGGCATATATAAAATAATGCCATTCTTCTCTGAGAAAATGGAGGCTAAGGAAAATTCAGTGATTTGGTGAAGATAAAAACTAAGCAATCCAGAAAGTATTCACTCCTGAGTCTTCTGACTTCCAAACTATAAAGTCCTGGCTTAGGACGGTAATAAACACTCAAGAAGAAAACACATACACATATGGGGTCTTGTCCCATAGGTATGTTATCTTGCCTATCCTCTGGCAGGAAGGATCTGGACTCGGGCATACCACAAAACATCACATAAATCGGCTATATTGATTACATTATGCTAATTGGAGAAGATAAAGAAGTAGCAAACACATTGGAGGTCTTGGTAAGACCTACAAAGGGTACTGATACACATTTTGAGTGTCAGTTTTTAAGGGTTCAGTGGTCTTTTACATACCAGTACATTCCCTTTAAATTAAAGGAGGAGGTGCATTATGCACCACCCACCTCTAAGAATGAAGCATAATATCTGGCAGGCATCTGTAGGTTCTTGAGAAAGCATATTTCATTCTTAAGAATATTACACTGAGGGCCTCCCCGGAGGCGCAGCGGTTGAGCGCTGGGTTGCGAAGCTGCCCGCGGCCTCTAAGCACGGTTGATCCCCGGCTGCTCCCCGGCCACCAGAGGAGGGTCCCACATGGCGCGCAGACCTCTCCTGCCGCCCGCTGCTCCCCTCAGCGGTGTACTTCGGTCCTTCTGTCTGCTCTGCTCCCCGCTCTGGCTCTGGTGAATTCTCTCACCCTCCCGCGCTTCTGACTGTATCCAGTGCTTGTATAAATTAATAAATATTTAAAAAAAAAAAAGAATATTACACTGATCCATTTCCTGGGTGAAGTGAAAAGCTGCCAAAGTTGAGTGGGACCCAGGAAAGCAAAGAGCTCTGCTGCAAGCCCAGGTTGCATTTCAAGTGGCTCTGCATTTGGGATCTTATAAGCTGGCATTAGATATGCTTTTACTTAAGTCAGAGACTATGCTTGTAGTCTAGGAAAGACTTTGTTGTAACTTAGATCAAGACGGTAGCACTTAAAAGTGGTTAAATACATTTTGAAGTTGAAACTAACAGTATTTGCTGATGAATTAGATGTGGCCTGTAAAAGAGATGAGTCAGGGAGAACAGATAGTTTATCCATCACAGAATATGTGTAAATATTTCAGTATCATCTCTAGCTATAAAACTGGTAATTCCTAGAGAGCATTGATCTTATCTTACTTATCTTAAGTCTTCTGGACTTAAAATTTCCAAACTTAATATTGGTAATAGTAGGCCCCCAAAGAAAGTGTTGAATGGTATTTCAATGCACATATGTGTTTGGAGTAATGTCACTGCAAATATTGTGATGTATTTTATTCACTTAAAGATTACTTCATCAAAAAATTTAGTAATTATTTGTAGTTGTAGAATATTAATATTCTCATCTTGATTCTTTTTTATAAAAAAATATAGGAGATAAATGAATAAGACATGACCTGGAATAGTTCAATGTTATTTTTCCTGATTCCGAAAGCACAATTATTGATTTTATTTTTATCATGGTTAGAATAATACTAGCATTTGTCATCTCTGTCTTTTAGCACTCAGCTCATGTGGAACTATTAAAAGTTGCCCTTATAGATTGTGCCATAAATAAAACAGGGTTGCTGTATAAGGTACAACATACCCTTCTAAAATGCAATCTATATGCTGTAATGTTACTATGACTAGGACATTTGGGTAGTGATCAGTAAAAATAACGATGAAGATACTTTATGAATGAATTATGTATCTATTGTTTTCCTGAAAAAAAAATTGTAGAGATGAACTTTATTTATGACTAGCTTTCTTTAAAAGGGTCAGGAAGGTTGATGTTTTATTGTGTGCTCTGGCTTCTCAAATCAATATTTATACTTTGTCCTATGCTAATGCAGTCCTATCCATTTGTTAAAATAAATAGTTAAAAAGTGACCTACTTACAGTGCTCTTAACTCAACTTGCCTAAGGATAGATATTGGAGAATTAATAACGTAGGATTTCTTTTTCCAATGGCATTTTAAAGAATCTGATGAATACATGACTTAGGTATTGTCACCCTTCCTGCTTTATTTATTCTCTGGCCAGTTGGAACTTCCAAGGGTCCTTATCTATCATGTAATGATTCTTGAATTAGTGTCCGAAGTCCTTGTGAAGAAATATTTCTCTTTACCAAATTATAAGATTTATTAATAAGCTCTAGAAGTCCTCTGCTTTGATCTGTGGATGCTTTGCCCCACCCCCATCCTTTTCTTATGAATGAAGAAGGTATTTTTAGCCACTTGCACATTTGTCTTTGGTGTTCTTTTTAAAGCTAAGATTGTCATGTCCAGTATTTTTCTTTTGAATAATCTTAACGGTGTTAAATTACAGAACAGAAACACTACCCCCCTTTTTACCTGTGCCCTCTGTCCAATCTGAAAAAAAAAAAAAGAGAGAGAGAGAGACTCAAAGATGCAAGTAGCATGGATATTAGGTGTGGTAGCTTGGTAAGAAATTCATCAGTTGAGCCCACTTTCTGTCTCATTTGACTGGAAATTATCTTAAATCATTCTTGTTTAACAATTTGATTCCAGGAAGTTCAGGTATAATCCATGAGAACCCATTTACCAATAATTATTATAATTTTTTAAATTTTTTTGTTTTACTTTTAGGTGGCTTTCTAAAAGGTATATTAATCATGTAGATTCTTAGTCAAGAGAACAGGCAATAGATTTAGGTTTCAAATGTAATTAAAGAAATTTCCAAATCTCCCAGTAGGGGTTGTACAGGCAACGTTTCAATCTGTTTCATCTATCCTATTAAAAAATTATGGGATAGTATAAGGGAAAGAATATTTTATACAACTTCAAATGAAGCCACTTATTTACATTCTTAAAATTTATGGACAGAATATATTATGAAAACAAAATTTTCTTTAGGTTCATCCTTTTCTAGTTACATTTGATTTATATTAAGTCACATTGGATGGGACAAATAAAATAAAGGTACACAAATTTTTTTTAAATCATTTTTTTGCTGATTACTTTTAATATTCTATCACGATGAGAAACGGTGAGTGATGTCCAATCAATTATCCTCAAAGTCCTTGAACTTTCATTAAGTGAATTTTGGTTATGAAATATAAGCCAAAACAAGTTTTGATTTGATTTTTCCACTGGGGGAAATGTTTATAGTGTTTTGGGGAAAATATAAATCAATTAAATTATAATATACTTACTACTAAAATAATATAAACTAGAATTAGATAATACAGATTTCTTTTTTGTGCATTAAATTGGTTGATTTAGGCAATAACCCATTGAAGTCCTCTAATAAGTACTATTATTACTATAATATCTATTAAAAGACTTACTTGTTATTTATTTTCAACTGGTTAGTTCAATTTAGTATATCAATGGAGATAATATGAGTGATGGAAGTGAGGTTCATTGTAGGTTCATTACTTGTAGAAGCAAGAATTTTTTGTACTGGGTAATATCACACATATAAAAAACTTCCATTTGAAAGATGTTTAATGTTTCACAACTTGCTTTCCCAAATAACATCTCATTTGGTCCCGCAGACAACCTTGCTAGGATCTAAGGCATACACACACACACACACACACACACACACACACACACACGTGTGTGTGCCTTTGTATATACTACTATTTTTCATATATATATATATATATTCTTCTCTGGGAAAATGGAGGCTAAGGAAAATTGAGTAATTTGATGAAGATAAAAAACAAAGCAATCCAGAAGGTATTTGCTTCTGAGTTTTCTGGCTTCCAAACTATAAAATCCTGGCTTAGGAGGGTAGTAAGCACTCAAGAAGAAAACTGACTCAGGTAAGAATGTGTCATCAAGAGCATAATTGTTGCTAGGGAGTGGAAATATTAGGGATATACTCATATAAATTATTTATAAATATTAGCAAAATAAATCCAGTTAAATACTGATACTGTCAATCCCATAGGCTCAGTATACTTCTTACTTCTTACAACTTTTAAGAAGCAACGTATATTGAGAAAATCACATTGACTTTAAAGTCAATAACTCTTATTTTGAATGTATATCATTTTTATATTGTGAGGAATTAAGCAGCATATTTAACAGAAATTTTGTGAACTTTTTGAAAAAAAAAAACCTATAAATATTGGTATTTTCTTTAACATTGGAGTGCTTGTCACCTCTCTACCTCACTCTGAACATTTGAATGAGGTAATGTCTGTGAGGCCTTAAGAGTTCTCAAAATGAAAATTAAGATAAAAATACAAAATGTTTGTATCAATAAAGTATCAGGTGAACCTGGTCTAGACAGAAAGGAATAAAATTTGGTTAGTGAAGTGGATGCAGACAAGGCTGGTGATAGATACCACTAGTTTGTATTTTGAAATATAAATCTTGGTTTTCCTAACATCATATAAGACTTAATTAGAATTTTAAATATGAATCCTGTGAATATTCTACCTAGAGTAAATTAATATTTAGCAATCTCATTTAAAATATATCTCATTCCAATTCAGTGTTAAGTAACGGTTATAGTCCTTTAATACAATTGCATCCATCACTGTTTTTGTGTATGTTTTTCTTGATGATACTTGTATATATCCTTTAGATAAGGTTCTTTTTATTTTTTCTTCATCATTCTTGTGATCTTGCATGAATTTATGGGTAAACTAAGACACATTTTTAGAAAGCATATACAGGAGTCATGAAATCCCTACTCAAGGAAGTTTGCAATAGTCTTTTGAAAATAGCATTTAAAGATACTGCTAATAAACCAGGCAGGCTAGTTTAAGAAATGTTGCTTGAAAAGTAATCTTCTACAGCTTTTACTAGTTCCTCTGCTATTGATGGTTTGTCACCAGCAAACTGATCATCTCCTCACAGGGAATATATTGCAGAGTCACATTTAAGGAGCTTAATATTTACTCCTGTAATGGTAGCTTTATTCTAATGAAAAATGAATTTCTAATCTAAATAAATTAATGAAATAGTTTGCACTCTGGAAGGAAAAAAAAATCAAGACCTTGACTGTAATTTACTTACTATTTAATTAAAGATTTCTCCTTTTGCTTCCAGTATTTAAATTGAATCATATCTTTCAACATAAAATTACCTCCATGATCACACAAAGACAAATAAATGTACTACAGATGCTTCTGTTCTAGTCTGTCATTAAGATAGCTCAGTGCCTGGGGGGACAATATTATAGAACTGGGGTATCTTTTATGCTGAAGTAACTTCAGAGTCAAATTGAGGGCAGGAATTGAAGTAAATTTGTACATAATCTCTCACATATACAACATTAAATCTGCCATATTTCTTGAATCATTTAGATAACTAAAAAAATATTTTTATTGAAATAAATTTGGTTTGTATAATTATATTTATTTTAGGGGTTATAGTTCGAATCATAAAAAAAATCTAAAGCAGTGCCTAACTTGTGGAGAGACTACAGCTCCACCTACTCTCACCAGAGTAGGGAAAAGGTTACTTTTTGATATCATCAGGTTGCAAGGCCTTAATGCCTAGTGATAATTGGGGATAGATACCAGCCAAAAAGAAGTCAGGGTTAAGTCATTTTCTCTTTCTATCTCAAATAAACCTAGCTAGCCTGCTTTCTTAAAATCTCAAAAAGCCAGGGGCTCAACCAACAAGTCACCTGTTATTTAAAAGGGAACTTTAAAGGTATATGCAGATTATTTTCAGGAAGTCACAGGAAGTTTCCTGAATAGTTTCCTTGACATCTATATACGGGGTCAGTATTTTCCTTTTTCTGTTATTCAACTCATGCATTGAATCTAGATTTGTCTTCACTCTCCCTTTTCCCCATTGGAGGAATAATTGCTTTCCTTTTCAAATCTCCTAGGATAGCCTTCTGCTCTGCAAAGTTGTAACAAGATGTGACATCTAGTCCTACTTAATCAGTGTTCAGCCCAAACCCACAGTGGCAGTGAGGGAGGTGGCATTTACCATTGCCCGTGACACTGACCAGTTTTTTAGAATAACAGTGAGGGAAAATAGCATAAGCTACTTAAATTTTTATGGAAAAGGTATAACTTGGTGAAAAAGCACCATCATAAATTCCCAAAAAGTGTATCTTAATGATACACTTAGAGTAAATCATTTGCCTTGAGAGACAGGAGGTCTCTAGTGACCCGCATTGCAGCCACATGAGACTCCTAGACTAGCTACTTTCAGCTAAATGTACTCTCATATTAATATTTTAAAATGCCATAATGCCTCTCTGAAAACCTCAGAGGACAGATACATCAATTTGCAAGGTCTTCACTCCAGGAAATAGAAACAGGGATAATCTGCCATTAAAAGAAATAGTTCATTATGTCTGCTTCTTGGGAGCACATAAACTATGTCCCTCACATACTTAAGTTGCAAATCCTCACTTTAATGTGAAGGGAAACACCATGCCCCAGAGCTTTATTGTCCCACTGTTTATTAGTACAAAAAGGTTTGTTGTGGTATGAAATCTTAAGCTTGTTGCAGTAATCAATCAGCTTCAAAGAGTCTTTACCCCGAGCCAGATTCATTACAAATAAATCAATTAAACATAAAGTTTCTATTTTCGGGAGGTTCACAATGCAGAATAGAAGCAAATGCATCACAGTTAGAGAAAGGAATTTTCCTGGAGCAATGTCGCTTCACAAAGAGCCCTTTTGCCTTTATTGCACCACGGAGCACATGCTGTAGTTGCTCTTTTATTTTAGTTAATTGCAGACATTCTTCTTCTTAGCATATATTTTTCATCAGGGAAAAATCACATCCATATGAAAAAGATATGTGGTAAGCTAAAAATATTGCTGGAGGCAGGAGAAAATAAACAATTGGTTTGTGTCTTCTTGTCATTACTAGCCAGAACCTCTTGTGAGGCATCTGGGCAATTTTCACTCTCAAAGCTTTATTGTATTTTTTCCCAACCTCTGTGCTAAGATTGTCTACAACGCAGCAAATCAGTGGCAGAAGCAAAAACAAAAACAAAAAACAAAACTCAAAAAACAACCAAAAACCAAATCAACAGCGACACCCTCCATGTAAGTGTTACTTCTAAACTAAGTCAAAAGTACACAGCCTTCTGAACAAGATGGCCTCTTTGACTCACTTTGGGGTTACTGTGATGGGGGGGAAAGGGAGATTGCAGAGACATCTTTCATATTATCAATCGATAATATGTACTACAGGATTTTTCTTTTCTCTTTCGATGTCGAGTTTATCAATTGAACATCACAAAAGCATTTTTCAGTGACTTTCCTGATTTTTTTTCATATATTTACAGAGATTCTCAGAAGAGATTCTCAATCAAGTGAGATTCTTGGTTGTGAGAGAGGTCAAATCCAAATGAGTTCTTATGGAAATATAATCAAAGTCTCATGCCAAGGTGTGGGGAGGGGGGTTGGTTGTTGATGGCTGAGTTTGTAAGTTATGGGGTGTGGGCAAGAGGGGACTGAAATATACCTCATGTATCATTATGTTTATATAATGAATACTGGTCAGGCCATGCACAGACAGATGTAAAGACCCCTGACACCAATGATCTTTCTGTCGCCACCCAGTACCAGCAGTTGTTTTGATGACATATGATATGTTCTACATATGGTGACACATGACAGAATAGTCTGGAGTCATCCTAGAGACAAAGGTAGAGAAACCACCACCAATAACAGTAACCCTGCCAGTGAAGGAACACCCTCCACTCACCTCCAAGTAGGGTATCTACTTAGTATCCCTTCAAAGCCTCCGGTTAAACATTTTCTCTTACGTTTCCATATGGTCTTTTTTAGGGGTAAAGGGTGGAATCACCCTTTTCCAGGAATTGACTGTGTGATAATGCTGATTTGTTTTCATTTGATGAATTTGCATCAAAACCCAACCTATGGTAATGAGACACCTGCTCTGAAAATGAAGAAAATATGCAGGAAAGAGAAAAGAAAAATCCTTGTGAGTCATTGGCAGGTTTGTCCAATGTGCTTCAGACATCTCAGGTGCATTGCTCTCGGAATGGGCATTCCTTCAATATCGTTGTCTTCCACAAAAACTTTTGTTTTCCTGTCAGGGTGTGGCAATACTAGCAAGTAGTAATGACCTTTTAGCTACGTTAGCTAATATTAGCCATGTTAGCTAATACTGATGTTATTAGTATATTAGAATATATCAAGGGGGTAATGAATTGTATTGTAATGAAACAATTCAGAACTTACCAAGGTATTTTTATTTACTAATGGCCATCATGTATACATTCTGCAGACAAGTACTTCATCTATAAAAGCAAATATCTCTTTTCACATTTGTTGTTGAAAAGTCTATTATTAAATCAGGTATTTAGTTATTTTCAAGCAATGCTATACTTCATACAATTGGCTTGGGAAATATTTTACTATAAAGATAGTTACATATAATTTAGTTATTTCCCTTGATCTAAAAGATCTTTAAGGTGAAATATAGAAAATATACCTTAAAAGTTCAAGATATTTAAGTTAGAACCCACATCAGGAAACCAAGGATAAAACATTAAGTATAATAAAATAAGTAAGTTATTTTTATGAAGATTGATTCAGAGTACAACCAAGCTTTTGCTACTTCCTCCTACATACTTACTGGAATTATCTCTTATGACAATGGAAGATCACTGTATGTTCTTTTATAAAAATTGAGGGCCATTTAAGGAGGTTGGAACTGATGATTTTTATAAAATATTCTTCTAATTTTATAGAATATTCAATTAGTTTATTTCCTATCCTTCAGCATTATTAAAATTAAGTGTAGTTACACAAAATAATTTATCACACATAAGATTAAAAAAATTGTATTGTCTAAAATAAGCTGTGTGCTCTTAACTTGTTCTCAAAACACATGAGCTATAACTATTATAAGACTGAATCAGTAATGAATCGGTTTCATAAAGTGAGTAAATCCAAATGTATAGACATCAGAAACCAGCATGCTCTCAACAAATAGACTATTATGAATATCAAGCAAGAGTATTATGATGATGATGGTGATGAGGAATGAAAAAGAAGATAAAACTAGTATTATTTTAGTGTCATTGATGTTGAAACTATTCTTTTCCACTATAAATAACCAATAACTGGACTAACTTCTTAAGAATTCTGAATTATATTAATTAGACCTTGAAATATGTCCCTCTATGATATTTTCAGTGCAGAGGAAACGTATTATTTTTTGTTATCACAGGAACATTTGTACCTAACTATTCAAAAATGTATTAAGCTGTTTACAGAAAAGTTTAAGTATAAAGATATTGAAAAACATTCTGATTAGATAATTTGAGATAATCTGATATACCTTTGATAACTAATTTCTAGCCATTTTAATTATTATGTTGATATTACAATAAAGGTTTTTCAGGAAAATTAATAGAATGGTTATTTTAATCAATATTTTGATGCATACATAGACTTTGGAAGAGAAATAAAGATTGATGATTGAGAAATAAATATTCAAAATTATTCTAAGCATTTTTTCCATAAGCTGATAAGGGGTTGAATGATCAGTAGCAGTAGCTGAGCCTGAAACTTCCACAGAGCCCAGACCTGCTGATTAGTAGAAGAAAGTTGGTGAAGAGCTTTTATGCTGCATCTAATAAGAACTGATGGGTATAGTATGGGATGTAAACAATCTCCTTTTTATTAACTGTTCAGTTTATACTTTATTTCAATTTTAGCAAATGATTCTTCAAGGGGCAAAATAAATTGGTTTGCAGGAATTCAGTTTTTCTTGCCTGGTTTTTAATTAAAAAACACACACACACACATACACATAGTATGTGAATTTATTTATTTATTTATTTATTTATTTATTTATTTATTTATATGATGTGGCTTCCTGATTCCAGAGAGGGATAATTCTTTCATCTCTAAAACAGATATTGTTATATGGCTGTGTATTAAGGAAAAATAAATCATTAAGTTGTTCAGAAAAATTTGTGCCTCCTTATGTCTTACTGAAATTATTCTAGGTAACTATGGCTCCAAATCTCCAATGCCATGGTGAGTAATTTTTAATCCCAGGACTTCCTACTGAGGTTTCCTATGATCCATTAAAGAAGATATTCAATGCATTTTCTGCTGAGTCTGAATGGGAGTGTATTTTATCTTACTTTATCATGGTATTTCTGGCTTTTGGCAGCCAATGTCAAGATAGAGGATGACCAGTCTTCTGTCTCCACCATAGAAACAGCATTCAGGGCATGTTTGGGCCTGCCTAGATCTGTTGAGAAGTGGTTAGTGTGGAAGCTTCTCTCAGAAGACAGTTGGAGCAGAATGCTTTGAATTCTTGTACTATAATAGAAGGTTACTTATAGTATTAGAGAAAAACTTCATTCCATCTCAGACTAATTAAACTTCTGAGCTCACCATTCTAACTAAATGTTTAGACTTGGGAGTAACAGTGTTACAGAATAAATTTAAGCTACAGAATGAATTTATTGCAAAAATTCAAGCATATTAATTTTATAAAGGGATTTATACCAATAAGTGCTAACTATTAATATTAAAAAAAATAGCTCATGGATCAAAGATATTATTTAACTTTCTTGAGCTAGTGAGTGGAGAAAGTAGATTTTTGAGCCAGAATGGACAAACTGGAGAGAAGGTAGAGGCAGAGAGAGCTGTTTTAAAAGTCTAACAAGGAAAGCAGAAAGAAAAATAAAATAGTAGAAAAGAGGAGAAATTCAGGATTAAGTGAAAGAAAAATATTTTTCCCCAGTATGGCATTAGAGTAGTGGATAAAAAGGCAGAAACTCACCATAAGGAGGAGTGCTAGGTGATAACTAACCTCTTTGAGAGATAGTAGGGGTCAAATTTATTTTCTTTTGGAGAAAGATAATTGTACTTTTATTTATTTTATTTTGATTGTATTCTTTTTAGTAACAATGGTTTACAACACTGTATATAATTTAGGGGTATAGGTTCACGCGTCTTCAGGTATAAGTTACAACACACCTACCACCAAAGACCTATCATCCTGTACCATATCCCCCCCTCCAGCCCCCATATTCCCTCTACTCCTCCTCCACTGATAACCTCAATTTTACAATCAGATTTTTAGGGCTTGTTTGATTGAACTTTTGTGTTATTTCATTTTGTTTCTCTATATTCCCAAAACAAACACAACTCTGGAGGTGGGCAGGAACATGGGGACTTCACTCTGATGGTTTTGCTGTCCAAAGAAAGTAAATGAAGACTTTATCTGCTCAGAGTGAAGCATAGTATGTTGGGGGTTGAAGAAAGTTAAGACATTTAGGATTGTTTTTGCGAAAAATGTGGGAGAAGATTCATATGAGACAAAGGAAGAGTTAAAGAGACTTGAGACAGCTACTGTGAACCCAGTTTGAGTGAGAAAACTCTGATTTCTATTCTATTTTTAGGCTGCTTTGACCTACTTTGAAATCTCCCAAATGCTCACAACTTTTCTGCTTTCTCCCTAGACCAGTAACGTGAGGTTATACATTGTTTGTTTGCCTCATAAAGAAAAAAGTTTCAAAGCTTTCCCATCTCTGAGAACAACTTTCTTTTCTTTTTTTGCATCACATCAAACTAATGTGGTGAATGGGCACATATACAAAGGAATACTAATTGCTTTATCTATCCTACAAGATCTTTTAATTGTCATTCCTTTCCAAGTAACATTATTTTTCAATAGGGTAATTTAGACTATATTTCTAATCCTAGAAGAGAAATTACAAAGTTAACCAGCTTTAGACAGGGTAGGGGAAGCTGAGGCAAGGTATGTGGACAGTGGATTTTGAAGGATTTCTATTATCACATCACATAATTGGCCACAGATTGTATAAAATATGTTTGTGTGTTTGTATATGTAAGTATAATATTTACATTATTATCTATATTATAAATACTACCTAGGCATTAAGGTTATTTTTTCTTTCCTTAAAAAGCTAGAGAGAGAAGATTGGGTTGTGGCTATATAAATATTTCTCTCTGATTGCACAGTGTATAAAAATAAAATGACACTTTCAAAATACTTTAGGCTGAAAACTTTTCTATTACTCAGTCAAGCTCTTCTTAACTGCTTCCTTCGAGTTTAGTTTGTGATTTACTGGGACCATTTAGAGACAGCTCATATTTTCTAGACATACTGTAGATATTTTAATGCCTTAATCAATTTTTGCCACTTTAGTTCCTCTACTAGGCTAGATTAATCTTCCCCTAGGTTCCCAACTTTCAAAGAAGATCACTTATCAAAATCATCTTTACAGGAAAAAGTGAAGCTGCAATTAAAAAAAAACACACTCATCTCTCTCAAGTCATATATCATAAATATTGTTAACCATAATATAACAGCCTGTAGAATAAGAGGAAAAATAAATGTGTTCAATTCTAGAAACTATGTAGAACATTGTTTGTTTTTCAATTTAAGTCAATTTGAATTTTGTTTTTTACTCCACTGGTGTTTTATAATATGTCACTTTCAAAATAGTACAGATGTCATACCCAAACATGTGGTATGGGGGAGAATGAGATTTTTAATGCAGGGAAAAGGGAAGAAATAGGAAAGGGCATAGGAGACCGTATATATCTCTCCCCAATATCTAATTTTGGGAATATCTTATTTAGTGGGATGCTGTTTGTCTTCCCCAGGCTTTTATTTCAACCATGATCTTCTTTGGGCTTTGTGGCTTCAACAAACATGTACTCTCCTCTCTGGAGAGCAAGTGAGTCCTCCCCATTCTGCTTTCCAAGAAGACCTCGGCCACTCTACACAGGGCCTGGAAAGGAATGGAAATGATGGCTTTCTCTCCTGCTCCAAGGACAAATTGGGTGGGCTACTTTTCTCTCCCTTTCTTCCAAAAGAGCATCCAAAAATGTAGATCTTGACTCACTTATCAAGACAACAGATCAAGGTATTAGACTCTTAAATTTTCCCTATGATGCCATTCCTCTTGGTAGTAAAGAACAGATGACATTCTTAACTCAGATAAAGCTACTTGTTTAGGTCCTGTTGAAGCCTATATTGATAAGTAGATGTGATTATGAATATAATTGTCAGTCTAGCATTGGACTCTCAAGGTCATTGTCAGAGAAATATTAGAACACTTGCAAATCTATTAAGTTAATAATTTTTCTAAGAATGAGATAGAACTTGGGCAATCTCTAAAGCAAATTTATTTTTTTTCTTTTCTTTTAAAGATTTATTTGTTTATTTATGCATGCAAGAACTGGGGTGTAGACCAGAGGTAGGGTGT
Source organism: Talpa europaea (assembly GCF_964194135.1). Lineage (NCBI taxonomy): Eukaryota > Metazoa > Chordata > Mammalia > Eulipotyphla > Talpidae > Talpa > Talpa europaea. Next base: position 24,511,344 of record NC_140071.1, read on the forward strand.
GTGTGAGAGGATTCATCAGAGACAAAGTGGGGAGCAGAACAGGCAGAGCTACTGAAATACACTACTGAGGGGACAAGCGGGTAAGAAAGGAGAGGAGTGCTGCGCCATGTTCTTAGTTTCCTGCCTGGGGATCAAACTCAGGCCACAGTGGCTGGTGATAGCTTGAGAGAGCTGAGATTTTAATCCCTGCACCACCAAGGAGGGCCAAATTTACTTTTTTCTTGAACCAAACTTAATGTGGGAAAATTTTCACTCTTCCCTTCTTTAAAAAAAAAAATATGCACTATATTTGCTACTATTCATTTCTCAATTACTGATGGCAAATATGGTTCTGGTCTATGGATTAATTACTGAAAGTTTTGTTTCTTTGGTGAGCTTAAAAATATGCTAATTTTGGAAAAGAGCAGAGAAAGTCTTTGGACAGAGATTTAAGAAAATTAGGAGAGATGGGTTCATTCCTGGACTCCAAAGTTAACTTTTTGAAGTCAGGCCCACAGTCTCACTGGACTTCAAATCCTCTACAAGTGGAATCCAAGCTAAAGTGCTGACTCAGGCCTCTCCCTGCTTTGAGTCTATGTTTGGAAACCGTGGTCCAAAGGAGCAGCTTCAACCATTCAAACGGGGTTGCCACAAAGAAAACTGATAAGGGTTTACTAAAATGCCAATCCTTTGATTTCCCAATGTCTCTGATTTAGCATGAAGCATGTTTTCTAAATACAGGCAGCAAGGCGAGTGGATGTTTGCTTTCCTTGTTTTTTTTTTTTTTTTTTTTTTTTTTAACATTGAGGACTGCCCAGTGGAGCGGTGGGAGTCCACGGGAGTGCACTGACTTCAGCCAAAAGGGGAACTTGTGATCATCACCCAGAAAACAAAATCCGACAGATGGGAGACATCAGAGGGGATGTTAGTGCTCTTTCCTCTCTTGTGTCATTAGGGTGCGTGTTTGGAAGCCCATTGATAGGTTAATCCGAAATCTGATTCCATCTTTCGAAAGTACACTGTTAATGATACGGTACGTGAACATGTTTTCCTTTTCTGTTCAGCAATTTGTATAGACTCTCTCCTTATTTGTCTCTTGATAACCCCATCAATCTCATCCCTGCCCTTCTGACCACAGTGCTTGATTGCAGTAATTCCATTTTAGGGGCGGCGGTGGGGGTGGGGGCGCTTTCAGGAGGACTTGGCTTTTGCATTTAGCTAGAGCTGCACGAAAGAGTGATCATTTCTTCCCGAGAGTGAGTTGCAGAGATCATATTATGCTTGCCTTGATTTCTTTGTAAAGGCTGCCTATAGAATTTCATATTGATTTTAAGCTGGCGCTGTTTCATTTTTAACTCCTTTGTAAGCCAGGAGTCCAGTTATATTAGCGTCTCCTCCCTGTCATTATGACAGGCCTTGGTTGTCTGCTTTCTGCAGGCTCTGCTCTCTAGTCCGAGGAAGCTTGGAACTTGTTGCCTTTACTCTGTTTGTGCTTTATTTGAAAAGGCCAGAGCAGTGTAAGCAATTTTGCAAGGCTAAATGCAGTTTTAAAATATTATGTAAATGAGTAAGCAAAGCGCTTCAAAAACAGAGTGGTCTGTATAAAGTGGATTTATACACTGAGGACTCACCAACACTTTGGTTGCTTTATGTTGCTCCAGAGAGGCTTTTGTGGAAGAACTGAGATTTGCTAAGCAATATGAAGCTGGGCCCAGTTGTCATTGGAACAGTGAGAAATGGCTACAGGTGTGACTTATTCAAAGCATCCCTCAGGTTCAATGTTTATCAACTGGCTGCCCTCCAGAACCTCAATTTGATGTCATTTGGCATAAAGTCTGACCTAAAGCAATACCGATTTCTAAGTGGCACCAACACTAATGGCACCATCTTATGTAGTGTCTCGGAATTTATAAAGCTTTTAAAATCCGTTGTCTCACTTGCGTTTCACAAAGGCCTGTAACACAGGCGTGCAGGTATTAACTTGTCCATTTTAGAGGTAAGGAAACAGAGACCAAGAGAGCACAAATTAGTTAATCAACAAATGTATGAAAGAACTGGAATGGAGTTATTATAGTTTCCTAACATCAAACTTATTGCTCTTTAATTTTGTGGCAATCTCATGTTATGCAAGCCAAAAACATAACTTGCATATTCGTTGCATTGAATACAATTCCTTATTTATTTCCTTGTCTTTGTACTTTCAGATTTATCTCCAGCACAGCAGAGTTACTTTTATCACAAAGGAGAATGACAGAAATCAAGGTCTCCATGTTAAGCATATTATTCTTAACTGCTTAGAGAATTTTCCCACTGGATTGCCCTATTGTATTTTAAATTTTATTTTAGCTCTATTTTCTCGTCTGTAAAGTGAAGGGGTTAGGTTAGTTCCTCTCATTCTATGGTACTGTGATTAGGAGAATGGGAGGTGAAGAAAGAAGCAGAGCTGCAAGTGAATATGATTATCACAGGATCACAAGTACAGTGCATTATGCGTGTTTTAAAACCGGGTATCGTATTTATATTCAAAAGTGTTTCCTTATGAATCACCTCCATCCATCAGTGTACTGTTTAGTCTTACTGCAAACATCATTCTTACACAAATCCAAATCAATTTGTTTGTCCTCCATATAAGATACTTAAATTTTTCAAAATGTGTTTATGTCCAAAGACAAAATGTTTAATTTTATAGAATTCTCTCAGTTGATATAGGGCTTTGTAAGATTGACTATAAATATCCACTAAAATACTTACATTTCCCCTCTTAATCTTGGCTTTCTAGAGTGCTAAAGCATTAGCAATCATTTTTAATATGGTGATTCTATATTCCTTATTTAATGTCCACTGCTGTATTTGAAACCAAACTATGTATTTCAAGGTTCAAGAACAAATGAGCTTTGAAAGAACTGATGGTGAATTCAGTAACTTCTCTTTTCAAAAAATTTCAAATTTTAAGTGAGATAAATATGCATTTCATATTTTAATAATTTCCCTTATTGCGTATGACTAACCTGATTGTTCACAGCAGTCATTTGCTGAATTATCTCTTGAGTTGAAAAACTAGAGGAACTTAAAATACTTGGACACTTAGAACAAGTTAAGATCGATAAAATATGTTCTTATAAAGCCTGGATAAATGTTGACTTTTGACAGACTCTTGGGTTACACATTGCAAGCTTCAAATACAGATTTTAGAAAACAATTATCAATATCAATAAAACAGGTAGCACAGCAGAAAAGCCACTTAAATGTATTTAAGTAGTAAAATTTCCTTTTTCTTCAAATTTAATTTTTATAATGCTTCTAATAAATTCCCAGGAATAAGCTTATAATCTGAACTTTTATCTTTCTGTTTATACATCTAAATAAATAGGAACTGAAATTGCAAGAAAACTTAGGGCTTAAATTCTGATTATAATTTCTGACATTTCATGTGCAGAATTACAAACACGGGCTACAAGATTTTATGTCAACTTTTGTGAATGATTTCACCAAAGAATTTATTGCTGCAACAACCACCATGCCCAATTACTTTGTTCCCAAGTTGTCTTTTTTTCCCCCTACCACTTAGTGGCATTTTAATCCCTCTAGTTAGATCATAAGATAGATTGATATGATCAAAATTTGTGAAGAGCAAATATACTCTCTTAATACAATGCATAGTCATAGTTACATCTGTGCACAACCAGGCAGTGCTTTATCTAAACAAACATATGTAGATGAATTTCATTAATTGGCTTGGAAGGGTCTGAGTGTCCATGAACCTAGCTCACCTCCTGCACACATCACGCATACAGATGTCTCTCTGTGAAATTTTGTCACCTCCTGCACACATTATGGGTGATATCATGGAACTCTTACTATTTTTCAGTGTGCTGAGATTTGCTTTGAGTCTTAGAGTTTATTCCTATTGAAACTTGGAAGATATACACTGAAATTAAAATCTATGTTTGAAGAGGTGACTGAAGTTGAAAGCACCCAGCCTGGTGCAGCAGCAGCTATTGTGATGCTATGACTAGAGTTCGGGAGGTATATCCTCAGTGTCCTCTGAGTATTTGTTCCAAGTTTTTATAGGCACATGAACTGGTAATGAGAGAACCTTAATCTTTCTAGAATTGCTTTATACCCCAGATTACTGTCTGTGGATCTTGCTCCAGTGACAGCAGAGGAAAAGGAAGCAAGACCAGGAGGCAGAGTCCTAACTTCAGATCACACATTCTCACTCTGATGTTTCTGGTGGAGAATATTAGAGTGGCCTTAGAGGAGCCAGTTGTGTAGGAGTACATACTGATGAGTTGGTTGGCAGTAATTCCTCTCTGAGTGCCAAGCTACAGATGTACTCCCAATCAGTCCCCACACATCTACAGTTCAGTGAACAATTCTGAAGGGGAGAGTCTGGCAATGATTCTGTGACATCCAAACATTGGAGCAGGGGCAGAAGACAGCATATCTCCAAAGAGACAGCGGCAAAAATGCAGGAAGAAGGAAGCTAAACAAAGTGGGCCTGTGTGTATGGTAGAATGGATGTGATATGAACAGCTTGTTCATTGATTATCAGGCAGTGCTTTAGCTAAACAAACATTTGTAGATGAATATCATTAATTGGCTTGGAAGTGAGATAATAGAAGATTGTCTTGTGTAATAGAGAACTGGTAGTGTTGAATTAAATAATATAAAAAATACATTCCTTAAGAAAAAAACCAAATTATTAAACAAACACAAAGTAAATACATTATGAAAGTAATATGCACTACTTTTAATCAATATTCCTATAATAATATTGGATTGTATAGCGATGACAGCTTGAAAACTAACTTATTTGTATTTTATCTGAGAACATCATATACTATGTCCTGCAATCTATTTCTGTAGCCTCCTAGATTGTTCTGGGAAGGTCTTCTCTGTATATGTGAATGAGTATAAATGTGTATTATGCATATAAGTATGTTTTACATGTATCATTTATAATATATGTAAAGTGATTATTTTTTAAAAATTTAATATAAACATTGATTATCATATCCATACACCTATGCACTTGTGATCTGGTGAATAAAGAGAAATTTAAAAATATAGAGTATTTTATACTTAATAAGAATTAAGTTAATAAATTAATAATTTTTAAAAACTCAAAATGAAAAATATTTTATTTTCATCTAATTTGAAATATGTAATTTGATTAAAATGGACATAAATTCACTTAAAATATTGACTTTAAATTCAATGTTGAATGATTTTAGCAACAATTTTCTAGAGTAAAATAAGATTCTATTTTAACATCACTGATTTTTAATTCACTGATTTAATAATATGCATTAATTTCCAATTTCACAACATTTTCTTGATCCTTATATTCTATCTGTTAGATTGGAAAAGAGTAGCCAGTGGACTTAGGAAGAAATTCATAATTTTGAAAACTAAATATTTTATTCATCCCTATAGTTAACATCATGGAATAAAGGAATGATAATCAATGAACAAAAATGGCCATATTTTACTGAAACAAAATACAGACATCTATTTTAAGCATATTTTGTAAGACATGAGAGATAATTATGAAATAAAAATTTCAGAGCTGAAGTTTCTAAGGGGATGATGAAATGTTTACAATATAGTGAAGTATTTCTTTTGAAAGAGTCTTAATTCACTTTCAGAGCCCAGAAGCAAGAAAGGAGACTGAGCAAATTTATTGTACATGAAATAAAAAATCAAACATGTACCCATTTACCTTAGTCATTTCCATATTTAGGCTTTTACAGATGGACATTTCTTTTAAGTTAAAAGATATTTTTAAATGATAAAAAACCAATTATATAACAATTACCCCAAGGCAAATACTTCATTTCCATAATCTTAATTTTTTCTCTGGTTGTTTCAACCATGCTGTGAGGTTATTAGCCCCTTTAGTGGACCAGCAGCCTGTGTTCATGATGGTGAAGGGAAATGCTAAAACCAAACTATTCATTTCAATTACTGTTTTCCTTAGAATATCCTGTTTTTCTTGAGTATATTGCTGTATACATACCATACACTTAATAAGCAAATACTTCGTAATAGAATGATGGACTGATTATTAGTTACCAAGCTTCTTGTCCTGTGAGATATTCACAACAGCATCTAAGAAAACAGAACAAATACCTCCTATTTTCCACAATCTCCTTTGGTTTTTTCCAGCTTGTCAGGACTCAAGCTGAGCAGCGATGAGATCAGCAAGCCTTCCTTTAAGAAAAAATATCTTTTCCTTCCTCTAACTTCCTTTCTCTGTCCCCATAGCACCCTACTCAGTGCAGTGCAAACAGTCTATGGGTTTGCTTTCTGTCACTAAGGATTTCCTGAGCACCTGTTCTGGGAGGCACAGAAATGTGGAAGGGAGGGCAAGCCAGAGTGTGTGGGGCAGAGCTGGCTTTTCTTTACCACTGAACTGGCTGTGCGAATTTAAGCAAATCACTATCTCACCTGCTCTAGACCTCAGTTTGCTCATCTTGTACATTGAAGATGTTTGATGGGTTACTTCTAGTACTCCTTCTAGTTTTCTTGGTCTCTGCTTTTATTTACAACATCTTTATTTCTTGGGGTGAGGAGTGGGAGGGCATTCAGAGAAATAAATTTGGAAGAGTGGAAACATTCTGCAATATACAGTTTGTTAAACTCATTCCAAAGAAGCACATATTCTATTTTCCTCCTCCACTGCTTTCTCATTTTTAAGTTTATATTTTCAAAATGACACCTTCTGAATAAATAGATGGAGGCAATAAAACCAGCCATAAAAACAACCCAGGAAGGTGGCAATAAAATATGAATCATGGTTCCCAAGATCAGTAACATTGTCAGAATGTACATATCACTGAGCGCAACACTAACAACTGTTGTGTTCCCTGAGTGTGTTGGTGGGGGGAGGGGAAGGCAGGTGCACACCAGGGACTGAGCAAAGATTGAGGTAACAGGGGGAAGTGATATCAAAGAAACTCTCCATGTCTCTGAACCAGTTTGGCTCAAAAAGTTACCATTTAAGTGGTGGCTGCATCTAGGTGTGAAGCAGGCCCGAGGCAGGCGATTTTTGGTTTTGATTCTGTCCTTAACATGATGCCTGATGTCAAAGATTATCCACCTGGATGTACCTATTTTTTCATAGTGAACTGGGTGAAATAACACTAGTTCCCTTGGCTATGTTTTTTTTTTTAAGTAAGGTGAATATTTAATAAGGGTTTGGTCTCTGCTGTATTCATTTTCCACCAAGAATGTTCATGAAATAAAATGAATGGTGTCACAGAACAATTTGCTAAACTATATTTTGTAAGTACAAATAGGAATTTTCCGCATCACATACAATTTAGTCTATCGAATTAGGATGAACATTAACCAAAGAGAACACAATGCAGGAGCTGTAATTTAATGATCACACTAGACAGCCGCCTCCCACATAGCAAGAGGTTATCATCATTATTTACACTTGGATGTAAAAAGAAGACAAAATGTGTCATCTTTTTGGTTGCTGCTTGCATTCAAAAAGGAAATAATCTCTAAAGAGTGCAGTCAGTAAAATGAATTAATTAAAACTCATCAACTATGATGATAGTGGGAACCGAGCTATGTATTAAATAAAGAATTTCTCTAACTCAAGACAAGAGACTCCATGAATAAGAGAAAACCTTAAGACACGGAGAAAGGAAATTATGACTTTCTCACTTACCATTTTGGACACTTATCCAACAGTTCTCTCTCATAGTGATGGAACACACTTGGGAACTACAGGTTCTGAGGGGTCTCCAGTCTTTCTTCCACTCTCAGAATTTCCAAGGTTTATATTCAGTGTGTTTACTAATCCCTGGATACAGATCAGTGTTTTCTGAATGGGTATTAGAATCAGCGAGGGTAAAGAGAATTACTTTCTGATTTGACTTAAAATTGGCACCTTTTGACACAGAAATATTAATTCCAAAGAGCACCTGCACTCCTATGTTTATAGCAGCACAATTTACAATAGCTAAGCTTTGGAAACAGCCCAAATGCCCAAAAATAGATGACTGGATCAAGAAGATGCGGTCCATATACACCATGGAATATTACTCAGCATTCAAAAAAGATAAACACATGCAATTTGCAGCAACATGGATGGAGCTGGAAGGGATCATGCTCAGCGAAATAAGCCAGAAAGAAAAAGAAAAATACCGGATGGTCTCACTCATAGCAGGAATCTAGAAAACCTTAATAAGGGACAGGAAAAAGAGTAACTATAAGAAAGAAAAAATCAAAATCAACAAGCAACTATAAACCAGAGACACACTATGGGGGGGCAGGGAAAGGAGGGATTGGGGTCAAAATAAGGAGGTTGTAATTGTATGGGGAATATAAAAATAAAATTAAAAAAAATTCAAAGCACAAAAAAAAAATTGGCACCTTTTATTGTCCAGCTGCTTTTAGGTAATCAGATTTCTATTTGATTAGATACTAAATTTAGGGAGGAAAGATGATAATAGATAAGGGTGCTGTCCCCAGTCTTCTAATGAAATCATCTTCCTTTATTCCCATTCACCATTTGCTTTATTTCAGCCTTTCCTGAAACACTGAGTTGAGTAAGAGTTTAAGGAAATTCTGGCTTTGGCATATGTTCTCTCCCATGAAGGTGATTTTCAGGATAATCGTATCACTCATTGTTCATGAATGTATCCTCACTAGTTTGTTAAGGGGGACTGAGGTCACAAGTCACATCTGTACAGACTGTGGGATCAGGGTAATGAGACTTTCCACTAGATTGATGAGAAAACAAAAACAAAAAAAAGAAAGCAGGAGGACCAATTAGACAAAGTGTAGAGTACTTTAGAATGTGCTAAAAATTGAGTATTTTCAAATAAGGGAGATTGAGTAAGGTTTGCAGGAGTAAAGGAAATTTAGGTAAGTAGGATAGAAGAGGGTGCTGGAAATATATTACCTAAACAAGAGCTTGGAAGGTAATTTTTACCTACTTCACCTTTCATCCAAGAACAGGCCCAGAAAACCTCATTTTTTAACAGTCAGTCTTATTTTTACTGCATAGTCTCTGAATACTTGGAATTTGGTAACTGAGTTACCCATTACCTTATGCAACAATTTACAAGCAACATTGTAAAGTTGTGTCCCTTTGAAAGTCAAAAATTATATGAGCTCTATGAGGCAAAGAATTATCTGTAAATTCAACAAATGTTCACTGAGTGAATATAAATTGCCAAGCACTTCTAGTGCTGGGAATACTTCTGATGACAACTGACATCATGAAGTTTATATTCTGCTTGAAAAGAACAAAGACAACAAACAAACATGGGAAAAATAAATACGTATATATATATATATATATCTCAAATTTTTTTTAAAGATTTATTTATTTATTTATACAAGCACTGGGTACAGTCAGAAGGGTGGGAGGGTGAGAGAATTCACCAGAGCCAGAGCGGGAAGCAGAACAGGCAGACTGACGAAATACACTGTTGAGGGGAGCAGCGGGCGGCAGGAGAGGTCTGCGCACCAAATGGGACCCTCGCCTGTGGCCAGGGATCGAACCAGCGCTGCAGAGGCTGCAGGCAGCTTCGCAGCCCAGCACTCAACCACTGCACCACTGGGGAGGCCCCTATATCAAAATATTTTAACATAAAAGGATAGAGATATTCAAGTTGGCAGATAAGATGTATATCATCTCAACCAAAAGTTCAGGAAAGTCTCACTGAGAAATGGCATTTGGACGGAGGTTGGAGCAAATTAATGTATGGCATTAAAAAAAAAAAACCTTAAGCTTTTAAATAATCTCTTATGAGCTTCACTGTCAATGCAACTTATCTGAATGTTATTGAGGGTGATTCTTTACTTCTAATGTAAATTCTCTCTCACAAAGCACATATTGTAAAATTATTCCCCATTTTCCTATGTTATGTAAGAAAAACTTTAAATCTGTGACACAAGGGACAGATCTTTATTAAGTCTTTACAATTGTCAATTCTCTATGAAAACAGTTACCTGGTGAGAAAAAAAAAATGCAATCTCAGTCCTTTACTGTAATGCACTGTGGTATATAGCAGAAAACAGAAAAGTAAGAAATAAAAGACCTGGGTTCTAGTTCTGTGATTTATACATTACCTATTAACCTCTGCTTGGAGATTTAACCTCATTTAGAAAATTAAGACAATGACTTCTTCAACATTTCCAAAAAACATTTCCAGAGACTTAGGCTGGAGATACTATTGGGGGAAAAAAAGATCTCGTGAACAGATGCAGTAAGAAACATCATTTATCACATGGACTTTAATTAAAAAGCCCAAGGCTGGTTAAAGAATTGTAAAAAATACTGAGTATACTTTGTTTAACTCAAAGTTTCCTAAACATACTGGGACAGATTTGGGAAAAGCAGAAATAAGGCAGAAATGCTAGTGTTTCCACCATTTTAGAAATTGTATGATCTTTTTAAGTTCATCCCATTCCATCAGTAAGGATGGACTGTATTATACTGAAGTTAAAAATCACTCCAAGATTTCAGAGGCTTAAGATAGAAAAGTTATTTCTTATTCATGTGTCACATCCATTGAGGCTGACTCCAGCCTCTGATCTATGTTTTCATTGCAGTTCCCAGTGGGCAGAGAAGCCACAATCTGGAGCCTTACCAATTGCGGAGGCATTAAGAAAGAGCCTGGGGAAGTAAGCGAACGTGTTGCCTAACCTTGCAACATGTTCTAAGAAATGCATCGCTAGGTGACATTGTCATCGTGCAAACATCATAAAGTATATGTCCACTCACCTACATGGTAGAGACTACCAACACCTCGCTCACACATAGGGACCAGCTTTCTATGTACCATCCATTATTGATACGATATAATGACTGAAATGTCATTATACAGTGCATGACGGTGTAGCTAACGTGCTTAGGAAGAGTACAAGTATTTGGTAAAAGCACTAATGACTGCATAGTTACCTCCTGAAATGATTTCACAATTAAACTATCTAATGAATGACAGCTTTTAAGTTGCTGAGTGTTGGATTTTGTTACATTCCAATCCAAAATATTAGGCTTTATCCTGGCAGACAATACTATCCCTTGTGGATAAATTTTATCCTTTTCAGATTTGCCTTCAAAATATTTTAAGGCAGCTTTAGAGTAGGGTTAGTTTAGCCTTACTTTTAAGATGTGACTCTTCCATGACCTCTTCTGATTGGTCTGTTTAGTCAGGACGACTTCTGTACTCTCCCAGTGGGAATTTCAAAAATGACCTCTTCTAGTTATTTAGCACCCTGCTTCCCAGAAATGATACTTTCCTCAGAACTTATTCTTGCCTTGCCTCTTTGGGTTTTTCTCTATGCATACAAAGGTTGGCATGAAGGGAGAGATTCTAGAGGACACCTTTTGTTTTGGGGGCCCTTTCTCTATATGACTCCTTCCCTCTTCACTGAGGGAGGCAGCCAGGCTGTATCTGGATTTCCCCTCAATGTGTTACAGTCTAGAAATATTCTCTGGTCAGAGGACCTGGGTAAGCATAGGTCTCATGGTAAGTTTGTACAACTGTTGGGCTCAAACTGTAGTTTTCTTCTGTTTGCTTTCTCTCAGGGATCGCAGTACTGTGCTATCTGTTGTTCAAAGTATGAAAATAGTTATTTCTTATATTTTGTCCAGTTTCCTAGTGGTTTATAGCAGGGGGTTAATTTAGAACCCCATTACTCCCTTAAGGCTGAAATGTTGTGTCTCTTAAATCTAAATTTAGCTCTTGTTTTATAAACTCTTTGTTTTTCAGCATGGTAGAACACGATGTCTTAAAGGTCAACAAAATGGATTTCTTATTTTTTCCTTTTCTTTTATGGAAAGCTATAAACATGATAAACTCCAATACTATACTTCCATTTTCCTGAAATATAACTCTTTTTTTTTTTTGGTTTACATCATTGTATTTGTTTTAGGGGTTATATGTCAAACCTCTACAAATACAGGTTTTCACACCAGGTCCACCACCAAAGTTCCAATAATCCTCCGCTGTGCTCCATTGAGATCCTCCCTCTTCCTCTCCCACCTAGTGAAATATAACTTTTAGAGCCAATCAGAAAAGTATATACCAATTTAGGTGATTGTCACTATGTGTAAGCAAAGATACCACCTCTAGGTCAACCAACTTATTTATCTCTGATGCATTAACACTTAATAAAAATATTCTGGATATCATACATATTTATTTTGCAGTCATGTACCTATTAAAATATATTATCAAGAAAGTATAAGGAACTTAATCTAGAAAGACAGTATTTTTTTATTATATATGATAGTTCTTGGTAAGTGGGTGGCTTGAGCTCTTACACTGGAATATCAGGCATTTCCTTGTACTAATTATAACAGTAATAACCTGAGAAGTTATTATGAAAAGTCTAAAATATATACTTGAGTTTGTTGTATGCAATATCCTAGTGCCAAGATGACTCGCTGGCTCTTTATAAGTGGCCTAAATAGATATTAATTGAATGCCTGGATGAATGAAATATAAGATGAGCTGTTGTGATATAGCAAAGAACCTTTCTTGGAGGTGAGACATTACTCTCCTTCCTTGAAGTGCTGAGTTCTGAGAAAGTGGGCAAGACTGTGAAGGAATGGTTTTAACAGCTGGGCTTCCCACAAGAATGATGGAAGTAATAATTATAAGAATGATGTAATAACAAATATAATAACAATGATAATAATGAACAATAACAGTTATTCATTGTATCTTTATGCAGCAAACTTTTATGCACTTTTTATGTGTATTTCATTGATTGTTTACTGTGAGAGATCAGTATAAGTAAGATAATATGGAGATGATAAGTAACTTGAGCATGGTGATGCAGCTAGTTAGTGGCAGAACCAGACTGTAAATCTACAGACTGGCTCCAGGTCATACAGTTTTAACCACAGGCCTATATTGACTTTCTGTACATGAGACCAAACAGAGAGGAACCCACCAACACTGAAAGTAAGGAACATCCCTCTGGGGGTTAATTCATAGGACTAACAACAAATGGGATCACATGAAGAAGTGTGAAAGAGGGCCTCCCCGGTGCCGCAGTGGTTGAGCGCTGGGTTGCGAAGCTGCCCGCAGCCTCTGCAGCGCCGGTTCGATCCCCGGCTGCTCCCTGGCCACCGGAGGAGGGTCCCACATGGCGCGCAGACCTCTCCTGCCGCCCGCTGCTCCCCTCAGCAGTGTACTTCGGTCCTTCTGCCTGTTCTGCTCCCTGCTCTGGCTCTGGTGAATTCTCTCACCCTCCCGTGCTTCTGACTGTACCCAGTGCATGTATAAACAAACAAACAAACTAAATAAATAAATAAAGCATGCCTCTATTTTAAAAAAAAAAAAAAAGAAGTGTGAAATTCCCCCTCAGGAAGATGTCTCTCAAGTTAACATACTTGACAGAATCTGATGGAATGTGTTAACATATCCCTTAAAAAGTGCAGAAAAATTCTGAAAATACTGGTCTGAAAAAATACCAGTATCAGGAGATACTGGTCAACCAGAAAAAAACATGAAGAGAGGATCCCCTGGTCAAAACATCAAAAGCTTTTCTCAGTGGTAGACATCACTTCCTGTTGTGGATGTGTATGCCTCAGACCTTCCTGGGTAACCTTGTTAAAAATAAAATCTTATAATTCTGCAGTACTAATTGCAGTATAATTCTGCAGTTCTCAGTACAATTCTTATCAGTGTAGTTGCTTCTATACAGAGAAGATACTGGACAGGGAAGATAAGCATATATCTCAAAAGAAATTAAATTTTTGGTATCATGGTTTAGACACCTAAAGGTTTCAAAAGGTTATTTTTAATCTTCACCATACAAAACTATGAAGTCCAGTAAATTGACAAAATGGAATATCTAGATCATCTTGGCAACTTAGAAATTCTGCCTTGGAAAACTACCCTTGTTCTCCAGGAGTTACAACTAGCTTAAACTGCATATTATTCTTTAAGCTTCTACTCTCCCTACTGTTGTGGCCAAAGATAGATGGCTTATTATTTAATAATTACATAATATGCTTAGTAAAGTCATATAATTTTGAAGATTTGAGTGAATTTGAGAAACATAACATAAGGCTAAGATTTACTTAGAGCCAGACAACATCTTTAAGAACTTTATAATCTTTGTCTTATGGAAGCCCTGTGATAGAGCAGACCCTCCCCAAAAGTGAAAATTGAGGCTGAATTAGGTTCAATACTTTGGCTAAGGTCACAGAGCTATTTAATAGATCTGAATTCTGGTTACCCTGAAAAACCTATGTAGCCCCCCAACACTGCCATGTCTTTTTCCAACATAGCCTCCTTTAAGAATACAGATCTAGACTATAACCAAGACATTCATTTTCTTTTGTTTTCTAATCTTAATTTTTGACCTTGGGCATATGCCTGATACTATCTTTGTCTAATACCACCAGCTTTGCAAACGGAAGAAAAGAGTATGTCCTACCCTCTGTTATTCAAACTGTTGAAACTAACAATTCTACTTCCCTAGCTTACAGGCAGTTATCATCAGTTTGAGTTCCATTCACCACTGGAAGTTCAATATAGTCAGTTCAAGAGTTCCACTCAATATTGGAAGTATTCTATTTATTTCTCTGCACACGTGTTGTGATAAGTGATAAATACTTTCCTGTTTTCTTGTGATTTAAGTTGTGGAGAATAAAAGGGCTAAAGTTCCTAGGCTTAAAGTAGAATTTACCAGAAATGAGGATATGTGTAATAATTTCCAAATTGTATTTACGGATACCATTTTATTCTATTGATTGGAAGCTGTACTCAGCAAAGGGAATCATACAAAGGAGATAAGAGAGAATGAGAAATTGAAACAAAGCATTGATGGAAGTTTCCTAACAGCAAAAAATGAGAAGGCTGAGCATCCCAGGGGAAGTGGGGGTGGACCTGATGCCTGAAACAGTGAGAGCTGTGATGGAGTCAACTGCAGCGAATCCCGTAATTACTAAATTAGACTGTTCCATTTCTGGATAATGCATGCTGCATTTTGATCTTGATTTAAAATCCAATTAGTTCCGGATCATCATTTCTGTTAGTTCTAGCTTCTCTCTGGTGGCTTTGAGAACAGAGCAATAGATTAGTATTTTTGTGTTTGTTCTTTGCAGGCTGTCTTTGAAGACATGGCTTTTTAAATCTATGGCAACAGGTGTCCTCCCTCCCACTCTTACATATTTTACTGATTACTCTTCTTGGTTTATCCTCAAATTCTCTCAAGTCATTGTGGCCAATGAAATGATGCTACGTAGATACACATTTAACTTTGCCAATAACTGACACCAGCCATGACACACTTATCCTTGAAATTACAATTTCCTTTTAAGTTTTTGTGTGTGTTTTATTTCCTAGGTAGAGAGTTTGCCTTTATTTCCCAGGATTGGTGTTATTTTCATTTCTTTTGTTTTTATTTACTGCAGTCCTTAGGCAAGTCTTATTTATTTTTTGAGAAGTGAGTCTACAAATGAAAAGAACAGATTTTAGCTTGGTCAAATGTGAGAGATGAAGACGACTGGAAAATGATTGTTTTCTGGTGAGAGTGAAAAGGGAACTCAGGCAGCCCATTGAAATAGCTTCAGTTTTTTCACATGACTCTATCAGTAAGTGATTGAAGATAGAATGAAATGGCTTCATGGGAAGACTTTAGGATTTATATATTAGAATATACTAATCTGTGGTTCGCAAAGATAAAATTATTCTGAATGTTGTTTTGCCTTTTTTATTGAATACATAAAGAAAAACTTCTGGAATGGTGGTAAAATATATCTTAGAAAGAATATACTCTTCAGAGTGAACATGAAGAGTTACAGTCTACAATAATTTTATACAAGAAAGAAAACAGGCACTGTTTTTTTCCTCCCTGGGCTTGCTGAAGAAAATGTGAAACATTGATTGAGAGCTACTTGTTAATTCACACTAGGGAACCATGGTGATTACTTAATTTTGAAAATTACAATGTAAACACAACCAATGCCATAAAGGAGTTCAAGAGCCCTACATCAAAAATAATATTTTGTTCATTTATTTTGACAAGTGTGGTTCATATACTCAAGTGTTACTTATGGTTATATTACGTTTGAATTAACATAGTGCATTTCATCAAAATAATAAAACTTATGATATAATAACTTAAAGAGAAAGTTCATCACATTCTTCTGATAGATATTTTAAATGATATGTATTTATGAGTGTATTATGTTACCCCATCTCTCCCTCTACCTCTTACACACTCTCTTAAACACTCGGCAAATTAAAAGTAAATTTATCAATTTTACCATCCTCCTGTCCTTTCATAAGCTTATAGAATATGATTATTGTTAAAAAGTTATTATTTGTTTGATAATTCATACATTTCTGTTTTCTCAGTCTGCCTTCCTCAGCAGTATCTGATATCATATTGTTACTGACTGATTATTAAATAAATTTAAATGAATTAAAACCATAAGTCTTGGAAGTTATATAGTCTGTATCAAACGAGAAATAAGGAATGGGAAATTTGACATATGGATATTGAGGAAGACAGGAGGTTTCATCCTTTCATTCTTTTGCTAAAATTGATTAATTTTATGTAGGTTCAAACTTTCTTATTTATTTTGTAAACCTGTAGAGAAACTATAGAAGTAACATGTTATTGTTATTTTCTAAATTATTGTTATTTAATCTTTACCATAGTTACCAAATTACTAAACTAAACAATGTAAAAACTAGCAGAAAAAATGGAAACAATTACAAATGACCTAAACCAATTATAAATTACTTATATCTACTTAGAGAGCAATATAGATTTATGCATATTTAGTTATGGTCTGACATATGGAATTTATTTTAATGAGAGATTTCTAAAATAAATTATATCAGTAATATAGTTCTTTTTATGAATTTAATTTGTACTCAAAATGACCTAAAGTTTACCAATCTTTAAAATAGTTTACTTTTGTCTATTACCTGAGAAATAATATAACTGTCCCACAAATTAAAATTGAACTTTCAACTAAACTATTACTCTTAAGAATATTTAGTACATGATTTTTTGTGGAACATGCTGATATTAAATTTTTTGATGAATTTATTGTGTCTAAGTGAATTACTAATCCATTTAGTTGCCTTTGCCTTGAAGTTTGAAGACAGTAAAATTGACACAAGCTTTATATATTTGAGTTCTTTTTTGATTCCTTACTTTACTTATAGATTTCTGTCTTCCATATTGCCTTCATAAATTGCCACAAAGTTTTTTCTAACAATTTAAATAGTATATGAGGTAAGAACAAGAATAATTAAGATATAATTTAGTTATTAATATTTTCAAGTAATATCATTGTCTTGTTATAAATTTTACCATAGTTTAGTTCAGAATGATAAATTTTTAGACATTTATGAAAATCACCTTTTTAATTGTTCAAGTTTTACTGTAATGTAAAGAGTGAATGGAATTGGAATAGGAGGCACAATTTGACTAGGACTGTATAAAAGAAAGGAAAAAGGAAATTAAAAGTATTTTGATATGGTGGGAATTTCATTGTGTATGTGTATAAATGTACATATATAAAAGCATATTTTATAGTTAGTGTTGACAACACTGCCTTTAAAAAGGAGGTATGATTAATTTCATTTTATAGGACAGAAAACAGACACAAATACAAAGAATTTATAGTTTGCTCAAGTCCTTGGTACACTATGGATAGCCAATAATGGTACTCACCATAAGAAACCTCTCTATAAGATGTTAATAATACTAGAAGGAAGTAGAAAAACAGCTCTTCCACACAGAAACTTTTTTCCAGTGCCAAGTGACCTAGAGAAGAATAAAGATGAATTTCACTAAAACTGATTTTGTTAATATTTGTGGATTTCAAATCAATTAATTAGGGAGAAAATACTTTTTTTCAGAATTGATGATTTTTAAATAAAGCATATTAGATATAAACATAGACAAATGTTATTTACCCAGAACTCTTAATTAGCCACTGGCTTTTTCTAGTACACTGTATACATGAATGTGTGTATGATATACATGATAGACTATTAGTAAGCTATATTCTCCAAATACTATTAGTATTTTTCTTTTATGGAAATTAATGTATTATGTTTTCTATCTTAAGGAGTTTCTTTTTCTGAAGGAAAGGGTGTTTGGACTGGAGGTTAAATTGGTGTAGTCACAGTTTGGGGTTCCAACAAGGGTAGGAACTGGCCATAAGACATGAAGAGCAGAAGCAAATAGCTATGAATAAAGCCTAGAAACTTCTGAGGACTAAGGGGATATGGATAGAGGGTCAGTTGTACTGCTTAAGCTTCAAAATATACTAACATTTTTTGAAAGTTTCCCTCTTCTTCCATGCATTAAGAAGAACTATATCTAATATATCAAACCAGTATATCCAAGCAAGACCATCAACTCTCCAATAGAATTTTAAATTTAAAAATAATTAAGTATCACAATAGCTTATATTTACTAAAATTTAAACAAAAAGTTTCCCCCCCTTAAAATGCTAATAGAAGTTACCAAGCAATTTTCCTTTATTATCATCATGGTAAGATCACTAAAGAAGTTCAATTCTAAGAAATATGATTAGGCAAACTTCTTCTATCTGCAAAAGCTCCATCATAAATAGAATACATATTGATTCAATTGACATATTGACTATACTGTGCAATATTGTCTGTTTCAGATAAATTCATGAAGACATGAATTGAGCCCATAAAGCTATATTACAGCATCTACCATAAACTGCAAATTTATTGTACTTAGTATATATTGTATGTTTACTTCATTTTTATGAGTAATTTAAAATAAGCACATATATTTATGTATAAATTATTATTAACAGTATTTAAGGAAAGCATCCTCTACATGACAAAAAATGAAAATATCTTTATTTTATACAACTACTTATGAAATCTTTTATGTCTAACATATAGGGGATGACCTAGAATATCTCTAAGATCCCTCCCCAAAATTCTATACTTCTAAAGAAAGAGAAGCAGATTTCATTCATTATCAGCCCACCTCTGCTCTATTAAGAAGCAAATGAGTAGACACTTCTGGGTTACTTTATCCATAACGAATGCATGGATATTGCTAGTTTCTCCCAGAGAGTCACAGAGCTGGGAGATGGCTCTGAAAAGAAAAGTGCTAGTCCCTGGGGATTAGAATCTTTGTACCTGTCAGAAAGTTAAATGTGTCTCAGCTGAAGGCAGCTGTTCACTTAAACTTTCAAAAACGAAAATCCTTTTGATGGATTTTAAAAAATCATACACACACACACACACACTGCAAAATGTCAAGGGTGTGTGCAAATCAAGGACACATACACGGCTTATTTTAGCATAAATGGAGAAATAGTTGTGAGAGGAAATCAGATTTCCTACCAGCATTGGCCTGTTATTTCCATCGGTCAGCTTACTGGCCACGATGGTCTGACCAAACTAAGTATTTTCACATGAGTTTTGACTGAGGCCCATAGTGTTACCATGGGAAACAGGAACGGTTTGAACAGAGAGGGACTTACGGATAAGTAGAGGAAGCAGCAGAGTCTTCCAGGACATTACTGATTTTATTTTTTGACATTGATGATTTTAATATACAACAGGGTGAAGGATATGGAGTATATATTTAAATCCTATCATGGCTGGAAGAGTCCAGCAAGAGTTAAAGAATCACCCAGGGCTAGTTTCTGCTGTATTATGAGTAACTTAATTCACCTCTGTTGGTGTGGTAAAATAGGGCTGGTGCAAGTTTCACTTGTCCTTTGGAGAAGATATAAAAACACATTATCTTTGTAGTTTCTTATAACAATGTGGTTTATCACTTAGTTTGCAGAATTGAAGGGCAGGAGTGTAGTTAGTTGCAGCCTCTGAGAAAAAAGAAACTTCAATGAGACACTGACTATTCTAAAATTCCAAGTTAATGCAATGTTTTTGGTTGTCCAGGGTGGCCCTATTGCCAGAAAGGGGCACTAAATGTTAAAACATACCCTCCACCAAAGGACCACCGACTCTGCCACATGTATTTGTGGGGGGTGGCGTTCTGGCACGATGTGCTATGCAGACCCACTGTAGGGTGATACATGCATTGAATGAAGAGAGTCATCACATTGGAGTTCCACTTTGCTGTACATCTGCAATTGAGGCCATGAGGTCTAGGTCAGCAAGTGCATTGCTGCAGTTCTGAGACGACCAGTAAATTAATCCTTCAGTGCTCAAAATTTCTTCATTTGTTAAAGGTTTTTTTCCTTTAAGGTAGGTGTGAACAATTGATGATATATATTAAGTGACTAACACAGTGCCTGGCATCTATGTGCTCATGAAATAGTTGCCAGTATAAATATTGCTTATTATTAGATGTCTTAGAGAGGCAGTGTCTTGGGATGAAAAATACTTGCAATTTAGGACCAGAAGTGTTAGGTACAAGTTCAGACTCTAAGTGAACTTAACTTTCACATCACAGCCAATGTTTCCAAACATTCATACATTGTTAATGATTTTACTCTTTCAAATATATGATAATTATATTCTGTGCCCCCAAAATAAAATAACAAGATCTTTATGTTTCTTGAGTAACAACCCCAAATTTTGACTACTGTAGACCTTCAACCCATGTAGTAGATTTTGACTACTTATCTAAGAGGTAAGACAACTGAAGATGCCTTTTACTTCTCTTCATATATAGTATGCATC